>NC_090921.1:302782668-303084580 GCF_040938575.1 Ambystoma mexicanum
CGCACACCGGAAATCTGCACGCGAGAGGCCTTTGGCTCCCGACGGAGAAGTCCCTCCATATCAACGTCCTGGAGCTACGTGCAGTGTTTTGGGCCCTCAGGTCCTTCCGTCAAGGGCAAGGTGGTGAGGATCTTCACTGACAACACCACCACCATGTTTTACATCAGGAAACAGGGCGGAACCAGGTCCACAGCACTGTCCAAGGAGGCGCAGGACCTGTGGCATTGGGCCGTCGCCCAAAGGATGTTTCTGGTGCCGTTTCATCTGGCAGGGATAAAAAACACCATCGCCGACTCACTCAGCAGGGAGCTGCGCTCGTGCCACGAGTGGGAACTACGGTAGGATCTAGTGGATCGCCTCTTCCGACGGTGGGGCACACCCCAGATCGACCTGTTCGCGACGGCGACGAACTCCAAGTGCCGGAGGTTCGCCAGCAGGTTTCCCCAGCCGAGGAGCATGGGCGATGCTTTCTCGTTCCCCTGGGAAGGCCTGTTCCTATACGCGTTCCCTCCACTGCCACTGCTGATCCGGCTCATCAACCAGCTCAAGAGGTCACGGTGCAGGATGATCCTCGTCGCACCTGCGTGGCCGAGGCAGATATGGTTCCCGGACCTTCTGGACTTGTCAGCGTCCCCGTCAATCAAGCTGCCAGTGGACGCGGATCTGCTCTCCCGGGAAGGAGGCGCCATCCTCCACCACGACCCGAAGCCGCTGAACTTGCAGGCCTGGCTCCTGCAGCGCTAGAGTTTGGAGGATCGGACATACCGGCCGACTGCACAGAGGTTCTTGCGAAGGCCAGGGCGTCCTCGACTCTTAAATGCTACGGACACAAATGGAAGAGGTTCTCTGTCTGGTGCCACGCACAGAAGATTAACCCTCTAAGGATTACGGCTCCCCAAGTGCTGCCGTACCTGTTGACGCTGGCCAAGGCTGGACTGGCACACGCGTCCATCAAGATTCATCTTGCTGCGATCTCCCGATACACCAGAACCACGGGGCTGACGTCCTTGTGGTCTCATCGTCTGGTGAAAGAGTTCATGAAGGGACTGTTCAGATCGTTCCCGCCGGTGAAGGCTCCGGCCCCGGCGTGGGAGCTCAACGTGGTGCTGACCAAGCTCATGGGACCTCCGTTCGAGCCTCTGCACTAGGCCCCGTTGAAGTTCCTGTCGTGGAAAACAGCGCGACAAGTGGGAGAGATCTAGGCCCTATCTTGCAAACCACCATACTTTTCACGACACGAGGGTGGTGCTCAGGACGCACCCCTCCTTCATGCCCAAGGTGCCGTCGGACTTCCACCTCAACAAACCCTTGGTGTTGCCTGTGTTTTTCCCGTCGCTTTCGTCGCCGGCTGAGAGGACTTTGCACTCGCTTGATGTGGCTAGAGCGCTGAAGTTCTACGTGGACCGCACAAAGTGTTTTCGGAAGACGTCACAACTCTTTGTGAACTTTGGACCTGTCAATCAGGGGAAGGCTCTCTCGAAGGCTTCCATTTCCAGATGGCTCTCCGGCTGTATCATGTACTGTCATCGGTTGGCAAACCAACCGCTGCATGGCCGTCCGAGAGCCCATTCCACCATATCGATCGCAGCTACCACGGCGTTCCTTTCTGGTGTGCCCCTGCTGGACATATGCAGGGCTGCTACGTGGAGGTCGACGCACACCTTCACGAAATTCTACTGCGTCGATCGGGATTCCAGGGAGGAGTCCAGGGTCGGCCAAGCAGTGCTGCGCAACCTGTTCGCCTGAGGTGAGCCTGGTGAGGAGGTAAGATTGCTTGATGTTGAGTTTGATGTAATGCTTAATGTTGAGCCTTTGCCACCTCCTGTGGTTGTGCACGTGTGTACTGCTATGTATTCTTTATTCATGAGCATGTGAATCCATGCCAGACCCCAGGCTGGAGAAGGAACAAGTTACTTACCTGTAACTGTTGTTCTCCAGCATGGGTCTGGCATGGATTCACATGCGAACCCTCCCGTCTACCCCTCTGCGGCTCTTCACTTGGTCATACTGCCACTTCACGTGCTTCCAAATCTGAAGATGGCTGCCAGAGGCGGGGCTTAGGTAGAGGGCAGTCATTGGCTGTGGTCAGTATGACGCAGAGACCAGTGATTGGTTACTACTACGAAAGACAGATCAGAAACGCAACTGATACTAGTTTTTTCTTTACCGAGGATTCCCAGCCTGACGACGGGGAATATTCATGAGCATGTGAATCCATGCCAGACCCATGCTGGAGAACAACAGTTACAGGTAAGTAACTTGTTCCATTCCCTTCACCTTGGAGACCCCCAGCAGCTTTGCTGTATTTTTAGGATTTATTTTTTACCTGGAGAGTGTGAGCCTTTTTTTCCCCACACTCTCGTATTTTGATGTGTGTTTTACTTGTGTTGTTTGATTATGGAGTTTTAGACCACTCCATAGGCATCATCTTTTCATGTGTTACACAGCACCCTCAGTGTAGTGACATGGGGAGCCTTTCTAGGCTGTCCCAAGGTTTAAATACCTTCTCTGGGATAAACTACTGTTTCCCAGAGAATGTAAAGTTAAATTGACTTTACTAGTCTCTTTAAATTCCTAGACCCAGCACACAATATCATACAATGGAGTGCTGGAGGGGCTACCTAGTATCCCCTGTGTCTAGAAACTCATGTAGAAGTCAAATGCTACACTTTCCTATCGGAAACGGCTGGTAGCAGTGGTTTTACAATGAACTACCATGATTTTTCCCTACCGCGAACACCGGTAGCGTTAAATCGCAGGATCCATGTTTTTCAAAATAGCGTCTGAGCCTCTTTTGTTTAAATGGGTCACGGTCTTCTTTTTTCGCCATTTTGCCATTTCTTTTTGGAAAGGACCTTCTAGAGTGTATCTGCACACCAAACTAGGTTTGGTTCCTTTGTTTCTATGCCTTTGGCGTGCTTCAGGACTGAAGACTGCCTCTGGCGCCTGAGTTCTGGCATGGGCAGGAAGTGAGGGAGGTGGCCGAAACCCCCTGTGTTTAGTCTCCTAGGAGACCCAAATGCACTCTGTCGTGATTGGCTGGCTGACTGTCCAGCAAGGACAGCCACCCTGCTGGGTGAGTGGCAGCTAGGCTGGAATGAATGGAGGGAAAACTGTTTAAAAGGCGAGTCTCTTGGCTTGGAAGGCCGAGTCGACCACTGGAACGAAAGAACCCGAAGACGAGCTGGAAGAGGACGGCTGCTGCAACTACTGGACAGTTGGTTTGCCCGGTGGAGCCCTGCTGTAGGTTCAAATCGCCAAGTTCATCTTGGCCGACAAGCCCTTCAAGGACGACTTCTTCCTTTGAGTTGGTAGAACCAATGGCCTCGTAAGCCACCTGGACACCATTCTCGGAGCTGGTTGTAGTTTCCTCAGAGTGCTGCAGGAAACCGAATTGCCAAGTAGGACACCAGCTTGGGTGCTTGAAGACAGCTACCAGAATCGAAGAATTGCTAGTTTGCCAGCTTTGTGACCAGTCCCCGTGCAGTGCAGGAGTACCCAGACGTCCTCCCTCTTGTCCCCACAACTGAGGCTCAGGAACAGCGAGATCTGCAGGAACTGCCAGGAAGGGGTAGGAGGTCAACCTTCTTGTACAATGTTGCGTAGACCAATCCGCTGCCATTTTATTCTGGTATAATCAGTATTATATGTATTTAGAGGTAGTTGGAGGCGTGACTTATAGGTAAGAGGCAGCCAATGATGCACTAATCATCGTATGATATATAGTTACATATGTTCCCCTAACTAATCCCTCACCTCAATAGGTTTTATAATTTTCCATGCAGAATGACGTCGTATATCACACATATTGGGGTATAAAACCCTTGTATAATCATGTTTGTGAGAGTGCAAGCGTCTGTCCGATGTCTGTATTCCCTGCTTTATTAAACTAAGAATAAAGTAGTATTTCGCCATATTTTTTTAGTCTGTCCGGTTATATGGTCTGTGATCTGTATTGGTAATTCCATCTAGCATAAGAGACGCTGCAACGTGGTAAAGCTCAGTTTAGAGCGGTTATCCTCACAATGGAACAGGCCATTCTACGGCCGGAGCAAATCTTTTCCATCAGTTGCAAGCAAGGCTTCAAATCCCTAAGGAAAGCTTGAGCCTTAGAGGAGGTATCAAAGAAGGAACAAAATTGAGGTATGTTAAACGTGCTTTCTTGTTTCAAAGCGATACATGACATTACTATCCATAGACCACTTAAGTTTGCAAGGACTCGCTACAAGAAGTCGCCCACATACTACAGCATGGGAAATATATGGCCACAAGTGAAATGATGGATGCGTCTATTTCAATTTGTATCAAGTGCAGCAATACAGTTCAGCACCAAGAGTATTAAGGTTTTTTCAGTGAGCTCAGCACATCTACACAGACCAGCAGTACATGTGTACCCATACATGTATGACTGGCAGATAATGGGACAGTGCGCATGTATGCTAAAGTTTCACTCCTAATGCAAATTGTTTTCACAAATGTATAAAAGGAAGTAGAATTCAATGCTGGCACATGCCATGACATTCCCGTCTCCACCTGCTTTCACAAATCATCTCAAGGCCTGTGTCCAGCTACTACGTGCCACGTACCGTTGCTGCCTGGACTGCTTGTGCAATGATGCAAACACATTTGGCTTTTTCTTCACAGGAAGGCTAGACATCTTTCTGGCAATGGTACTCCTTTTGTAGACGTCACTACCTGAAAGTTTAGAACTGTAAGGAAACTGTTGTAGGAGGTATCATGCATTCTTTTAAGTTGCAAATGCACAATTGCACAAGACGAGAACTGTGCAAGGCCATCTTAGTACACAATTGGTTACATGTGGAGGGGGACTGGGAAGAGCTATATTTATTTTGCTTAGATGTTGGGACAGGGGAAACCTCTTGAGGATGGCTGTTCAGAGCTCAAACCAGCCAGTGCCAAGAACCGATACATTGTTGTTGGAATGGGAAGCTTATTGGTTGTCCGTTACAGTAATTAGCGCCTGGCTCCCAAAATTCCCCAGCACTTCAAATCAAAGTGCCTTATAAATATCCAATAAATAAAAATAAATGTATTGGAGATTGTGTCAATAGAACTGTGAATTTTTCCATTCATCCATCCAGGGGAAACGAGATGAAATAAAACTACAGTGTACTACAAAACGCAGGGTGGAATGCTTTCATAAAACCTCTTGCAAATACAATAGCACATTTGGTAATGCCACATACACAGGGTTACCACCTTTGTTGCACAGCCCTTCCCAGGAATACATCATTTCCGACCAGACCATCTCAGTCTATGCATACAACAGGAGCAGGATTAAGAATGCATCCCAAGATGCTCAAGAGCATATTTAGCATCCAGGTTACCATAGCAGCGGTTACCATAGCAGCGGTTAGTGGGGCAATGCACAATGACGAAATTGGTGAGGTGTATTTTCATATGCCATTGATAAAGTGGTTAAAAACGATGCAAAAACCTCACATGACGCACCTATTCATCGCACCAACAAGCCTGGGACAATTATACATCCTTACCTACTCTTGAAGGCTGTTATTCAACCAATGCGCACCTACAACAAAATCAAGATATACACTCAAGAACAGATAAAAACCCACTGGCACAATCATTCGCACATTCTCATCTTAGCTGCTAGTGTCTTAGGGCTAACATTTCAAAGTGCCAAAACGTTGTATATACATATTAAATGAAGCTTGCATGCCAAACGCCAGGTTTTAGTAAGTGGAAGCTGGTGCACCAGGAGTCCTCTATAATGATTACACCTTTTTGGTAGTGGACTAGCGTAACATTTTAAATTAACAGCTGTGGAAGCTTACACCACATCACAACATTAAGAGTATGTGGTGCAAGATCCCAGTGAATAAAGGCTTTCATAAAAGTGGCAGAATGACATCCACTGTTGTGTTTGGGATTTAAACATGCTTCTATATAGGCTAATGGTTCTGCCTTCATTTCAAAGTGGTTTTCTGTGTCAATTATTTTCATAAGATTGAATAAACCGTTTCCATAGGTGGATTTGTGTATTGCTAATCATTAGCGATACACAGTGATATTTTCAAACACTCAACCAAGATTCTCACCCGAATGAATCTCGAAATGTCATGTTAACCAGATAGTTCAATTACCATTCTCCCTTGAGAGAATTCCTTTCCAATGCAGAAAGGAGCCTGCACTGCCAGACATGCAGCTGCCAGACACAATTTAGATTATCAGAAAAAAGCCAATTTGGAAACCTGACAAAAGCCCATTCAAAAAGGGAAACGGGAGCTACTCAATTTCTTCGAGCTTCGTGCCACCTACTGTTGCTGTTTGGGTTGCACTGTGTGATGGACCTAGTTGACCAACTGAACAACCCAACGCTGAATCCCTGCCTTAGGAATGTCCTGCAAGTCGTGCTCAATGCTGTTTAGCCAGCAAAGGCTAGAAACCAAAGGTACTGTGAATAGGCCCTGCTCCTGTTTGAAATATTGGGACCATAGTGACTTTTAAGCCCCCCCTTCGCTACCTTTTTATACAAAAGCATATCCTTTGGCTATTAACATTGTTGCCAAGTATTTTACCTGAACACTTCTGATCAAGCCAGAGTGCCCCCTCACATCCAATTCTGCAATATGTTTCTTTTACAGGGATGTGTTAGTTTGGTGCATTGATCTTTTTGTATCTGAGTTCTATATTTTCATAGAATCTTGATTGGACATTATATTGTGTAAACATTGTTACAAAGCTGTTTGAGGGTCTACTGTAAGCAACCAGCACCCTCCAGAAGATATAGCCTAGCGCCGCTCCACATAACCACAGGAGGCACACCTTTTGTCGATTCCATTTGTTAAAATCGTGGCAAAAATGCCAGTGGACACAAAATTTTGCGGCAAAAAGGCTGTGGTTTTTCTGCCACAATCCATGTAAAGGATACGGGGTACACCTTTAATGGGTCAAACCATGGCATTTTTTGCTGCGATTTTATCACTACATACCCTTTTATCCTGTGCTCGTTTACCTTGAGTGGGATTACTACTGGTTTAGTAATAGTGTGCGGTTAAAGGGGGTGGTTTAGACACTACCCATCCATTTTTTCCTGCCGAGCAGTTGTCCTTTCTTCACAGCATGACACTGTGAAACGGATACAAGTGCAAAAACAACTGCTACTGGTAACTCTTATGTTCTCGGCAGGATAGCTTGGAGGCCACGCGCTAGTCTTGTAAGCAAGACGACGCAGAGCAATACAGGTTTGATCCCCGGGTCCGTGCTTAGAACCCTCTGGGTATTAAGTGCGTTATGAATAATTTATTATCTACTCAAATGCCTGTGTCTTCCAGGTGACAGTCTACGCAGCAGACCAAGCTATTGTCAGGATAGTGTTCTTGTCCACACCATTTAGTCATTACAACCAACTTGCCGCCAGAAAGCACAATAGTTACTTTATCCCTTTTACTAACTTCAATAATTTAATCTGGGAAGTCTAATGGGCCGGGTTCTTTAAACTGACTCATTCTCTTCCCTAAACACTGGATACAATGGAAAAGCAAGACATTTAGGATGAAAAATACTGCTCCTTTAATGCCTGCAGTGGCATCCCATGAATTGAGTGACAATTAAATTGGTACAGTTTATTTAGGAATTTAAAAATAATCCATAAAACCTTATACAAAAACATACAATCCAAAACACACATGCTAAAAACAGCAACATCCTGCAACACTACCTTGGTAGAGGCCCATGGAAAAAATGTTAAATGCAGCCTTGTCATTAAAAACCTTAGACAAGGATGACACAATAAAAATGTTTAATACAATTCATATGGATCGCTTTAAAAATGGCAAGTTATCTAAGAAATGAGGCTCTTTTTTTTTCCAAATGGATTGTAAAATAAATTGTCAGACAGAAGCAGCATGTTCTTCTAATGGTTACAGTAGTAACCAAAAGGCAGGTCTCCAGTTCCTGTAGACAGAGCCTCTTAATATATTCAGGAGATAATTGCTCTGCCAATGAACCAGGTGAACAAGGATTTTGTTAACACTAGAGGAACAGAGTGTACTAAATGGGGACTGCGCTGCCATCCATTTACTAGTTGCAGCTCTAACCTGTTAACATTAAATCTGGCACGAGTCTTGTGATACATGTTGGTAACAAATCTATACGTAGCAATCCGGTATATACAGGTTAGGGTAGAAGAGATTGTGTAACATAGGGCAAATGAAGACCATGATCTTCCCTGTTACAGGCCCAGAATGTCAGGAGCTTTGTTTTAAGGGTTCCAATAGACATGGTAGCAAAACTAGGATTTGTAAAGAGAGGCCCCAAACCCACAGTTTAAAGTGTCTTTTTATATTATTTTTATTTGATTTTTTTTAATATAGGCCAGCCACTCAATCCTTTGATAATTGCGGAAAGAGAATGTCTGAACAGATGGTTTTGTGAGTGTCATCCCGACGGAGACGCAACGAGTGCTAAAATAGTACAGGTTTGAGCGACAAGATGTCTGAGATAAAAGCCTGATCAGTAATATAAGCCGATTGTGTCCTCCCATGTATTCCTCATCTTTGATATCTCCTTCCAGTGCAAGCAGCATCAAAATGTTTTCTCCTAGTAGAGGGTGCTGTGCGTAGTAGACTCGTGGCCTTCGTGCATCTAGAGTATGACATCTTCTGTATATAGCACATGCTGGGCCCGTTACTTCAGTTCTGTTTTTCCGCTTCACAGTTTGCTTCAAATGGGTTCATTGAATTGCCGTTTTGGCAGATTTTCTTAGAAAATGTTGACTCCAGAAACTAGATTGAAGAAATGCAGACTGTGGGGCCACGATGTCCATCACTGGCCTACACCGTACTTGTCTCTGGTGTCGCTGGCACAAGACTGAAGACTGCGTTTCTCAGTCCATGACAGGGAAGGCAAACCCATTTCGGATATGCCTGTTGGGCAAGATTGTATGTAGTAACCCTGTGGGAGACTACACCAGCCGTGTCCCCTTGGCAATAGGTAACCCAGTCCTTGGTATAGGCCTGTACTACACAGGTTGGTAGAGTGACTGTGCAGCCAGGCTCATCTCAAGAGGGCTCAATGTGAGCTGTAGAGGTGCAACATAGAGATTCACATTGACAGGTATTCAAATAACATTTATACTAAGTTTCTTTGTTATGTTACTTGGCATTTATATAGCTCCTTATGTATCATTGGTATGATCTCAAACCACTGGTAGGTTGAATGCCCTCTGGAACTGTAGTTCAAGTTAGTAGAGAGGGTCATAAGGTGCATGGGTGCACCGGATATGTGTGCAGCCGGTGTGGCAGTTACATGATAGCTGCTTCTTGGCGGTAGGTGTGGTGGTTGGGAGGTCAGGTATGTGTTCATTCTGGGGGGGCTTGACACCCAGACTGGTTTCTGGCTGCATTGGGCCTAGGGAGACTCTTAAGCTAGCGGTGAGTACTCAGCTAGCTGAGTTAATTACGATAATGTGGCAGGTGATAGTATGAGAACAGTTATACTGAATGTGTCACAGTATCGCTGTTTTTTAGTTGAGTGGTGGTGTATAGGAGAGAGAGTAAACGTTGTAGTGTAATATGGTGGTTACCAGTAAGACGCTTGAGATCAAGATTCCATCTGTACCATCTATTCTATCCGTTTTATATACTCTGTCCTGTTCAACTTCGGCTGTTCATCCATTTCGTCTTTCATCCATTTAATCTACTAGTCCTTCCATCCATTCTATCCACTCAACCCTTCATCCACATGATCTACTCCATCCATTCCGTAGGCCCATTTCATCCTTCCCATCCGTTAAATGTGTTCGATCTGTTCCATCCTTCCTATTCATTCGATCTGCTCCATGTGTTCCACCTGCTTTATCCGCTCCACCTGCTTTATCCGCTCCATCTGTTCTATCCGCTCCATCTGTTCCATTATTTTTATCCGTACCTTCCACTTCATCCGTTCTATCCACTTCACCCATTTCTTCCGTTTCCATCTGCCCCATTTGTTCCCGCTTCCATTCATCCTATCTATTCCTTTTATTCCATCTGTAACATCAGTTTCATTCATTCCAACTAGTATGTTCCATCGGTTTCTTCAGTTCCATCTGCACCGTCGGTTCAATCCAGTGCATCCACTCAAGCTAGCACTCCGTTCCATCTACTCCAACCAGTACGTCCACTCCGTTCTGTTGGTTTCGTATGCTCCATCCACTACATCTGTTCGTTCTGACAAGTAGACTCAGTCCAACCAGCTCTATGTTCCATCCGGTCCATCCGTTTTCATTCACTCTGTCCATTCCATTCACTCAATCCGTTCATCTGCTCTATCCGTTCCTTCCATTCCGTTTGTTCTTACCTCTCGATCTGTTCCATCTACTCCCTCCGCTCAATTCATTTACCCTTTTCATCCATTTCATTCCTTTAGCCACTTTATCCGTCCACTCCATCCTTTCCACACGTTCGATCTAATTTTCGGTTTCGCCTACTTCATCTGTTCTTTATATTTCATCCGTTTGTTGTATTTCATGCGTTCCTTGCATTTCATCTGTTCAGGCTACTTCTATTCCCCTCTTCTTCTGTTCGCTCCAGTTCTTCCGTTTCATCCAATTCTTCTTCCGTTCCAGCCGCTTCTTCCTTTCCAGCCGCTTCTTCCGTTCCAGCCGCTTCTTCCGTTCTACTGTGTATCTGTTTTATTTACACTTGCCGTTTTAGTTTTCTGTTTGTTTGATCGGGTTTCTATGCTGGATTGTTACTTTGATTCAATAACCTTGAGTTTCTGTTTATTGTGGTTGTTTATTCTGTTTGTGCTAAGAGTGAATCTTTAAGGGAAGAGCCACATTTTCAGTAATTTGCGGAAAGACATGAGGTCTTCGCTGAGTCGAATGTGGGGTGGAAGTGAGTTCCACAGAGTGGGGGCCAAGGCTGAGAATGACGAACCACCTAGCCTGGCACAGTTGGTGTTTATCACTAGGAGGCAGGCAGAGCTTGATCTTGGAGTGTGCTGTGGATGTTAGGGCTTTAGCTTGTCCTGAAGGTATTGAGGTCCGGTTTTATGCATTGCTCGGTGAGAGATGCATAAGGTTTTGAGAGCTGGGGAGATGTGATCTCTTGGGCCAAGTGCTAGTAGCAGTTTGGCTGCAGCATTTTGTGCTCTTTGTAGTTTAGTCAGGTGGTAAGCTTGGACTCCGAGGTAGAGGGAGTTGGGATAGTCAAGTCTTGACATTACAATTGATTGGACTGCGGCAAGTCTGTTGGGAAAGGAGAGGCATGGAAAAATGCGCCTAAGAATTTTGAGGTGGTAGTGGCAGGGCTTGGAGATGTTGACTTGGTGAGAGGAGGGTTCGGTTACAGTCGAGGGTGCATCCAAGGTTTTTTACTGAGGTTGAGGTTGTCGGGGAGCGGCAGGGGATTGGCCATGGATGATGGCCAGGGTAGAGGGTGCGGAAGAAGTTTGGTGTTTCCACACACCATGATTTCAGTTTTGGTGGGGTTTAAAATTATTAAAAATAAATATTCATTGAACAGTCAGTTTTAAAATAAGCCTTCTTTAGATAGTGAAATAGGCAACAATTACCATTAAAAACTACCATTCTTACTTGGGCTTATGACTAATGCTTCACCTGACTGCAATCTTGTAATGCCATATGCGACCACCTTTTTCTGTTCATATTAATGTGGCAGCAATTCTGTATATTTCCTGTATCTTTGTACCCTACGTATTATGTAACTAAGCTTTAAGCCTACTTGTCACTTTGCGCCCAGCTACCTAAGGGTTTGGTGCGCTTTATCAAATAAATAATAAAATAAACTTTCAGTTAAGTAGGTATCCTTTTGGGTTGTCACACACACACTCTTCCTACACCGTGAGGTGACTTCAGTTGCTAGGACACTGTGGACATTGATCTATAACTTTGACACTTAAGTGTAATACTGGAGTTATGGAAAAAGGAAAAAGTTAGGGAGGGAAACAAAGGTTAACAAGTTATCTGAACAGGCAAGTACTTTACACCCCCCCACCCCAATAAAATGTAGGTTAACCCTTTCCCAGCTATACAAGTAACTTATGTATGCCTTTTTGGAGGGACAGATGCACAGTCCGAGGGTAAGAAAGTCTGCAGGGAGCCAGGACAGCCAATGTCAAGTTAGCGAAGTCTAGGGGAGCTGATGCACTTCTTGAAAATAGCACGAAAGTCTTGCACATTGTTATAGAGAAAGTTTGTTGAAAATGAATCACCGTTGGGCCACAGGATGGGAGGCTTGTGAAGAGCAAAGATTCAAGCAACTCTGCCAAGGGCAGCAAATTCAAGTCTCCAGTGAGAGCAAGCAAGCTATACCTAACCAGAGGTAAGTACCCCTAGTTGTACAGTAACTTGAGTCCTAAGAAAAGGGTCCAGCTGTCTTCTGTTCCTGTTGTAGTGTTGTAGATCCTGTTGTTCCCAGGCTTCAGTCGTGGGGACAAGAGTGAGGACTCCTTGGTACTCCTGCACTACGGTTTGAAGGTCAGCGGCAGCAATGGCCTCACTCCAGATCAGCGGCACTACGGTTTCAACTACTGGCAGATAGCACCACCGCGGTTCTTGGACACCTTATGGGCTCCCCTTGCTTATGGGGTCCAGCACTGTTGAGGTGGCTCATGCTTGGGTCGTCCTGAGGATCAGACTGGAGCTCGGGTCTGACTTAAAGATGATGCACTCATTCCTGGTGTTCCTGTCCCCTGACACTCGGTTTGAGCAGCAGCAAAGTACAGCCAGCAGGAAGAGTGGTACCAGTCAAGTTCGCCTTGGGGTCAATTGGTCCCACCAACCCAAGGGAAGAAGTCGTCCGTTACGGGCTTCTCTAGTCGACTCGAAAATTGGAGCTTCAGCACTGCAGCAGGGCTTCACTGGGCAAACCAACGGTCCAGGAGGGTGCAGCAAGCTTCTCTTCCAGTTTCTTCTTCGGTTCCTTCGTCCAGTGGTCCACTCTGCCTTCCTTGCAAAAGACCTTGCCTTTTATGCAGGTTTCTCCCATTCATTTGAGGCCTAGCTGTCATTCACACAGCAGAGTGGCTGTCCTCCAAGGACAGCCACATACAGAAGATAATCGAGGTCGTCCCTTAAAGCATGAAGTGGATTGGGACTAATATGAGAAATATCTATATGCCAAAAAATATCCACCCTGCTGAAATAGTTTTTTTCTAAAAGTTTGTTCAGCCAATGTTAATATTATAGTGTAACCTAAAGCAAGGAAATCACAAATGTTATTTTGCCACAGTATTTATGCTCTGAAAACATTCCTTTTTTTAACAAGATAATTTATTTTTGCATTATCAAAAAAATGGGTTAATAAATACAAAGGATTGGAAGTGCAGTTTGAAATAGTCAATTAAAGGTAAAACTACAAATTAAGAGGAGGTTTAGCAGAGAAACGAATTGGTACAATTTTTGCAAGTGGGTGAATGCAAACAGTAAGTGAGCCAGTACGTGTTGTAAATACAAACACATATCTAATGATAAAGCAAACAAAGAGAGGCCAAATACCCTCACCTAGAGGGAAACTTACAGTGGCCCAAATTTCAATATACAGGTGCCACTGCTTTAATAAATAAATGGTTGCAGGTCTGCCGACGTGTTGGTGTTTGATGAGAAGGAAAACTCCTGAACAAAGGCACAAAAGTGTTCGTGCATGACCAATGTTTCAACACTAGTTTGGAATCGGACTTCAAATTAAGTTCCAAAATTGAGTTTTCCAGTCAAGGAAGAAAGTTCAAACATCCATATCACGTTTCGGATCTGCCGCCTTCTGGGCATGTGCATTTATAATGGAGCCTTCCTCAGGGCGAGAACATGAAGAAAAGGGGAAGTCAAACTTGTCCCTATATGAAGGCAGACAAAAAAAAAAGAGAGTCGCAAAACAGGTTTTATTTTAAGGAATGTTTTCAGCTTTTGTGGCATAAGTCTAAATCCAAAAAAAAATTATTTACTTAATAATTTTGCAACAATTAACCTAGTGGGAGCATAGTCCTTACCCTGATTCTGGGCATGGACTGAATCAAGAAAACCCACTTGGGCTGGGATTGCGGTCTTCCACAGATAAGAGGGACGCAGCGTGGAACACGAGGGCCCCAGAACGCAGCCACCTGCTGTTGTGGGTGCAATTGCTGTGGCAGGGTAGAAAGAGAGACAAGAACAAGAAACCAATGGGTCTGTCTCTCTGGCAACTCATATGTGCTTGAATTAGAATGCTGGAGAGAGATAAATGAAATAGTTTTCACATACCTCTTATGGGTAAGAATCGTGTCTAGGTGACTCTTGCTCCGTGTGTAGGGCGTGAGGTTCAATTGTTTCTCCAGCATGGGGTCTGGCATGGATTCACATGCTCCTGAATATTCCCCCGTCGTCAGGCTGGGAATCCTTGGTAAAGAAAAAATCAGTATCAGTTTCGTTTCTGATCTGTCTTTCGTAGTAGTAACCAATCACTGATCTCTGCGTCATACTGACCACAGCCAATGACTGCCCTCTACCTAAGTCCTGCCTCTGGCAGCCATCTTCAGATTTTTACCGCACGTTCAAGTGTTGGGATCCTCGTGCTATTGCTCTCGAGCATTAGTGCTTTTTTTCACGTTTTTTCTCAGAAAAATTTCTCTTGGGCGCATCCTCCCCGGCGCCATCAACCACGAGCCAACGCTCTGGCTCGGGTAAGAGGAAGGCCGAGCACCCGGCGAAGCTCCTGGAGAGACCCCGGTCGAGCTCGAAGGCCCCATCGGAGGGGGAGCGAGGCGGTGACCCTCCCCCCAAGGAGAAGGCGGTGAGCGCACCTAAGGTGGTGAAAGCCTAAATCCACCCGGCCAAGGCCTCTATCGAGACAGTCGCGGCGGCCCTGGCTCAGCCTGTGGAGGCTACACCAGTGGTTGCGACCTCGGGGCCCAGAGTCTCCCTGCCACCCCGGAGGGAGTCCTCTTTCATGCACATCGACAGGACCCCCGTGAAACCTCCGACGGAGAAGAAAAAGGGGGGGCAGGCGGTCGTTGTGGATTCGGCCTCAACCTCTTAGGAGGAGCTAATCGAAGTCTTAAGCCACGGCGTTGGCGTGGAAGAAGACCAGCCCGTCGGGAGGGACCCCGACGTAGGAGACTACGAGAACGTCGAGGGTGCCGACGGGGCTCCTGACCGCCCGTCGGACTCCCCTCAACCAGTGCCGCAAGACAACTCGGCAGCCATTTTGTTGGCTATACAGTCCTTATGCTCGGAGATGAGGACGAGACTGCCGTTACCACCAATGGAGGAACCGCTCCCGACGGGGGACCCGGAGCCAGGCCCTTCTGGGAGCCCTCCCCCTAAGAGAAGGATTCATTCTCCACCTCCTTTTCAGCCATCGCGCCCTGTTCAGCCCTCCTCCCCGTCCACGACACGTGGGGATGATACGGGGACTGACACGGCCACGACGGGTACAGACGACGAGGTTTACGACGAGGATCTCCCGTCGTCACCTCCCACCCGGGCTTCCCCGCCCGACGAGATTGGATCGTTTCACTCCATGATCGCCAGGGCATCTGAGCTTTTCCAGCTCTGCCCTAAAGAGAAGGGCTTCCTTTATCAACGGCGCGAGACCAAGAGGAAGACGGTCCTCGCTGTACCTCTACTAGACGATATTTGGGATGAGATCCTCGCCCTCCTCAAGAACCCATCCATGACGCCGGCTAGAAGGGATCGGTATGAGAAGAAGTACCGGGTCCCGGACGCGGCCCCCTTGTGCCTTCGGGCACAGCCGACCCCAGACTCGGTCGTCTCCGCGGCGGCCAGGAAGAAAGCGGGGGGGGGGGGGGTTGCGGCCTCTACATCGACCTCCCCGCCGGACGGCGAGGGAAAGAAATTAGACACAATGGGACGCAGAGTCATCTCGTCGGCAGCGACGATGATTAAGGCGGCCAACGCCTTGGCTATCGTAGCCCGCTACGACAGGGAGTTGTGGTACAAACTGGCCCCCCTGCTGGACTTCCTACCAGACGACAAGAGGGCGGAAGCCCTAGAGATCTTGCAGGAAGGAGAAGTGGCATCGGACCACGCCATTACGATTGCGACGGACATCGCTGACACTGGATTTCGCCAGTTGGGCAACGGCGTGTGCCTTAGGCGGCGTGGATGGCTCAAGGCTACTGACTTCCGTCAGGACATGCAGACCAGAGTCTTGGACATGCCGTTCGACGGAAACAACCTGTTTGGGAAAACAGTGGACGATTCCCTTCAAGCCATCAAGGCAGACACGGTGACGGCCCGGGCTCTTGGGGTTCTCCAGCAACGGCGGCCGCCCTTTCGGAGCGGCGGAGGCAAACAGGGTGCCTCCAAAGGTTCCAGCAGCGGATTTTCCACCTACCGTCAAGCGGCCCGTTCGTCGTCACAGGAAGCTTACAGGGGACGAGGCAAGTCAGGCGGACCCCACCGTCGTCGCCAAGGAGGACAAGGCGACAAAGCCTCGTCGAAGCAGGACTGAACCGGCCGTGGGGTCGGGCCCCCATCGAAGCACCCCGGTGGGAGGCCGGCTGGCGAGCTTCGTCAGCGTGTGGGAGTCCATCTTCACCGACCGTTGGGTGCTGGACGCCCTAGCTCAGGGTCACACGCTCGAGTTTCTAAAGAGGTGCCCGCGCGTCCCCCCTGTGGCCAGGAAAGAACATCACGTCCCTCAACTTCTCTTGAAGGTAAAGGCGATGCTCAAGAAGGGCGCCATTGAGCTCGTCCCAAAGAGGCTTCGGGGCTCCGGAGTTTACTCAAGATACTTCCTCGTGAAGAAGACGGGAGGATGGCGTCCCATCCTGGACCTACGACGACTGAACAAATTCATCAAGGCACAGAAGTTCCGGATGGTCACCCTCCAACACGTCCTGGGTCAACTGGAGGAGGGCGATTTCCTGTCGTCGTTGGATTTGGAGGATGCCTACTTCCATATTCCCATCCTAAAGGGACACCGAAAGTTTCTCAGGTTCGTGGCCCAAGGGCGTCACTACCAGTTCAAAGCCCTTCCCTTCGGATTGAGGTCGGCACCCAGGGTGTTCACCAAGTGCCTTGCACCGGTGGCGGCGCAGCTGCGCCGAGAGGGGATCCACGTCTACCCCTACCTGGAAGACTGGCTCATCCGAGCAAAGACGAAGGAGCTTGCCGTGGACCGTCCAACTACTCACGGACCTGGGATTCTCCATAAACTACGCCAAGTCCCACCTGGTGCCCGCGCAAGACGCACTTTCTGGGAGCAAAGCTCGACACAGTGTCGCTTCTGGCCTCTCCGTCGGAGGAAAGGACGAGGGCCATCTTGGGCAAGGTGCAGCGGATGCTGGCTGCGGACGTGGCCAGGGTGAGGTCCATCAAGTCCCTCCTCGGAATGATGTCTTCTTGCATTTATCTCATCCGCCTGTGCAGGCTCCGGATGCGCCCGTTGCAGGAGTTCCTCGACGCGCGTTGGATCCAAACGACGGGCAGCTTCGAGGAGAGGATCACACTCGACGAGAGTTTCCGACGAGCGATCCGGTGGTGGGGCACCCGCGCGCATCTGACGGCGGGCATGGACTTCCAGACCCCCGGCCACCAGGAGACAGTGACCACGGATGCCTCCCTGAAAGGGTGGGGAGCGCACACCGAAAATCTACACGCGAGAGGCCTTTGGCTTCCGACAGAGAAGTCCCTCCATATCAACGTCCTGGAGCTCCGTGCAGTGTTTTGGGCCCTCAGGTCCTTTCTTCCGTCCCTCAAGGGCAAGGTGGTGAGGATCTTCACCGACAACACCACCACCATGTTCTACATCAGGAAGCAGGGCGGTACCAGATCCCCAGCCCTGTCCAAGAAGGCGCAGGATCTGTGGCATTGGGCCGTCGCCCAAGGGATGTTTCTGGTGCCATTTCATCTGGCAGGGATAAAAAACACCATCGCCGACTTGCTCAGCAGAGAGCTGCGCTCGTGCCACGAGTGGGAACTACGACAGGATCTAGTGGACCGCCTCTTCCGACGGTGGGGCACACCCCAGACCGATCTGTTCGCGACGGCGACAAACTCCAAGTGCCGGAGGTTCGCCAGCAGGTTTCCCCAGCCGAGGAGCATGGGCGATGCTTTCTCGTTCCCCTGGGAGGGCCTGTTTCTATACGCGTTGCCTCCATTGCCATTGCTGATCCGGCTCATCAACCAGCTCAAGAGGTCACGGTGCAGGATGATCCTTGTCGCACCTGCTTGGCCGAGGCAGATCTGGTTCCCGGACCTTCTGGACTTGTCAGCGTCCCCGTCAATCAAGCTGCCAGTGGACGCGGATCTTCTCTCCAGGGAAGGAGGCGCCATCCTCCATCACGACCTGAAGTCGCTGAACTTGCAGGCCTGGCTCCTGCAGCGTTAGAGGTTGGAGGATACGACATACCGGCCGACTGCAGAGAGGTTCTTGCAAAGGCCAGGGCGTCCTCAACTCTTAAATGCTATGGACACAAATGGAAGAGGTTCTCTGTCTGGTGCCACGCACAGAAGATTAACCCTCTACGGATTACGGCTCCCCAGGTACTGCCGTACCTTCTGACGCTGGTCAAGGCTAGACTGGCGCACGCGTCCATCAAGATTCATCTTGCTGCGATCTCCTGATACACCAGAACCACGGGGCGGACGTCTTTGTGGTCTCATCGTCTGGTGAAAGAATTCATGAAGGGACTGTTCAGATCGTTCCCGCCGGTGAAGGCTCCGGCCCCGGCGTGGGAGCTCATTGTGGTCCTGACCAAGCTCATGGGACCTCCGTTCGAGCCTCTGCACTCGGCTCCGTTGAAGTTCTTGTCGTGGAAAACAGCGTTTCTTGTGACCATCACCTCTGCACGAAGAGTGGGAGAGATCCAGGCCCTTTCCTGCAAGCCCCCGTACTTGACTTTTCACGACACAAGGGTAGTGCTCAGGACGCACCCCTCCTTCATGCCCAAGGTGGCGTCGGACTTCCACCTCAACGAACCCTTGTGTTGCCTGTTTTCTTCCCGTCGCCTTTGTCGCCGGCCGAAAGGACTTTGCACTCGCTGGATGTGGCTAGAGCGCTGAAGTTTTACGTGGACCGCACGAAGTGTTTTCGGAAGTCGTCACAACTTTTTGTGAACTTTGGACCTGTCAATCAGGGGAAGGCTCTCTCAAAGGCCTCCATTTCCAGATGGCTCTCCGGCTGTATCATGTACTGTCATCGGTTGGCAAACCGACCGCTGCCTGGCCGTCCGAGAGCCCATTCCACCAGAGCGATCGCAGCTACCACGGTGTTCCTATCTGGTGTGCCCTTGCTGGACATCTGCAGGGCTGCTACGTGGAGGTCGACGCACACCTTCACGAAATTCTACTGCGTTGATCGGGATTCCAGGGAGGAGTCCAGGGTCGGCCAAGCAGTGCTGCGCAATCTGTTCGCCTAAGGTGAGCCGGGTGAGGAGGTAAGAATTGCTTAATGTTGAGTTTGATATAATGCTTAATGTTGAGCCTTTGCCACCTCCTGTGGTTGTGCACGTGTGTACTGCTATGTATTCTTTATTCATGAGCATGTGAATCCATGCCAGACCCCATGCTGGAGAAGGAACAAGTTACTTACCTGTAACTGATGTTCTCCAGCATGGGTCTGGCATGGATTCACATGCGAACCCTCCCGCCTCCCCCTCTGCGGCTCTTCACTTGGTCATACTGCCACTTCACGTGCTACCAAATCTGAAGATGGCTGCCAGAGGTGGGGCTTAGGTAGAGGGCAGTCATTGGCTGTGGTCAGTATGACGCAGAGATCAGTGATTGGTTACTACTACGAAAGACAGATCAGAAACGAAACTGATACTGATTTTTTCTTTACCGAGGATTCCCAGCCTGACGACGGGGAATATTCATGAGCATGTGAATCCATGCCAGACCCATGCTGGAGAACAACAGTTACAGGTAAGTAACTTTTTCCAATTGTGGTACTACACAAACTAGAGGAGCCCAAAACAGAAAGAGGAAGAGAAACGGAATCAGTGATAGTTAAGTTATTTTGAAGTTAAGTTTTTCTGTATTTAGAAACTACACAAGAGAGGGCCTAGTGCTGGTTTCTAGCAGTAGGAGAGTCACGGAGGAATGCGGAACCGGGACAGCCAGCCAGCCAATCACCTTTTGGGTGCATTGCTTGCTATAATCAAGGAGACTAAGCACAGGGAGTTTTGGGAACTTCCCTTGCTTCCTGCCCTGTCAGACACGTTGGAGTCAGAGGCGGGCTTCACCCATGAATCCCGCCATAGACTAAACAAAGGGAAAAAACCTGGTTTGGTGCACAGAGTAAAACCTAAGAAAGACCTCGCAAACAAGAAATGGTGAAAAAAGAAAACCGGGGCCATTATGACAAAATGGGCACCCATGGGTGCAATACTTCAGCTGAGGATTCACCCTGCGGTAAAAATGCACAATGGTAGGGAAATTGCCACCAGCCATTCATTATAGTGAGGGTAACATAAAATTGTTACATGAGAAGGTAGACAAAGGGGGTACTAAGTAACCCCCAGCACTCCACATAAGATGGTGTGTGCTGGGTCTACAAAGAGAAAGTTAAGTAACGTCAATTTCACTTTACTACTATTGTAAAGGACTTCTCTGTGACACTGCACATAGGGTGCTGTGTGTCACAATACAAAAGGTGATGCCTATGGATTTTCAGACTCCAAAACCAACAGAATCGGTGTCCAAATCAGATACAAATGCATGAGAGAGAGAAAAAGGTCTCGCACTGCAGGGTAAAAATGAAAAAGTCCTAAAGTCCAGCAAAAGAGCTGGTAGTTTCTGAGGTAGGAGGGAATCAAGAAATAAATGAGAATTCTCCCTAGCAAGCTCTTTATCTAAATCCCCATAGACTACTTCGAAAAGATCTTCAAACGTATTGTCCTCCCACGCATTACTCATCTTTGATAAATATCGTCCAGCTTCAGCTGCTTTGAAACAAAATTACCGACAGATGCCGCTGTGCGGTAGCATGTCTGACTCGATCGATGTCCTTCGAAGGCCTCTGTCCGATGGTCATCTTCCGCAGTGTATGTAGCATGCGCTGTGCCTGTTGGCTTCAGTTCTGTTTTTTTCTACGCAGCTTTCGCTTCAAGAGAAATTACAGTGTGCTTCGTTTCGTTTAATAAAACATCATGTTTTCACCGTCGACTTAATCGATGCCCAAGGCGGGTTTTAAAAAATGTCAGGATTTCAGGTCGAAGATGTCCATCACTGACCCCCACCATGTTTGCCTGTTGTGCCTCGGCGCGGAGCATCGTATGAAGGAGTGCAAATCCTGTCTGGCAATGACTGACAAGGCTCTGAGAGCACACAAAGGTACATTGGCGGTCGGTGGAATTCCAAAATCCCCTTCTATCTTGAAAAAACATACTTTGGATTGGTCGAGATTCTCGTCGAAAAACAATTGAAGAAATCTCGATCGAGAAGTAGTTTGTCATTCTTCATCATCCAGGAAGTCAAAGAAAAGAGGTCCTAGTTCTTCCTCGAATGACTCCTCACCCGAGAGAATAACATGTCCGACTAAATCCGACTTTCCAGCAAAATGGGAAGCGTTTAGGAGGGAGATGATGATAAATCTTCGAGAGAGAAGCCCCTACTCCCTCGAAAGATCAGGAGAAAGACCATGTCCCGGTCACTCTGCATAAAGGCGACAAGTATAAGGCTAAGGCTAAACCCTGTGTACCCTTGAGTCCGGGTCACAAGCCTGGCTAACTTCAAGAGCCTTCGAATCCTTGAAAGTGAAAAGGTGTCTAGGACCTTACTGAGTCGAGAGTCCAGCCCTTTGAGGGTTTTGTCGAAGACATGTTCGAAAACAATCAGTACGATTGAAGCCCTCCATTAGGGAGAATTCTCATTTCAAGTGGATTGTGTCCTCCAACGTATTCCTCATCTTAGATGTATTCCATCCAGTTTAAGCTGCTTTGGAAAAAATTAATTTGGCAGAGGGCGCTGTGCGTCGATGTCGAGTCAATGGTCCCTCGAAGGCCTCCGAGGGTGAAGTCATCGGATGTACAAGTAGCACGCGTGGCGCCCGTTGGCCTCAGTTCTGTTTTTCCGCAGTACGTGTTGCTTCGAGAATCGGTGCGCCTCATGTTCTGTGACGCAATGAATATTAGACTATCGATATGTCCTCGTCATAGACACCGACCCCGCGATCGGTTTTCAAAAAATGTAAATCTTGCGGTTCAAAAATGTCTATCACGGACCCGCATCAAGAATGTCTGTGGTGTCTCGGGAAAGGCCACGACATGGAGGCCTGTACGAAGTGTCAGGCGATGACTGGGAAGGCCTTGTGAGAGAGGAAGGGAAAACTACAGGTAGGTCGTAAATCCGACTGAAAAGCCTCTAGCGTCGAGTCGGGGTCCCGTGAGGAGAAATCTCCTCGACGCGAAAGGCATCGGTTCAGGTCCCGAAGCGATTCCCATTGTTTGTCATCTTCGACAAAGAAATCGAAGAAAAGACGCCACATGTCCCCTTCCACCTCGTCCTCGGAGGAATCCCCAAAAAAAATGAAATCCCCACAAAACATTCTTCCTCCGAAGAGTGGCAAACATTCAGAATAATTAAAATGATGGAGGTGTTCGAAAAAGTGAAGCCTCGGTCCGCGCCTTCTCCGGAAGCCGGCCGGGAGCATAATCGCTCCGACACTCGCACGCCATCGAGCCCGAAGAAGGAAGGATCGAGAACCTTCATGGACGCTGACTGAAAGACTGCTCGAGTCGACCGCTCGATGTCACCGACGCCGTCCAAAACCCGACACACCTCGAAGGGCAAATCTTCGAAAAGCGCCCCGACGGCCACTATTCTGTTGGCGCCATAGACGCCCTTGTTGACCCCGAAGCCCTCAGCGCCAAAGGTTCCAAAGGCTCCTGTTCAACCAACTCGACCAGAAGTTAAGGTTGCAGAGCCTGTAAGACCTTCAAGGTCCACTAACACACCTCCTCCGCCTCTCCCAGAAAAGGTTTTTTAACTTCTTCCTAGGAAGGAATTTTTCAAGTCCTTGACCTCCATTTTTTAGGAACAGGAGAGATCTGATGAGGAGAATGTGCCTTTTGCACTGGAATATGGTACACCAAATGTCCCAGAATGTCTGATTTCTGAAGAAAGCGGGATGAGGGACCTGGTGAAATCCTTACATAATGCAAGTGGCATTGATGCATCTCCTGAAACAGATTTTGACAGGCCAGAACCAGGAGAGCATGCCAGTCCCTCATACCGTCAACTAATGAAAAAAGTGGTCGATTATTTAGGATGGGCTAGACTACCAACCCAATTCATCCAGGATGATTTGACTGATATATTGGACCATGGTTCCACCGAAGATCCAGTCCTACCTTTCCATGTAGCCTTGCAAAAGAGGGGGGCCAAAAATTGGGAGACTCTGGATTCTATTCCTCCAGTGAATAAATCCCTTGCTTCAAAATACCACCTTGCCAGTAGCGACCCTGGCTATCTGTCTACACATCCCACTCCCGAAAGTCTGGTGGTCCAGGCAGCCACAGCTTCAAATAAAATGGCGTACCCTTCTATCCCTCCGGACAGGGATGATGAGTGTGTGGACGGCTGGGCATGTAAGGTATTTTCAGCTGGGAGGATGGCATTAAAATCGGCCAACTCCACATTTGCCTTGGCAAAGTTTTCGTACACTCTGTGGGAGTGCATTGCAATGGTGGCGGAGCACATACCAGAAGGGGATGAAAGGGAAGGATTCCTAGCCATTGTTAGAGATGTAAAGGAAGCCATGCAGGAATCCCTTGAATCTGGATTGGACACTGTAGATGGTGTGAGCAGGTCCATGGGTACTAGCACTGTAATACGCCGATTTGCGTGGTTACGGAAGTCTGGTTTCGCACCAGACGTACAGAACTGCCTTCTGAACTTGCCCTTTGACGGGTCTCACCTTTTTGGCAGCAACATTGACGAGAGCCTTGAGAGGTTGCAGACCTCAAAAGCAGCTGCCAAATCTTTAGGAGCTGCTATTAGGCAACCTCAGCCTTTTCGTGCGCCAGGACAATCTTGGAGGGGACGATCCTATCGTTACTACTCCTCATATGGAAAGGCAAGAGGAATAACCAGTCAAAAGGCCAGAAAAAGGCCACTCGCGCTGGACGAGGAAAACTTGCAAATCCAGCTCCAGTCGAAGCCTCTTTGCCATCAGCGGCTACTGCAACCGCCACAAAACCACTTTGAGGACTTGCATCACAAGACACCTGTGGGAGGCAGGCTGTCACAGCATCTGCAAGAATGACGAGCCATTACTTCAGATGTTTGGGCTCTAGAAATAATAGCCCAAGGTTACTGCCTTCCTTTTCTAACGCAACCTCAAAGCAATCCACCAGGGAGAGACACTTTGAAGTTTTCAGACCTGCTCCTACAGCAGGAAGTTCTAACCCTGCTGGAGAAAGGTGCTACAGAGCCAGTACCTGTAGCTGAGATTAACAAGGGATGGTACTCCCCATATTGTTTGATTCCCAAAAAGGACGGAGGACTTAGACCCATCTTGGACTTGAGAAACTTGAACAAGTTTCTCAGGAAGAACAAGTTCAAGATGGTCACTCTTCGTCAGATCCTTCAGGCCCTCCAACCTCAAGATTGGTTGGTGTCATTGGACCTCCAGGATGCTTATTTTCATGTGCCAATTCACCTCAAGCACAGAAAATACCTGAGGTTCATAGTTGGTGACTCTCACCATCAGTTTCGAGTCCTGCCATTCGGATTGACCTCCGCCCCGAGGGTCTTCACCAAGTTGATGGTGTTGGTGGCAGCGCACCTCAGGAGAGGGGGGTTCACGTTTACCCCTACCTGGACGATTGGTTGATCATGGAATGTTCTGCCGAACAAGCACTAGATCCAATGTAATGCAAAGTCACCTGCAACTTCCTCCACAAACTGGTCTTCTCCCTCAATTTCAAGAAGTCACAAATGACACCTTCCCAACATCTCCAGTACATAGGAGCTGTATTGGGCATATCCTTGGGAAAGAGCATGCCTCCCAAGTCAAGGGCTCAAGACATTCTTCAGATGGTTTCCAAATTCCAAAATGCCCAAAATCTCCAGGCCTACAACTTCTTAAGGTTGCTCGGCCTCATGGCATCCTGCATCTTCCTTGTGCCAGAAGCACGCTTGAGGATGAGACCCCTCAATGGGCTCTAAAGACTCAATGGTCCCAGTTCTCAGGTCAAATGACGGATGTTCTTCAGATTCCGAACGTTCGCAAGGATCTTCTGTGGTGGAATTGCACAGAGAATATCCTAAAAGGGGAACAGTTTTGGCAGCTGTGGCCGGAGGTTACAGTAGTGACGGACGCCTCACTCATGGCAACGATCTGACAATCAGCCGTCGCTG
This sequence comes from Ambystoma mexicanum, assembly GCF_040938575.1. Lineage (NCBI taxonomy): Eukaryota > Metazoa > Chordata > Amphibia > Caudata > Ambystomatidae > Ambystoma > Ambystoma mexicanum. The sequence continues at coordinate 302,807,960 of NC_090921.1, forward strand.
GTCTCCATCGGAGTCCAAACTACACATCAACCTTTTAGAGCGGAGCACAATCAGACTAGCGCTGAAGGCTTTTCTGCCATCTGTTGGGGAAAAAATGTCCTAATAATGACGGACAACACAGTGGCCATGCACTATCTAAACAATAGGTGTAAAGTCGCTACCTCTGTGCGGCGAGGCAAAGCAGCTCTGGTATTGGGCAATTCAAGAAGGAATCTCCTTAACAGCAGTCCATCTAGCTGGGGAGGAGAATATGACGGCAGACGCTCTGAGCAGGCAGAGCACGGTGTCCCACAAATGGGAACTAGCTCAGGAAGTCATTTAGGAGATCTTCGCCCTTTGGGGAACTCCTCAAGTAGACCTGTTTGCGACTGGAATCAACCAGAAGTGCGACAGGTATTGCTCAAGGGAATTTCCCCTGAGAGGAGCCCTAGGGGACGTGGTGTAGTGGAACTTCCCACTACTATACGCGCCCCCTCCGATTCCCGTCATTACTCGGGTCATCAGGAGACTGGGACAGTTCGGAAACCGCTTGATCCTAATTGCCCCGGATTGGGCCAGGAGAACGTGGTACCCGGACCTTCTAGACATGTCCATCTGTCCCCCGGTAAGTCTTCCTCAGAGAGAGGACCTTCTCTCTCAAATGGAGGGTCAGGTTCTCCATCCAGAGGTCAAGATTCTCAACCTTCACGCTTGGTACCTGAAAGTCTCAGATACAAGGATTGTGACCTTCCAGATGACGTCATGGAGGTGTTGCTTTCGGCAAGAAGACCAACAAAATCTACCGTATACCGTTGCCGTTGGAAAAAGTTTTGCAACTGTTGCAGAGAAAAGAATGTTTATCCTTTTCTATGTTCTATTCCGGAAGTACTGTCCTCCTCTTGTCCCTAGCACATAGAGCTCTAAATGTGGGGACCATAAAAGGTTATCTTGCAGCGCTTTCCATCTTCAAGCGCTCGTTGGAAAAATGCTCCCATTTCAAAATTCCTTTTATTAGTACAATTCTTAAAAGGACTCACCAATAGGTTTCCTCCTTATCCTTTCCAAGTACCAATTTGGGATCTCAATCAGGTTCTAAAATTCTTAATGTGTGCCCCTTTTCAACCCTTGCACACTTGTCCATTAAGATTACTGACATGGAAAACTGCTTTCCTAGTTGCTTTAACGTCTGCAAGAAGAGTGAGCGAATTGCAGGCACAGTCTTCTGGCCCACTCTATACTGTGTTCCACAGGGACAGTGGTATTGAGGGTTAAACCCTCATTTTTGCCTAAAGTTGTGTCCGATTTTCATCTAAATCAGAAAATTGTTCTACCCGCATTCTACCCTCCACCTCATCCTAGTAAGGAGGAGTAAAGATTGCATAGGTTGGATCCGAAAAGAGCTCTAAGCTTTTACATCTCTAGGCTCTCCAAGCTTAGAGTGGATAATCAACTTCATCGGCTACACCGGAAGAAAATTGGGTCAATCGGTGTCAAAGCAAACCATATCACATTTGATTGTGCTTTGCATTTCGGAATGCTACAGATTAGCAGGGAAAGACCCACCAGAGGACTTAAGGGCCCATTCGACAGCCCTTCAAAGAGGTGTTCCCATAAGATCCATTTGTGAAGCAGCAACCTGGTTGTCGCTGCATACTTTTTCAAAATTCTATAATCTAGATGCTTCCCAGTCTAAGGAGCTGAATTTTGGTAAAGCAGTACTATATTCAGCCATTTTAGGGTACCAAAAAAATCTATTCCCTCCTCCAGAGAATTGTCCATACTGCTTTGGGAGTCTAAGATGAAGAATACGTTGGAGGACACAATCCACTCGAAGAACAAGTTACTTACCAACTGGTAACATTCTTTCGATTGGATGTTCCTCCAACGTATTCCTCCTCACCCTCCCAGCCTACCCCTCTGTAGATTTTTCCAGGTTATTGCCACTTCAACTCTTGCAAGGCGGATACCTGATTACCGGCACAATCTATACAGTAGAACAAAAGTGAGGTGGAAAAACAGAACTGAGACCAATGGGTGCCGCGCGTGCTACTTGTACACCCGATGACGTCCCTCTCTACGGAGTCCTTCGAGGGACCATAGACTCGACGACATCGACACACGTCGCCCTCTGCAGAAATTCTTTTTTACGAAGAAGCTGAAGCTGGATGGAATACATCTAAGAGGAGGAATACGTTGGAGGAACATCCAATCGAAAGAATGTTACCAGTTGGTAAGTAACCTGTTATTCTGTGCTAATTCCCTTGAACTTTAGAGACTCCCAGCTCTTTTGCTGGACTTCAGGACTTTTTAAATTCAACCCTGGAGAGAGTGAGCCCTTTTTTCTCACTCATGTATTTTGATCTGATTTGGATTGTTTCCTTTGTTTTTGGTGTCTGACAAACTCAATAGGCATCTACTTTTTGTATGGCGACACACAGCACGTTCAGTGCAGTGTCACAGAGAAATCCCTTTAGATTTCTGATGTTTAAATAGACTTTTTTTTTTTTGGGTGAACTACAGTTCCCAAGAATAGTAAAGTGAAATTAACTTTACTTACCTTTTCCTCTTTTTAGGTCCAGGTTTGTAGGTCCAGGACACCCAATCTTATGTGAAGTGCTGGGGTGTTACTTGGTAGCCCGTTTGTCTACTTACTCATGTAAAAATGTTTTACCCTCACTACTTTAAATGGCTGGTGGCAGTGGTTTAATGTTCCTACCATTGTGCTTTTCTACCACAGACTGAATCCTCAGCTGCAGTATACCACCCATGGGTGACCAGTGTCAAATTGACCCTGGTAGTCTTTTTTCGCCATTTCTTGTTTGTGAGGTCTTTCTTGGGTTTTACTCTGTGCGCCAACAACCTAGGTTGGAGCCATTTGTTTGTTTTGCCTTTGGCAGGCTTCAGTACTGAAACCTGCCTCTGGCTCCAGTTTGTCTGCCAGGGCAGGAAGTGAGGGAGGTGGAAACCTGAATGCACCCAGTCCTGCTTGGTTGGCTGTCCTTGAAGGACAGCCACCCTGCTGTTTGTGTGACAGCTTGGATGTGTATGATTGGGAGAAACCTGCACAAAAGGCGAGGCTTCTTGGACTGAAGACAGTCGACAACTGGGAAGAGCACCCCGATGAAGAAATCTCAAACGAAGCTTGCTGAATCCTCCTGGACCATTGAACTGGCTGTGGAAGCCCTGCTGCTGTGCTGAAACTCCTCTTTCTGATCGACAAGAGAAGTTCTGGAAAGGACAACTTCTTCCCTTGGGTTAGTCGGACCAACTAACCCCGAGACTACCTTTGCAGGAAGACCTTCCACAACTGACTGTACTACTTTGCTGCTGCTGGAACCGAGTGCCAGGGGTCGAGAAATCCGTAACGTCTGTAAGCCGGCCAAAAGCTCCAGGAATCTCCTGAGGACCCTTCCGAAGCAGGACGACCCAAACTCCAATCACCTCCCCTGACTGCTGGACTCCAGGAGTGAAGGAATCCCAACCGGGTTCCAAGATCCGCAGTGGTGCTGTTTACCGAGCGCTGAAACCGTGAAGTGCTGCTGATACGAAGAACCGTAGCTGCTGCTGAACTTTGAATTGCTGTGCAGGAGTCCTCCAGACGTCCTCCCTTGTGTCCCCCACGACTGAGGCCCAGGAACGCAGGATCTGCATCACTGCAACCAGACAGAAGCCAGCTGGATTCTCTTCTAACCAATGGAACTGTTCTGACGTTGTGGTACTTACCTCTTTGTAGTTCTGCTCTTCTCAGTTGAGACTTGCAGTAGCTGCCTTTCTAGAGTTGATTTCAGCTCTAACTTCCACAAGTGTACCAGTTTGAGGCCACCGTGAATTTCTACAACAAACTCTCTAACTGTGTGCAAGACTTTTTGCTGTCTAAGAAGTGCCTCAGCTCCATAGACTTTGAGCCAATTGACTTTGGCTGTCCTGGCTCCCTGCCTGCCTGCAGTCTCTTCTAGTCCATTGACTTTGATTGTTAATGTCCTTCATATGTGATGCATTGGTTTTTAACTAATATTGCTGGGAAACGTAGACTTCATTGGGAGATTTAAAATGTGCTCACATGCTCTGAGAACCTGTTTAACCTTTTTCCTTCCTTTACCCTTTCCTTTCTAGCAACCTCAGAAGAATTTACCAAGTACAAAAGTGATATATACGTGCCAATACTGTCCTAGTTAGTAAAGTCACCTCAGGATGTAAGAAGTGTGTATGAAGCATCTCTAAAGAGTATCTACTTGCTTGGCTTAATTCTGAGAGACTTTTTTGAAGTGTACTTTTATTGTTGCACATTTTCCTTTTTTTAAAATTTTTTTAAAGAATGCTTATTCTAAACTGACCCTTAAATCAATAATTATTTTACTAGAATACCTTGAGTGTAAGTGTTATTTGGATACTTGTATTGGTGAATTTCAATGCTACAGCTCACATTTAACCCTCTTGAGATGAGTCCGACTGCTCAGTAACAGCTTGTGTAGCACAAACCGATACCAATAGGTGTCACTTATTAGCAAGAATATAAGGGTGTTGTAGTCTTCCCCCAGGGTTACTACATACATTCTTGCTTCGCACCCTTGACGTCGGAACCTTCGACACCCAAGTCGATGAATTTGATGCCATTGCTCATATAGACAATTGATGAGCAAGGTAGTAGAATATTTGGGATGGAATAGACCTGGTCTTCCTTTTCAACAGGATGACTTGACAGTCATGTTAGACCAAGGTCCACAGAGGGATCCCATTTTGCCCTTCCATATTGCTTTGCAAAAAAGGTTACAACAAATTTGGAAACCCCCGGTTCTATTCCTGCGTTTAAGAAGAACTTTCCCAAGAAATACAGACTGTCAAGCAGTAACCCAGATTACTTTATTAAGCACCTGATTCCAGAATGTTTGGTGATCCAAGCAGTCAGGTCCACAAAACAATCTGCTTACCCTACCATTCCTACAGACAGGGATGATAAACAGGTGGACGCTTGGGAGCGGAATGTATTTACTGCCGGTAGCATTGCCTTGAAATCAGAAAATGCCACTTGTGCCTTATCGAAATTTTCATTCCTCTCGTGGGATTGCGCAGCAATGGCAGCTGACAATATCCCTAAAGGGGAAGAGAGGCAGTGGATGGTAAGGAGGCAGTGTTTCAGTGCCTCCAGTCAGGTCTGGATACAGCAGATAGTATTAGCAGATCCATGTGGACTAGCACCGTGCTACGCAGATTCGCGTGGCTGGGGAAGTCTGGATTTGCACCAGACGTGCAATCTAGATTACTCTATACCTTTTGACGGCTCGAGACTGTTTGGCAGCAAGGCTGATGAAGTCTGGAAAGGCTACAGAGCTCAAAAGCGGAAAGCTAAGTCTCTTAGCGCTGCTGTTAGACAGCCTCAACATTCCTACTCCGGTACGTCATCTTGGAGGGGTAAGTCCTTTTGTTTCTACTCAATTGGGATAGGGACAAGCCAGTCCTAGAGGACTAAGAAGATTCCCTTTTGGTGGACGAGGTGCTAAATGAGCCCAAGCAGCGGCAGCTTTGCCCTCAGCTGCTGCTTCAGTTGCCTCAAAACCTCAGACCTTAATCCACAAGACTCCAGTGGGAGGCAGACTCTCATAGCATCTGAAAGTGTGGCGAGACATTACTTCAGATGCTTTGGCACTGGAAACAGTAGCCCAGGGTTACTGCCTTCCTTTTCTAAAAAGGCCCTATGATCATCCACCGGGGAACAGCTCATTCAAAATTTCAGATCTGCTTCTAATGAGGGAAATTTTTATCCTGCTAGAGAAAGGAGCAGTAGCACCAGTACCTGCAGCGAAGAGTATTTTCTAATCCAAAAGGACGGAGGATTGAGATGCATTATGGACTTAGGAATCTTTAACAAGTTCCTCAGGAAGGACAAGTTCAAGATGGTTACCCTTTCTCAGATCCTTCAGGGCCTCCACCTCCAAGACTGGATGGTATGATTGAACCTGCAGGATGCATACTTTAATGTGTCTGTCTATCGCAAGCACCGAAAGTGCATGAGGTTCGCAGTTGGCGGTTCTCATTTTCAGTTTCGAGCTCTGCCATTTGGGCTGGCCTCCGCCCCGAGGATTTTCATCAAGTTGATGGCGGTGGCGACAGCGAGTCTTGGCAGGGGGAGGGGGTGGATTCCCCGATACCCCTACCTGGATGATTGGCTGATGAGGGCTCATAGTCCCTAAACATACCCTGGAACATCTCAGTGTGACTTGCCATTTTCTCCACAAGCTAGCATTTTCCCTCAATTGCAGAAAGTCAAACAGGATACCATCTCAAAGACTCCAATTTATTGGCGCAGACCTGGATGCCTCCTCAGGAAAAGCCTTGCCACTGTTCTGCCCTAAAAACACTATACTGGCTCCCGGTAAAACATTGTATCACATTCAAAACCATGTGCATCACGCACAGGGCAATCAGAGGACAAGGAGCCTTCAAAAGAAAATAAGTCTACAAACCAAAGAGGCCCCTCCGATCCAGCAACGAAATCCTCCTGGAACTAAAACCATACCTTAAGAAAAAACTTGGAGGCACCTCCTTCTACCACTTAGCCGCAAAAACCTGGAACCACATCCCAAAAGAGAAAAGAAACACGGAAGATCACCACAAATTCAGAAAACTACTAAAAACCTGGCACTTCAAGACCACACTCTCAAACTGAAAACCAAAACAAAGTAAAAGGATGACTAAACTGGAAAGGACACTGACAGCCCCAGAACCGACAGGGAAGCTCCAACAGTACCGGGACGGATGACACCAGATAGACTGAAAAACGGGTGACACCCATGGATACAGAGAAAGCTACCCTAGACAATCCCACCAACAACCTCACCCCCACCCCCTTAGTTGCCACCAGGTACCAAGTGTCAATTGAATTGTCGAGATACTGACAATCACCACACTGAGTGGTGGACATTGGCAGGTGCTCTGGCCACAGGAGTAGGAAGGGAGGCAGGTTGAGGTGGGGGACAGATGTGAAAGCGACAGTGAATGCAAGATGGGCCCAGATCAGTGGCACATCAGGATAGACTACACAAGCCCAGCGCCGCAATTCAGGATAGAGATGCCAACTAACCAACTCCACTAACCATTCCCCCCCCCCCCCTCTGCACACACCTCTCAAACTCCAGACTAAACACAACCACAAACCTACAGCACAACAAACCGCACAAACTTCACTACATTGCAATAACACAAAAAAAACAGACTTCCACAACAGCACACGGCGACTACCGGCCACAAACAACCCCAGGCCCAGCCAACGGACCCACCGGGCTGAGGCCGCCAACAGCACATCACTCCTCTCTTGCACTTTTGCTGCTTTCTCCCACTAACTCACCCTCCCTTTTTCAGAGCCGCCAGGGGACCACTCCGGAGGCGATAGTGCGCGGTACAAATGTCCTTTAACATTAACATAACATTCTGCAGATGGTCACCAAATTTCAGAGTTCCCAGTCTCTTCCAGCCTATGATTTCATTTTTTTAGGTTGCTCGGCCTCATGGCGTCTTACATTTTTCTGGTGCCAGAAGCTCGCCTGAGAATGAGATCTCTCCAATGGGCTCTCGGGACTCAATGGTCGCAATTCTCAGGCAGGAGTTGCACAGGACCTTCTGTGGTGGGCCTGCGAGGACAGCATTCTGAAAGGAGAAACTTTTTTTGCTGGAGATAACGGTAGTTACGGGAGGAGCCCACAGCAACTATCTGAGAATCGACTGTTGTTGGTCTCCATCGGCGTCCAAACTACATATCAATCTTTTGGAGCTGAGGGCAAGCTGACTAGCGCTGAAGGCCTTTCTATCCTCTCTACAGGGAAAGAATCTCCTGATAATGAAGGTCAATCCAGTGGCCATGTACTTCCTCAAAAAGGTAGTGTAAAATCACTACCACTGTGCAGAGAGGCAATGCAGCTCTGGTACTGGGCAATTCAAGAAGGAATCTCCCGATCACCAGTTCACTTATCCGTAGAGGAGAACATGGCGGCGGACGTTCTGAGCATACAGAGCAGTCTCTCCCACAAGTGGGAACTAGCTCATGGAGTCCTTCAAGAGATCACCCTTCACCCTTTGGGGAATCCCTCAAGTGGATCTGTTTGCAACCAGTGTCAACCGGAAGTGTGAGCTATTCTGGTCCAGGGAATTTGCCCCAAGAGGAACTCTAGGAAACGGGTTTGTGGTGGACTGGGAGTTTCCACTTCTTAATGCGCTTCCTCCAGTCTCCGTCATAGTATTTCCTCTAAAAATGGAAAAACAAGAACTGAAGCCAACCGGCGCTGCACGTGATGCATATACTGCAGATGACGTTGACCATCGGACGAAGGCCTTCGAGGGACTTGGAGTCATTGACGCTACCGCACGTCGCCCTCTGAGAAATTTATTTTCCAAAGCAGCTGAAGCTGGAAGATGATTATCAAAGATGAGGAATGCATGGGAGGAACATCCAGTCGAAATAATGTTACCAAGGGTAAGTAACTTGTTCTTCTGATGAACGGAACTCTGGGGGTGATTCACCACCGTGGAAGCGCACCAAGAAATACTTGCAGTTTCATTGGTAAACAACACTCGTCATCTGCTTCTTGTAAAAAGGCCAACAAAAAGGCGGTGTAGGTCCATTTTGATGTCTTCCGACTCCTCTCCCAAACACAAAGTATCTTGCCCAGGTAAGTCGGCTGTATGGTGAAGATCTTTTAGAAGGGTTCTTCTCCTGCGCCTTCCAACAGCCCAAGAAGGTCTATGACCCCATCATGCCTCTTAAGGCAGAGAAGGCGTACGTCAAGGTTTCAGCTTGAATGCCCTCGAGCCCAAGCTCAAAACCTTTGATTTTCCCTCCTCCCCTCACGTTAGTCTCAAAGCCTCGACAATGAAAGGTCTAGGCCTCATTCCTCTGTCACTCCATTGACTCATGGGTTTGGTTGTTTGACGTCGAAGCAGTCGACGGAGCCAGTGAAGGTTTTTAAACCCTCTCCCATAGGCTTTTTGGAAGTCAATGTCTTCTATTTTTGCGGAGGGTGAGTCTTCTGACCAAGACATCCCTCCTTTGGGCTTCAATTTGTTACACCAAATGTCCCTGGGGTTCTAATTTCAGAGGAGTTTAGGATGGAACATCTTATAGACACTCTAAAAGATGCAAGTTGTCTAGCTACTTCTCCTGAGGTGGAGTTTGTTTCATCAGACCCTACTGATCATGCAGATGCTGCTTACAGGTCACTTAGGAGTGAGTATCTAGATTCGGTATGGTTTGTCAGCAGGATGATCTTACTAATATTATAGATAAAGGTCTTCAAAAGGACGGTTATGTGTGTTCTTACCGACCACAATTAGAGTGGTAAATTTCATTGTGGGAGAAATACTTGTTTTTTTTTTTAATTTGGTGGTCCACGTCTCCCCCTGTTTTTTTAACCCTTACAACGCCAGCCCAACCTGACCCATTTTAACCCCTTTACCCCACTACCTTTTATTTAATTAATGGTTACTGTGTTGTTCAGCGTTTTTGTCCTCTGAAATGTACTCTGTTTTTGTTTCAGATATTTTTACTGGATAGCAAAAGGGACATTATCTTACCTTTAGACTCTGCTTTCCAGAGCAGGTTAATATTTAATTGGGAAGCCCCATATACCAACCCTGCAGTGAGTAACAACCTCACTAGGAAATACAAGGCCACTACTGTGGATCTGGACTTTTTGTCCAAGCATCCATCTCCTGAAAGTCTGGTAGTGCAGGCTGCTACCTCATCAATGGTTGCCACCTACCCAACTATCCCGCTTGACGGGGAGAACAACAAATGTGATACACTGGCTAAGAGGGTTTTCTCTGCCAGTAGCATGGCACTAAAGTCAAATCATTTCTACTTGTGCCCAATTTTCCAGCTCTTGCATATTGAAACAGTGATCAACAGTGCATTGAAAAACCTGTGTGGGGAAAGGAGCCCCATATATGTATTCTTGAGCGGAAGTCGTCATTGGGCACCCCATCTGCCCTGGTACCTAATTGGCATTTCTGTCGTCCAATAACAAGTTCCAGTTACCCAGTGGAAAATGATTCAATGATGGCACTATCTAATTTGGGCAACATAGTTTCTGATTCTTGTGAATTTGCTTACTCATATGCTGTGCATATAGTCTGACTTCTAATGGAAATTGCAAAGTATTGAATCTTCAAAAGGACGGTGGACATCGACATGGGGGTGACTGTTACACTATCCCTAATGTGACGTGTAGTATACTCCGAATCTCTCACGTGTAGAGGTCCCTCAGATTGTTTTTTTCTGCCTACATAGTTGGTCACCTATGCAGAGATCACAAGAGTTTAATATTGCGAACTTCGGTCATCTAGTCTCCCGACTAATCTTCTCGCCGACTGCCTCGTGGGTTTCCTGCCGCCGATGACATCTACACCTGCTCAGCGACTGTTCGACTGTTGACCCTGTTGCCTCAGCCCTCTGGCCCAGGCCTTTACAGTTGGGAGAGTGGGGCCCCGGGTTTATTCTTTTCTAAGAATGTATTTCCTATACCCCTCTCTTTGTCTGGCTGATGATACCCTCTGCTATGGAGTGGACGCCCTTTAAATGTTGCCTGTCGTGTAATGGCAAGTTTAATTGGAAGGACACCAATTGCTGATGAAATCAGTGTCTTTCTCGACCACGAGTGCTGATGCATGTCCTGTAAGCTCTTTCAACCGAAAACGTTGAGACAGGCAGACTAAATGGTGGGCGGCCTACGCTATGCCTGCCGAAAGCCATTCTCTTGTTGGCACAGTCGCTTCGGATGACGAATCAGTCGGCAGCCATGGCTTCGAATTGAAAGCCATCAACCTCTCAGCTGAGCTTTCATGCTCCCAAATGCCTGTCCCCAACAGACAGGCAGGCCACCGGCTCTGTTATGGGGAGTTCACACCCCAGCGACAAGGGCACCAATGCACCACGAATACAAAAACACACAACTCCTAAGGCCTGTTCGGAGTAGTTGAAGTGCACAACGCCAAAAGGGCCAGTGAAAATGTTTACGCGCCTTCCGAACCTCCCGTTTTGACACCCTCCACTTAACTGCCTTCGCAGCATGTGACTGGGCATCCCTCTGGAACAGGTGTTCACCCTAAAAAACATAGTTATCGACACACCATCCAAAGGTGCACATGCACCCAAGGCCTCGGTGGAGTAATCAACCTTGCAGCTATAATTTCGTCAGCTACAGAGCACAAGGGCACTCCCTCTAATCGAGAGGAGTATTCTGAAGCCCCCCGCCTCTCTAAGGCCTTATTGAGTAAATCTCCCCCTTCTGGGCAGCCTTTTCCACCTCTAGCCGTTTCTGCCTATGGACTAGGGAGGGATTTAAACCATAGATGGACAAAATGGCCCAGTTTGACTTTTATGATAGGTACGTTACTCCCAAACGACACAGGTAAGGACTCCATACCCTCACAAACTGCAGAAACTCCCCATCTCTGCACAGGGACACCAGGAGGAGAGCTTGGATGTCCCAGAGGACCCAACACGGGAGGATACCTATGAAGATATTAATCCCTTTGCACAAGGCACAGCTGATCAGGACCCTGGATCAAGATCAGGCGGGGGATCAGGGTCCTGAACCGGACATCTTTCTAGATCCCCCTTCTTAGCCTCCACAGAGGGATTCGTCACCTGTTGACGACCAGATGTTCAATACTATTTTAAAAAGAGAAGCCGATTATTTCCAGATTGCAACACATGAGGCAGCTCCAGATTCAGACTTTGTTGAGGATATCTTGAAGGAGAAGCCGCCAACTAGTCAAGCCATCCCCTTACTGAACTCCTATAAAGCGGCGTCTGGCCCCTTCCTTACTGTCGCCATCCCTCACACGGGCGGTAAATTATTCCGCCAATCACCTTCCGACCCATTCTCTAAAAGGGGCCATGCTACACCACTCGAAAGGGCGAGGGTTCCACTGTACTCGGCGAAAGCCCCTCTGGACAAACAATGTTAAAAGCTTTATGCGCTGGGTAAACGGGTCATGCCTCTGCTGCCTACTCTACTGGATCACAAACAATACCACTCTCCTGGCAAGTTACAGAAATGTCCAGTGGGGCCTAGTCCAGGATGGCCTTCAAGATGTCCCCGAGCCCTCCCAATCACGCCTTCTGGCGTTCATGGCTGAGGGCAGACAGGTTACCTATAATATATTGAAGAACACACTGGACTCTGCTGAGACTGCTGGATGCACTCTAGCCCAGGAGACCTTACTTAAGACACTCCTGGTTAAAGAACTCCGGCTTTAGACCCAAAACTCGGGCCTCTCGTCAAAAAACCAGTTGAGGACTCCAACCTTTTTGGAAAGGATGCTTGACACCTTGGAGACTGCGAAAAGAGGGCCCCAAACACTAAAGTCGCTCTGCCTTATCACAGCTAAGCCCTTCCGCCAGCTTGGAGGCTCTAACTCATGCTGGTCCTTTCGTGGGCGCATTTGTTCCCCCTCTCCCCATGGACAATATGGCTATGGGAGTACCCCTGGCCCTGCGGCCCGGCTCTTCTAGTACCAACCAATATCAACAAAGAGGCCCTCGCAGAGCCAAGGATAGAGGCAGGAACTCTACTCCTAGAGTCTCGCCGGCCTACACCTCAATACTCACTGGTTCATGTCCTCTCTTATGCTTTGCCTGTAGGGGGTCGCTTGTCATTCATCCACGCCTGGGAGGGGAGATTACATCCGACCAGCGGGTGTTAAAGACCGTTGCCTACGGCTACTGCATAGTTTCACTGGCCACCTTGATACTACCCACCGAAAAGCAGACCCCTATCGCCAGACACCTGTGCATCCTACTGGAAGAAGTTCAGGTCCTGCTGGAAAAGGATGCCATAGAAGTCAGCCCCATTCTCCAGGTAAACAAGGGTATTTATTCGGTGTACTTCTTGGTACCCAAAATGGATCTCACCATGTACCATGTTTTAGACCTGCGCCTGGCGAACAAGTACGTCAAACCTCAAAAATTCAGGATGACATCACTGCAGGATGTAATCCCACTGCTGCAGCAAGGGGATTACATGGCCACATTGGATTTGAAAGATGCATACTTTCGTATTTCAATGTTGCCAGCACACAAAGTACCTCGGGTTCATAATAGGACACCCATTATCAGTTCAAGGTTCTCCCCTTCGGCATTGCCTCAGCGCCACGGGTATTCACAAAGGTACTGGCAGTAGTAGCTGCTCACCTGCGCAGGCAGTCCATCCCAGTCTAGCCTTACCTCGTCGACTGGCTCATAACAGGGGATTCGTACGGAACATGCCAAACATAGATCTGGAAGACGGTACATCTTCTCTTCAACCTAGGTTTCTCCATCGAGAAAAAATCGTCTAAATCCCAGTCAAATCAAACCGTTTCTGGGGGCTCTAATTCGGACCAAAGACTGTCTTGTCTTTCCCTCCAACAAGAGGGTTCAAAGCATGCTGTTCCAGATCACTCACTATGTAGTCAGTCACCAGGTGACCGTACTCAAAGCCGTGCGACTGTTGGGGATGATGGCTTCCTGTGTCTACCTAGTTCCTCACGCTTTGCGCATGCACCCCATGCAAGAGTGGCTCTCGAACCAATGGTGTCAGACCAGCGGTCAGTAGGACGATCTAGTGGTTGTCTCGGCAGCCCTCGGTCAGTGTCTGCAGTGGTGGTCAAGGGAAAACCTTATGCAGGGGAAAACCTTCACCACACCCGCAGCAGAAGCCACTCTGACCACAGACACATCTCTAACTGGGTGGGGTGGGCTCACCTCCTTCATCAGACAGTGCACAGCGTGTGGTCCCCAGCGGTAGCATCCAGTCACGTCGACATGTTTGAATTGCTAGCAGTGTTCAAGGCCCTGAAGGCCTCCCAGACACGCCTCCAGTAGCAAACAGTACTCGTCCTCACGGACTGTTAGGCAAGATTGTATGTCGTAACCCTGTGGGAGACTACACCAGCCTTGTCCTCTTTGCAATAGGTAACCCAACCTTTGGTATAGGCCGGTACTACACAAGTTGGCAGTGTGACTGAGCAGCCAGGCTTATCTCAAGAGGGGTCAATGTGAGCTGTAGGGTTGCAACATAGTTTTACAGTGACTAGTATTCATATGTAATAACACGTACTCAAGGGTTCTTGATTAAATTATTTAATTTAATCGTCAGTTTTAAAATAAGCCACCTTTAGAAGGGAGCAATTAGCAACAATAAAAATACACTTCAAAATACTCCTTCAGTTCAATAAAGTCGATACCCTTTTGGGATGGCACAGATTTCCCTACACCCTGAGGTGACTTCATTAGTTAGTACACTGTGGACATTAAGCTATCCCTTTTCACACTTAAATGGTAATACTGAAGTTGCAGCAAAAGGTTAGGGAAGGAAATGATGGTTAACAAGTTTCTCAAACGGGTAAGCACTTTTGAACCCTCTAATGCAATGTAGATTAACTATACTTGTATAGCTAGGAAAAGGTCAAAGAAAGTCAGAGGTTAAGACGAGTCTTCAGGGAGCCAGCACCGCCAATGTCACTTGAGTGAAGTCTAGGGGAGCTGAGGCACTTCTTGAAGGTAGATAAAAGTTTTTCACAATGTTAAAGTTTTGTTGTAACAAGAAATCACTGTTGGAACACAAGCTGGGAGGCTTGTGAAAGGAAAAGCTGCAAGCAACTCTGCAAAGAGCAGCCAATGCAAGTCTCAACTAAGAGCAAGCTACACACACAAGAGGTAAGTACCCCTTAGTTCACAGTACCTTAGGTCTGAAGAAATGGTTCCAGCTGGCTTCTGTTCCCGTTGTAGTTCCTGCAGATCCTCTTGTTCCTGGGCCTCAGTCGTAGGGACAAGAGGGAGGATGTCTGGAGACTCCTGCACTAAGATTTAAAGATCGGCTGCAGCAATGGACACAATGCAGATCAGCTGCACTTCCTGGTTTCAGCTACTCACAAACAGCACCACTGAGGTTCTTGGGCACCTTGTGGACTTTTCTTGCATCTGGGGTCGAGCACTCTGTTGAGGTGGCTCAGGCTTGGTCAGCTCTGCTTCGAGGGAGTCCGGAGGATCTTCCTGGAGCTCGGGTCTGGATTAAAAATGATGCACTCGATTCTGATGTTCCTGTCCCCTGGCACTCGGTTCCTGCAGCAGCAATGGAAGTAAAGCCAGCAGAGGTGGATTTCAGTGGAGTTCGTCTTGAGGTCGATTGGTCCCACCAACCCAAGGGGAGAAGTCCTTTCCGGGCTTCTCTAGTCTGTTGAAATGGGAGCTTCAGCACTGCAGGAGGGCTTCACCAGGCAAACCAACGGTCCAGGAGGTGCAGCAAGCTTCTTTTCCAATTTCTTTCTTCGGTTCCTTCGTCCAGTGGTCGACTCTGCCTTTTATGCAAGTCGTTACCATTCATTCGCAGCCCAGCTGTCACTCAGCAAGCAGGGTGACTGTCCTCCAAGGACCGCCCGCCAACCAATCACCTTTGCGTTTCAGGCACCTCCCTCACTTCCTGTCCTGCCAGACACGCTGGATCCAGAGGCGGGCTTCACCAGTGAACCCTGCCTAAGGCAATACGAACAAAGGGACCAAACCTGGTTTGGTGCGCAGATTAAATTTCAAGAAGGACCTTACCAACAAGAAATGGTGAAAAATGACCGGAGCCATTTTGACAAAATGGGCACCCATGGGTGCAATACTGCAGCTGCGAACGCCTCCCACGGTAAAAACACACAATGTTAGGAAAAATTAAATCACTATCACCAGCCATTAATTATAGAAAGGATAACATATAAATGTTACACGAGAAGTTAGACAAAGGGGATACTAAGTAACCCCTCCAGCTCCCGATTTTAAGATGGTGTGTGTTGGGTCTATAAAGAGGAAAATGTAGTGTCAATTTCACTTTACTACTCTTGGAAACAGTAGTTATCCAAGAGAAGGTATTTATACCTTAGTAGAAATCCAAAGGATTTCTCTGTGACACTGCACTGAGGGTGCTGTGCGTCACGATGTAAAAAGATGCCTCTGGAGTTTGAGATACTCCGAAACCAAAAGAAACCGTGTTCAAATCAAATACAAATGCATGAGCAAGTGTGGAAAAAGGTCTTGCGCTCTCCAGAATGAAAATTCAAAGTCCTAAAGTCCAGCAAAAGAGCTGGGGGTCTCTAAGGTAGAAGGGAATTGCCATAGTTCTGAGAATTCTCCCCAACACTCGTCCCCTTCAGACTAAGGGACAGGAGGATTAATTCACTCCTGGTGAATCTCCTAATCCAGTCGGTCATTCTTTCTGACGAGACTGTAATCAGCATTTTGGTGATTACACCCCGACGTGTTCTATGCTGAAAATAAACTCCTGGAGGCTGATTTAACAGCTTAACAATTTAGGATTCTCCCCCTTCATCTGCATTAACCATCTCAAGGGTTGGTGGTCTGTTTGAATTACAAAAGTAGATCCATACAAGTATGGTGTAAACTTCTTAAAAGACAACACAATGGCAAAACATGCTTTCAATTGTTGCCCACATGGTCCTTCAGTTTCCTACTGATGAAGCAGATGGGGTGTTCCCTGCCTTTCACATCCAGCTGACTCGAAACTGAACCTTTTCCTATATTTGAAGCATCAATTTGTACAATAAATGATTGGTTGTTGTCAGGAGCTCTAAAGACTGGTGCTTGACAAAGGGCTTTCTGAAGTCCTTCAAATGCTTGAGTGCACACCTCATTCCACCTGGCATTCGTGGGGAATTTGGGTAAGATCATCACATTCAAGGGAGAAGCTATGGTTCCATAGTTCTCAATGAAGTTCCTATAGTAACCAGTGAAACCTAGGAAGGCTCTCACTTGTGTTTGAGTAGTAGGGGTGGTCCAGTCTTGTACAGCGTGTACCTTGCTAGGCAATGGCCTTATTTCACCTCCTACCTCATGACCAAGGTAGACCACTGTACTCTGACCATTTTGACATGTGCTTGCCTTTATGATCAGGTGGCCTGTTAAAGAGCCTGCAAAACATATCCAAGGTGGTCAAGATGCTCTTCTCAAGTGGGATTGAACACTGGAATATAATCCACGTATGCCATGCAGAAGTCCTCCATCCCATTCAGGATTTGATTCACCATCCTCTGGAATGTAGCGGGTACTTTTTTTGAGTCCAAAAGGCACAACCTTGAACTGGTAGAGGCCTCCTGGGGTAGAAAATGCAGTTTTCTCCTTGGCATGGTCTGTCGGAGCAATTTGCCAATAGCCTGATGTTAAGTCAAATGCACTGAGGAACTTGGCTGAACCAAGTTTGTCCACCAGCTCATCTGTCCCAGGTAAAGGATGGGCATCAGTCATGGTGACTGCATGAAGAGCATGGCACTATTACCTCCAAGAACAAGCATCTTCTTGACCTTCCTTTATGTGGGTTCTTACATGATCTGACATTCTCCAACCTCTGCGTTTGACAGGGAGACAGCCACCAGTGAGTAAAACATGCTGGCCCCAAGAGATCAAGCCTGGTGTTAGTGAAACAGGGAGGCAAACTGATTCAACAGAACTTTGCACTCCTCCTGTGGTTACAGAGTTGGATCAGAAGAGAGTTTAACTCCTAGTTTTCCATATTAAGGCTGTCCCATGAGGAGATCAGGTAGACTCACTCTCCTCCTCCTCTTGATCAGATGCTAAGAACAAAGCTCCTAGATCTGGACTGGATACATATGCCTTCAGGCCGTTAATGTGAAAGACCCAAGGGGCCTCCTTGGGATTGCCCAAGTCCACTAAGTAATTGACCTCTCCAAGTTTGCCCACAACCGTGAAGGGTTCAATCAATTTGTCCTGTAAGGCCCTCTGCTTTGTAGGTACCCTAAGTAGAACAAGCTGGTCTGGAGTAAACTCCACCATATTGGTCTTCCGGTCATGCCAATGTTTGACCAGAGCCTGACCTACTTTCAAGTTATCATTTGTGCCATTCTCCTTAGGAGACCTAGCACAACTTCCTGAGGGATTTCTTTATAAACAAAGAGAAGGCATGACAGTAGAAGGTCAGACTTTATTCTAATTGGCTTCTCTAAAGCACCAATCATGCTCTTCATAGTACTGTTAAACCTCTCCACCAATCCATTGGTTTGGGGATGGTATGCTGTTGAGAACTTGTCGGTAACTCCAATTTTTCCACATGGTCTGCATGTAGTGGGACATAAAAATTGGTCCCTCTGTCTGAGATGACCTCCTTAAGAATACCAAGGAGGGACTTAGCCACTGCCTTAGCAGTAACAGTCCTCAGGTATGGCTTCAGGATACCTGGTAGCATGGTCTACCACAACCAATATAAATCGGTTGCCTGAAGATGTGGGAGGGTCAAGAGGACCAACAATGTCCATCCCTACTCTCTCAAAAGGAACTCCCACCACTAGGGGAGGCAGCCTACAGTGCCACGTTCTTGGCTCCACTCTTGACAGAAGTCTGACAGCTTCTACATAATGTATCTTCATCAGACCATCTCTTGGGCCAGTATAAATAGAGATATCCTCTCTTTGGTCTTCTTAAAACTTAAGTGACCAGCCAGATGAATCTCGTGGGCAAACTGGGGTCTCGCCACCTGAGGCACTAAAAGTCTTCGGTACTCCCCTGGGATAGACTCAATAGGCTTGGTACTCCCCTGGGATAGACTCAATAGGCTCACTGTAAAGAGGCCATCCTCCTAGTGCAGCCCGTGCTTCCCTGGCTCTTCACGTTCCAGCTAGGAAGCTGCCTGTTGGCGAAGTCCTTCAAGAGTAGGACACTCTTTGACTTCTGCTGAAGTCTGCCCTAGAGGGTCCACCTGCTGTAAGCAAAACCTGCAGCTCGGGGTGGTATTTAGGACTCAGATCTCCAACATATGGAAGGGCTTCTTCCAGCTCTGTTTCACCAATAGCGGATTCACTGCTTTCTGGTTGATCCTCTCACTCAGCCTCAGCTGGTGGAGGGGTCACAGGTGTGACCTAGGACTGTCCTCTCTTGGATGTCCTTGTACTTTGAACAGGTGTGGCACCCTTCTTTCCTGAAACTTTGGGTTTCCCCTTCCCCTTTCTTTGGCTTGGGATTAGAAAGGTGTCCTTCCTGTTGACTGTTATAGGTACTTCTGTATCTTCTCACTGAGAGTCCTCTAAAGTTGCCTCTCTGGCCACTCTAGTCTGCTCCTGTTTCCTTTTACTGGGAGGCCTGGGGGTGCTTGATACAACTCCAAGAGTCTTTAAGCCATTCCCGAACAGGACTCTCCCAGGCACCTCACATTGTACACTGACTGGTATTCTTAGTCATATTATTGTACTGGATGAGAGCTGGTAGTATTGGAACCATCTGGAATGGGCCTCCAGCAAGTTTAGTGGGACCTTTGGGTGCCTTGGCAACATCCTCGGGCTTGAAATAAAACTTTCACCTACCATTGTAATGCTGGCCCCAGTGTTTCTAATGGCAGGGGTCCCCTGGCCATTTACAAGTACACTGTCCCTGTGTTCGTTTTGTGTTATCTGGAATAGTTATGCACATCTACATTCTGCTGTTTCTGTTTGGCAAGATTGTATGCAATACCCTTTGGGTGCACTACAACAACCCATACCTCCTGGCAATAGGAACCCAACTTTTGGTATAAGTCTGTACTAAACAGGTTGGTGGCGTGTTGAGCAGCCAGGCTTATCTTATTGTGAGCTGTAGGGGAGTTATAGAGATTCACAGTGACAATTATTCAAATAAACACTTGCGCTTTCTTGATTAAACAATTATTAATTTTACAGTCATTTGGAGTAAGCCTTCAGAAGAGGACAATATAACAGTAACACACAAATACACTCCAACATCCTCACTGTTAATATTTCAATATCAGTAAGTACCCTTTTGGGATGGCACACACACTTCATGCACCCTCAGGTGACTTTAGTAACAAGGACACTGTGGACATTAATATACTACTGTTGGCATTTAGAATCAGATTCAAGAGTTTGGCAAAGCAAAAGATTATTAGAATAGAACAAGATCATACAAATATTCTGAAGCAGGGAAGTACTTTTGGTAAACCCCCACCCCCCAATACAAAGTTAGTTCACCCCTTCCTGGAAGGAAGACTAAACACAATGTCGGAGGGCAGAAGAGTCATTCAGGGAGCCAGGCTAAGCCAAAGTCACTTGGGCAAAAGTTTAGGTGAGCTGTAGCACTTCTTGCAGGTAAGTCTTGCACAATGTTTTAGAAGTCTTTGAAGAAAAGAAGAATTCAAAGCAGGGCCACAAGATGTTTAGACTTGTGAAGTAAAGGAGCTATCAGCAACTCTACCGAGCAACCACAACAGGTCTCACCAACCGAAAACAAGTGCAGTTACACAATAAGAGGTACGTTTTCTTAGACTGTAGAGTACCTTTAGGTTGAAGAAAAAGGGCAGCAGATGACTTCAGTTCTGGTGCAGCTCTGCTTCTCACTATTCTTGGGCCTCAGTCGTGGGGACAAAAGGGATTACGTCTGGGGACTCCTGACTGGGCCGGTCACCGACCGCAATTGGCAATCTTCAAACAAGTGGCACTTCGGTGTTTCGGCTCCCACGTCTTTTGCAAATAGCAACACTGCAGTTTCCTTGTTGTCGATATGGACTTCTGGGGTCCAGCACTCTGAGGTGGCTCAGGCCCGGTCAGTCCTGCTTCCTGGAGCTCTTGGCCAGCTTAAAAGCAACACACACAATCTGGTGTTCCTCTCATTGGCTATTCGGTTCCAGCAGCAACTGCAGTGGAATTTCAACCAGCTCCGAGAGGATGTCCAAGTGGCTTACTTTGGAGTTGATTGGCCCCACCAACTCAAAGGGAAAAGCAGCAGGGCTTTCCTGGGCAAACCAACGGGTCGGATTCGTTAGTCCAGGGGTTGAGACCGCCTTCCAAGCCAAAAAGCCTTTCCTTTTATGCAGGTTTCTCCCATTCATTCCAGCCTAACTGTCAGTCACCCAGCAGGGTGGCTGTCCTTGCCAGCCAGCCAGCCAGCCAATCACCTAAGAGTGCATTCCTGTCTCCTAGGAGACTAGGCACAGGGAGTTTTGGGCACCTCCCTTGCTTCTTGCCCCCGCCAGATACGCTGGAGCCAGAACAAAGGGACCAAACCTTGTTTGGTGCGCAGAGTAAATCTCAAAGGACCTTTCCACAAAAAAATGGTGAAAAAAGACGACCGGGGCCATTTTGACAAAAATGGCACCCATGGGTGCTTTACTGCAGCTGTGAACGCAGCCCGCAAATGCACACAACGGTAGTTAAAAGTAAACCACTGCCACCAACAATTCGAGAAAAGGGCAACATGAAAATGGTTTCATGAGAAACTAGGCAAAGGGGATACTAAGTAACCCCCTCCAGCACCCTATTGTAAGATAGTGTGTGCTGGGTCTAGATGGTTACAAGTGTAAGTAAAGTCAATTTCACTTCACTGCTCTTGGAAACAGTAGTTTATCCAAGAGAAGGTATTTAAACCTTGGGGAAATCTGAAAGACTTCCCTGTGTCAATGCACTGAAGGTGCTGTGTGACACCATGTAAAAAAAATGCCTATGGAGTTTGTCAGACTCCCCAACCAAAAAGAAACAGTTCAAAATCACATTAAAATACACGAGAGAGTAGGGAAAAAAGGTTCTCGCTCTCTCCGGGTAAAAAATTAAAGTCCTGGAGTCCAGCAAAAGAGCTGGGGGTCTTCAAGGTAGAGAGGAATTAGCACATTTCTGAGAATTCTTCCTAACAGTTCCCACATACCCAGGGACACAAACACTGGTTGAGACTCCAATTGGGTCTTCAGCCAATAGTTGAGTTACCACTTGCCATATGCACTTCTTCCTCAGGGATGAAGGCTAAGGAGACAGTGTGGACCCCTTAAGGTTTACCCTTACATCTTGGATCCCCTTTCACATGGTCAGTTGACCCACAAGCATAACATTTCCCAAATGTTCTTTGGAATGGGGGCTTCTGCTGAACTCCCTCTGGTTTAGCACCAGAGGTTTCCCTAGACTGACGTGGTTTCCCATTGTGTTTACCCATCTGTTTGTGGCTCTCTTATGGGTGGTGGGAATTAAAATTTTCCTTTCCATCTTTCTTGTGCTGCTTCCCTTCGTTTGTTTTGTGGGTGGCCCCAGATTCATTTTGAGTGGCTCTGTTGACAACCCACAAGTCGGCGCCATTTGCTAACCTTTTGTGATCAATCTCTTTTGAGTCAGCCAGGTGTTGTCTCAGCTCAGAGCAGTCATCGAAATAAATTGTAACAGAACAGTTTTCTCATTCCTTCAAAGGTGTTCACTCTGTAACCGTTAAGCCAACCATCTAAGCTTTTTAAAACATTCACACACCCAGGTAGCCCAAGGGGTACTATCAGTCTTTTTGAGGGTTCTAAACATCTTTTAGGAGTTTTCCCAAATCTGGCTATCAAAGCCAGCTTCACTTTTTCATACTCCTGTCTTTCAAGGTCACCCACCTCCATTATAGCATCAGTTGCAACATGGGGGAGCCTAGACAAAAGCCAGGGAATCGGCTGATTCCCTGTGAGACCCTGAATCCCCGATTGTATTCAAAGGCACCCAACCAATCCAAAATATCAAGTTTCACATAATACATACTCACTGCTTCCTTAAGCAGATTAGGCCTCTTGGGACTGGAAGACCCAGACGACTCCGGGAGGGAAGCATTTTCAAGAGACAATCTTTTCATTTCAAGAGCATGCTTCTTTTCCACTTCCCTGAGCTTGATGTCCTGATGTTTGGCTTCAGTTTGAGTTTTCAACCTTTTTAAATTCCAATTCAAGCCTCATTGTTTCGAGAGACACATGTTCTGGACTCTGTTGGACCTTGTGGAGTCCCAGTGGACATGGCTTGAGGCAAAAGCGCAGACTGTGGCAACGAGGGGCTCCTATCCTGGGACTCCTCTACCTCCTCTTACTCTTCTAATACATTAGAGTTATATTCTGAACTATCATCCCCATTATCATTTTCCACATTACTTGGTAAGGTGTTGTAGGACAACTACACAAACTTTGGTGATTCAACAACCTTGTAATCAACTAATTTTTCTTTCCTTTTACAGTATGATTCCTGACTTTACACATTTCAGTGCTTCCTGATTGTAGTTATCCATATTTGGCATGTTTCAGTTGCTGTTCAGATGGTGTTCAGCCTTGTGGGGGTTTAGTTGAACACAAGCAAAGCAACATATCTATTGTAACAACTACAATAGATCCTCACCGCCTACCACCAGTGTTAGGCAAGATTGTATGTAGTAACCCTTTGGGAGACTACGCCAGCCTTGTCCTCTTGGCAGTACGTAACCCAAACTTTGTAGGCCTGTACTACACAAGGTGATAGTGTGACTGAGCAGCCAGGCTTATCTTAAGAGGGGTCAATGTGAGCTGTAGGGTTGCACCATAGTTTCAGTGACAAGTATTCAAATAACACTTATACTCAAGGTTTCTTGATTGAATAATTATTTAAGTCAGTTTTAAAATAAGCCTTCTTTAGAATTGGCGCAAGTGACGACAATAAAAATACAATAAAAAATGCACTCCTTCACTTCAATAAAGTAAGTAGATACCCTTTTGGGATGGCACACAGATTGTTCTACATCATGACGTGACTTCAATAGTTAGGACGCCGTGGACCGTAATATATCAATTTTTTACACTTAAATGGTAATACTGAAGTTGTGGCAAAAAGGTTAGGGAAGGAAACAATGGTTAACAAGTTTCTCAAACAGGTAAGCACTTTTGAACCCCCCTGACCCCAGTTCCCCCCAAATGCAATGTAGATTAACCCTTTCTCAACTATACAAGTAAGGTATGTATGACTTTTTGCAGGTATTGTTAAACACAGTCAGAGGTTCATCACTGAGTAAAGCCTTGGGGAGTGTTACTATTACATTGCCCCTTACTGAAGGCTTACTCTAACTGACTAATAATTGTTTAAACAAGAAACCTTGTGTATGAGTTTATTTGAATACTTGTCACTGTGAATCTCTGTGTAACTCCCCTACAGCGCACATTGACCCCTCTTGGGATGAGCCTGGCTGCTCAACATGGTACCAACCTGTGTAGTACAGACTTATAACAAAGGTTGGGTTCCTATTGCCAGGAGGTCAAGGTTGTTGTAGTGCACGAAAAGGGTACTACATACAATCTTTCCTAACAGTCATGCATCAGGGAAGTCTGAAGGATCTTCCAAGCGCTCTGGTCAGACTTAAAAGCGATCCCCTCGATTTGGTGTTCCTCTCCCTGGCACTTCGGTTCCAGCAGCAGTGGAAGTACAGCCAGCTTCGAGAAGATGTCCAAACGACTTCACTTTGGAGTTGATTGGTCCCACCAACTCAAGGGGAGAAGTTGTCCTTGCATGGCTTCTCTAGTCAAGGTGAATTCAAAACTTCAACACAGCAGCAGGGCTTCAGCAGGCAAACCAACGGTCCAGGAGTTGCAGCAGGCGTATCTTCCAAGTTCTTCTTCGGATTCCTTTGTCCAGTGATCGACTCTGCCTTCCAAGCCAAAAAACCTTGCCTTTTATAAACTTGCTGGAGGCCCATTCCAGATGGTTCCAGGTTTCTTCCATTCATTCCAGCCTAGCTGTCGATCATTCAGCAGGGTGGCTGTCCTTGCCGGACAGCCAGCCGGCCAATCACCTTTGGGTGCATTCCTGTAACCAATGGGATTAAGCACAGGGAGTTTCGGGCACCTCCCTCAGTTCCTCCCCCTGCCAGACATACTGGAGCTAAAGGCGGGCTTCACTCGTGGATCCCGCCAAAGACAAAACGAACAAAGGGACCAAACCTGGTTTGGCATGCAGGGTAAATCTCAAGAAGGAACCTTCCACAAAGAAATGGTCAAAGACAACCGGGGCGATTTTGACAGAATGGGCACCCATGGGTGCTTTACTGCAGCTGTGAACGCAGCCCGCGGTACAAACTCCCAATGGTAGTTAAAAGTAAACCACTGCCACCAGCCATTAATTGCAGAAAGCGTAACATAAAATTGTTACATGAGAAACTAGACAAAGTAACCCCTCCAGCACCCTATTGTAAAATAGTGTGTGATGGGTCTAGAAAGTTACAAATGTAAGTAAAGTCAATTTCCCTTTACTGCTTTTGGAAACAGTAGTTTATCCAAGAGAAGGTATTTAAACCTTTGGGAAATCTGAGACTGCTCTGTGTCCCTTCACTGAAGGTGCTTCGTTTCCCAATTTAAATAGATGATCCCTATGGAGTTTGTCAGACTCCATAACCAAAAGGAACAGAGTTTAAATGACAGAAAAATACATGAGAGTGGGAAAAAGGTCCCTCTCCTGGTTAAAAATTAAAAGTCCTAGAGTCCAGCAAAAATGCTGGGGTCCCTAAGGTAGAGAAGAATTAGCACATTTCTGAGAATTCTCCCGAACAGCCACCCGCCATTGATAGTGAGGGTTACATAAACAATGTTACATGAGTAGGTAGGATGGATAAGGGGCTACTAAGTAAATCATCCCCCCCCCCAACCACCCAGCACTCAACATAAGATGGTGTGCTGGACCCACAAAGAGAAAAGGTAATAAAGTCAATGTCCCTTTACTATTCTTGGGAACGGTATTTCACACAGGAAAAGATAATTAACCCTTGGAGACATCTAAAGGATTTCTGTGACACTGCACTGAAGGTGCTGTCACTAGTAGATGCCTATGGAGTTTGTCAGACTCCTAAAACAAAGGAAGCACATAATCCCAGTACGGTCAAAACACATGAGACAGTGAGAAAAAGTGCAAATTTACTCCTGGGTTGAAATAAAAATATCCTAACGCCCAGCAGAGAGCTGGCGGGGGGCGGGGGGTGTCTAAGATTGAAGGGAATTAACACAGAAATTAGAATTCTCCCTCAAAGATGCATGAACATACTCTGCGGAGCACGGAAACCGAACACCAGGCATTGCTACTCCAGCAAACTGAAGCGCTTTATCTGGTGTAATGGCAAGGGCATCAATCCTATTAAATGATCACCTAAAGATATCGTCCTCTACCTAACCCATCTGTTAGATCCAGGACTTGTTTTTAATTCTCTTAAAGTCCACTTAGCCACACTTTCGGCATACACCACGTCCCGTAGCAAAGTCTTATGGTGGAACATTCCTATAATTAAGGCCTTTATGGAGGGGGTAAAGAGACTTCATCCCCCTATTCGAAGCCCATCTCCCAGGTGGGACCTGAATGTTTTTCTTACCAGATTAATGGGCCTCCCTTTGAATCAATGCACAAGGCTAGCCTTAAAACACTCGCCTACAAAACCGCCTTCCTGGTGGCGATCACCTCTATGAGGAGAGTTGGTGATCTGCAGGCCCTTTCAGTTCAGGAGCCATTTGTCACGATTCACAAACATAATGTGGCTTGGCGCACACACCCTCGCTTTGCACCTAAATGTATCCGATCCATAGAACTACCCACCTTTTTCCAGAATCCCACTAACGTGGCAGAACGAAACCTCCACACTGGATGTAAGGAGAGCGGTTATCTACTATCTGAAAAAAACAAAGGCACTAAGAGAACAAACCAGTTCTTGGTTTCAGTGGCTGCTGGTAGAGAAGGGGGACCCTGTCTCTAAATCGGCAATCTCCAAGTGGACCGTAAACTGCATCACACTGTTTCTCTCTTGCCAAGAGAGATTTACCCTTCAAGCCTAGAGCACACTCTCTACTCGGCGCACAGATGCTAACACAGCATTCATTGCAAATGTTCCTCTCGATTCCATTTGCAAAGCAGCAACCTGGAGTTCTTTACACAACACGACTGCCTAGATGCACATTCTAGGTCTGATTCTCAGGTGGGACAAGCAGTGCTAAAACATCTTTTCTACTGTTCCTTTTCACATCCCACCACCATCTTTGGGTACTGCTCGCTAGTCTATGCACAGCATGTGATTTCTAAGCATATTAACGAGCATCAGAAGACCTGCATTACTCACCATAATAGCATATCTGATTATTGTATCTGCTTATATTCACATGTGCTCACCCTTCCTAAGTATTTTTGTTTTTGTATGAGTTATTTATATTGCGCATACAACAAACGTAATCTAATCCTGGCGCAGATGGATGAATAGGCTAATTTAAAAAGAGAAAATCAGCCAGGTGAATATTAGTGCCTTTGAAATCTGCTGAGAAAATGTGAAGGAGAAGCACCTATTTAAATAAATAGGTCTTTAGACCTGCTCTGAAGGACAATAGGGAATTTGCCCTTCTTAGATTCAGTGGAAGGCTGTTCCATAATCTGTGTCCAGCAACTGAAAATCTGCGGTTTCCTCTTGAGACACAGTTCGTCCTATGAATAATAAGCATACATTGATCCTCTGACCTTAAAGCCCAAGTCGGATGTTACTGCTACAATTTATTCATTAGATAACTTGGTGCCAAGCCGTTAATACACTAGTATACCAAGCAACCTATCTTACATCTAACTAGTGTAGAGAGCGGCGGAGATCTGAGGTTGGGGTGTTTTTTTGATGCCACTAATAGCAATTGTACTCCTGCATTTTGAGCTTTTTTGTAAACAGTGAGTCTGTATTACCGGAGCTCTAGCCAATAGTCTGTTACAATAATCTAGTTTGGAATTAACTAGAGCTCCAACAACCATAGCATGGTCAGTATCTGGTGCATAGGGCAGTGCTTGATGTAAGACGAATATTGTAGAAGACTAACTGCACTTTGGCTGAGACATGACCATGATTTTTAACCTTGGTGACATATTTAAGACTAGACCCCAAAAACTGGGGTGGCGCAGGACCACTTTTCCCCTCAAGCACATGTTTAGGTCCAAATAAAATGACCTTGGTCTTTTTGGGGTTAAGTTGTAACCAATTGTTTTTCATCCAGCTCCCTATTTCCGCCAAACACTTACCCGCCAGAGCGTCTTCCACATCTTGAAGTACAATTGTGTATCATCGGCGTATGAGTAGAATCTAAGGTGGTTAAATGTTAAATAAGAGAGGAGAAAGTGCTGATCCCTATGGCATGCCGGAACACTGAAGTAAGATTTCGGATAAGAATCCGCCCACCTGTATGCATTGTTTGCGCCCGGAAAGGAATGAAGTGACCCAGTCCAAAGCACAGTAATCGGCATTCACAAGATTTATTTTATACGATCCGGCAGAATACCCTGGTCCACCGTGTTGAAGGCAGTGGATAGGTTGAGCATTACAAACAGGGAGAGTTTACCTACATGCATCGCCACAACCCTCTGTATTGTGTACAAGGCCTTCTGGGGCCTCAATACGTTCAACTTTCTTTTCCTAAAAATCATTTTTCTCAAGCCCTTCGCTCATCCGCCTCCAACTCTCTCAGGGTTAGCTCCTTCTCCAAGCAGCGAGTTGGTGGCAGATCTTTATTCTGCCGAGGCCTCCCTCTGGAACAGCTTCCTTACCTCACTGAAACTTGAGGAGAACCATCTCTGGTTCTGCAAGCACCTCAAGACCTTCCTCATTGCTTCTTCTTTCTATCTTCGTATCCCCTGCTGAATCTGATACTGCAATGGTTACCTGGCTACCCTCTGATCTTGGGCCCAGGTCCCCTCCCCACCAGCTGCACACCGCACTCCGCTCCACCACCCCGGCAACACTTGCACTCGGACTGTTTCTGTATCCCTACAGCCCCTACTAGCACTTGACTTCTGATGTCTGCACTTTATTTATTTATTATTTGTCTTTATTTCACTGTTATCCTTTGTACTGCACTGCCCCCTCCCATTCCCCCCACACTTTTCCCTTCCCCTGCACTTGCGGAATCTCAATGTCACCTGGCCTAGTAGGATCGCTGTCTGTCTTCCCTCCGTTTCCCCTACCTTGCCTCCTCGCACCTTGAAACACTTGTGTATAGGTGTCTTATAAATGCCATATCATAAATCCCCTGCCTGCAGCATCTCGTCCCATACCACCATCAGTGTTGTCTCTGTCCTGTGCTTGGGACGAAAGCCGGACTGCAAAGGATGAAGACCACCACTATCATGGAGTAGAAGGAACATAGACCTCTTACACCTTTGTCTCTTGTGTACTTGATCACGCTTTAAGGCACCCTCACGGCAGAGAAAACACGACCAGAGGGACCTCCAAGCATGAGGAATTTTGGGTACACTACAAGTCAGATTAGGGATAGTCTTACAGTCATGCCCATGTCAACGTCCCCTTTCTATCTTCGAAAGAAAGATGCAATATTCTGCGATTTTTCACTAGATATCGGACTACATGCACAACATGTGAATCTAAACAGATGCAATCATCAGAAATGCTATTACGGTGAGTAATGCATGTCATAGCGGCTACTGTCTTATGGCAGGAATCAAGAGTATAAAGTGTTCATGGCAATGAGTCTCCAAAAGATTATTATTTTTTTTGTGGCTGCCTCACACAATGCATCCTATGAATATCTAGTTTCTGCAGTGTTAATTTCCTTTTCTAATCGATTTGTCTCTGCTTAATTAGCACAGCATCAGGTCAGGTAGCCTTTAAGGTAGCCAAAAGGGCTTTCTTCTTTACCTTACAGTCTGCAGATAGCCAAGATTTAGTATTTCCATTTGATGGATGCTTATGTTGGATATTGGTACTAAACATTTTACCACTTGTGATGCATGAGGAAAAAGCATCAGTATCACTTGCGGAGGAGCATTTGGACCGAGGTATGTCATATCCTTATTTGCTATATCAACTACGCTCAGGTCATCTTATTCTTTCTCTGTGCTTAAGCGCTTAACCTGTCTGCAAATGCTGTACACAATTTGAGAGGGATAGAGTAATACATTTTCATTAGCCAACCTGTCACCCCAAGTGCATGACCATCTAGGGGATTTCCTTAACTGGGAAGGCAAAGGAACAGTATGGACAAAGAACAAGCTAAAAAGTTACGGCATGACCATTTAGGGTGACAGCCGCCTATAGTAGCTTTTAGGAACGTTTTCGCTTGGAGCAACGTTTCCTCTATTTTCTATGGACTCCCAAACCTTTTTCACTTTGAAGGCTTCACTTTACTGCAAAAAGTCAGGATAGCTTCTTTTCACTGGTCTTTTGCTCATCTGTTATGGGGAAACTGACCAGTCCTCAAGGCTGTCGGTACTGGGAAACTGTGTCCCAGTCGTTTGACTTTGTTGCCTGTTTGGGTAACTTTTTAACATTGTACAAAACATCTTCCACAGCAGTGCGGTGGGATTTCTTTTGTGTGACCTTAGACTGCACTCAAGGGGATATTTGATTACTTTTAAATGTGCTTAAAGACAAGCTTGGGACAAGTTACTTTTTCACTATTTTTTACTGTATTTTTCTTTAGCTCCCTTGCATTTACTGCGCTTGGCTACTGACTGTAGCTAGTGTCCTAACATGGCTGTGCCACAACGGTTTTAGTTTTTTTCTTGTCAGTCTTGTCTTTTTGCCTTCTTCCTGCCTTCTCAGGTAAGGAAAATCCTTTTATGTTCCTGCATACCATTCAGACACACTGAAACCTGCTTGTGGATTGGGACCAGACACGCCCAATCCATTTCCTGGCAGCTAACCCCAAAGCCCAGAAGGTTTTGCCACCTCTGCTAACAAGGGGGGCGTGGGGCTTCGTACCCTACAATTATGGCACCCTGGGGAAGAGTCTCTTCAGCTGAGAGCATGGCTCGTAAGGCAGTCAGTGCCCCCTGCGCCTTAGCCAAGTTCACTTATTCACTTATACCTTGTGGGAGACGGTTGCTATGGTGGCACAACGTGTCCCCGGGGGCGAAGAGACAGGGTTTTCCAAACATCATGCAAGATGGAAATGATGCTGTTAGGCATGATTGTGTGCAGTATCCTTTGGAAGTCTACAGCAACCTTGACCCCCCCGCCCCCGAACCCTCAAACCCCCTACCTCCCCTGGCAATGGGGAACCCACCCTTTGGTATAAGTCTGTACTACACAGGTTGGTAGTGTGGATGAGCAGCCAGGCTCATCTCAAGAGGGGTCAATGTGAGCAGTAGAGTTGTAACAGTTTCACAGTGACATTTGTTCAAATAAACACTTACACTCATGGTTTCTTGATTAAACAATTATTAATTTAACAGTCAGTTATATAAGCCCTCTTCAGAAGGGAGCAAAACATGTAACAATTACAATACACTTCAAAACACAGTTTCTCTAAATCAGATGATGCCCATTGGGGGTGGCGCACACACTTCCTACACCCTCAGGTGACATAAATAGCTAGGACACTGTGGACATTGATTTAACACTGGTACATTCAGAGTAATACTGGTTTTGGGTGCAAAGGTTTAGCTGGAGAAATACAACAAAGGTTAACAAATTATTCATAAACTGGTAAGTACTTTTGAAACATTCCAATGCAAAGTAAATGAACCCTTTCCTGAGGGAAAGGCAAAAGCGCAATGTCAGAGGTAAGAAGAGTCTCGGGGTGCCAGGACAGTCCATGGTAGTTGAACACAGTTTAGGGGAGCTGAGGATCTTCCTTGCAGGTGAGTAAAAGTCTTGCACAATGTTTTTTGAAACATTTGTAGAAATAAGAAGGGACACAAGCTGGGAGGCTTGTGAGGGGCAGAGCTGCAAGCAACTCTGCCAGGGCAACCAAGAAAAGTCTCAACTGAGAACAAGTAAGGCTACACAACAAGAGGTATGTGGTTTACAGTACCTTTTGGTTAGACTAAATGGTTCTAGCTTCTGTTCCTGTGTGGCTCTGCAGATCCTGTTCCTGGCCTCCGTTGAGGGAGGACGCCTGGGGACTCCTGCAACAATGGGAAGGTCGGCGGCAGCAATGGGCAAACTTCAATTCAGCAGCACTTCGCGGTTTCAGCTCCTCGCGTATATAGCAAATAGCAACACTGCAGTTCTTGGCTACCACTTCATACTTTCCTCGCATCTGGGGTCCAGTACTCTGTTGAGGTGGCTCCGGCTTGGTCATTCCTGCTTTAGGTAAGTTCGGAGAATCTTCCTGGCGCTCGGGTCTGACTTAAAATCGATGCACTCAATCTGGTATTCCTCTCCCTGGCACTTCGGTTCTAGCAGCAGCAGTGGAAGTATAGCCAACTTCGAGAGGATGTCCAGACAAGTTCACTTTGGGGTTGATTGGTCCGACCAACCCATGGGGATAAGTTGTCCTTGCAGGGCTTCTCTAGTCGAGAACGAAACAAATTCGGAGCTTCAGCACAGTAGCAGGGTTTCACCGGGCAAACCAACAGTCTAGGAGTTGCAGCAGGCATCTCTTCCAAGTTCTACTTCGTATTCCTTCGTCCAGTGGTCGACTCTGCCTTCCAAGCCAAAAAGAATCGCCTTTTATTCAGGTTTCTCCCATTTATTCCATCCTAGCTGTCAATCACACAGCAGGGTGGCTGTCCTACAAGTACAGCCAGCCGGCCAATCACCTTTTGAGGGCATTCCTTTAACCAAGGGGATTAAGACCAGGTAGTTTCGTGCACCTCACTCACTGCCCCTGTCGGACATACTGGAGCCAGAGGTGGGCTTCACCCATGAATCCTGCCAAAGACAAAACAGAGGGACCAAACCTTGTTTGGGGTGCAGAGTAAATATCAAGAAGGACCTTTCCAACAAAAAATGGCGAAAAAAGACCAGGGCCATTTTGACAATATGGGCACCATGGCGAACGCAGCCTGCGGTAAACACACAATGCTAGTAAAAAGTAAACCACTGCCACCAGCCATTAACTGTAGAAGGGTAACATAAAAATATTATGTGCAAAACTAAATGCTAAATAACCCCTCCAGCACCCTATGGTAAGATAGTGTGTGCTGGGTCTAGAAAGTTACAACATGTAAGTAAAATTTCACTTCACTGCTCTTGGAAACAGTAGTTTCACCAAGAGAAGGTATTTAAACCTTTGGGGAAATCTGAAAGACTTCCTTGTGCCACTGCAGTGAAGATGAAGTCCAAATCACGGAAAAATACATGAGTGGGGAAAAGGACTCACTCTTTCCAGGTTAGAAATTAAAAGTCCTAAAGTGCAGCAAAAGAGCTGGGGATGTTTAAGGTAGAAGGGATTGGCACATTTCTGAGAATTCTCCTTAACCGATGCCATGTGTCAGTTATTAAAGTCAGGCTTGGACAAAGCAGTGTGTTGTTGCATGGATGCCAGTACTGTTCTCAGATGGTTTGCTTGGCTGCGAAAGTCAGGCTTTGCACCTGCTGTGCAGTCCAGGCTTTTAGACATTCCCTTTGGGGGTGGGGGGGTGACACCGATTTCGATCTAAGGCAGAAAAAAGCCTGAAGAATCTGCAGTCCTCTAAGGTAGGTGAAAAATCTCTCGTCCTGCAATTAGACAGCCATAGCAGGGCTGATCTGCCTCGTCTTCCACTCAAGGTTGGCAGGGTCAGCGTTTTCGTTTTCCATTGGAAGAAAGAAAGGTAAGTTTTCTCAGAGGGGACAAAGGACAACCTTGTTGCTCACCAGGATGTGGCGCTACAGGTACTGATCCATTCTCCGCCACTTTGCCATCCACAACCTTAGTGGCTACAAAACTGCTTTGAAAGCGTGTTAAGACTGTGGTAGAAGTCAGGTTAACCCAGCATCTGGAAGAGTGTTGAAGTATTACTTCTGATGCTTTTGCTCTGAAGACAGTTGCCCACGGGTACTGCCTCCCTTTTCTGAGAACACCTTAAAACTGACCCCCAAGAGGCCAGTCCTTGAAAGAACCAGCTCTGTTCCTCTTACAGGAGGTTCTGAACCTGTTGGAGAAACGTGCAATCGTACCAATACCTTCAGCGGAAAGAAATCAAGGCTAGGACTCTGTACTTTCTTATCCCAAAAAACGACAAAGGGTTGCGACCCATCTTGGACTTGAGATGTTTGAACAAGTTACTCAGGAAGGACCAGTTCCAGATGGTCATTCTCTTGCAGATCGTCCTGCCCCTTCAGCTCACGGATTAGATGGTGTCAGTGGATCTTCAGTCTGCTTATTTCGAGGGGATTGGGTCCTCCGACGTATTCCATATCTATGACGGTAATCACCACAGCTGTGCTGCTTCGGAAAATCTTTCAGCGTCGATATGCCGCCCTCAAGGACCTCCTCCGACGGCCGACGTCACTGGATGTTTTCCTTCGGAAGATGCCTACCTCGTCTTCCACCACACGTCCGGGCTTTAAGAAGTGCGAAGACTGCGGGTCCAAGATGTCCGTGACGGACTCGCACGACACCTGCCTCTGGTGCCTTGGGGAGGCCCATGACACGGATGATTGTGTCGACTGCCAGTTCCTTACGTCCTAAGCCTTGTGGGAGCCCAAGAAGAAACTGTCGGTAGGGAAGGTGTCCAAGCCACGGAAGTAGAAGTCTGCGGGGCTTTCGACGGCATAGTCATCGGAAGTCCAGTGGGTCTCGGTCTCGGAGTAGGTCCCGCCACTCCTCTGCCTCTTCGAGGCACTCCCGGAAGTGCCGTCATCGGTCGCCTTCCCCGTCCTCATCCGAGGACTCTGCCCGTCGGCGGGTCGCTTATCCCACCAAGCATGCGACGCCAGAGGAATGGGCTTCCTTCGGGTAGAAAATGTTAGCGAATCATTGAATCGCAGGGCACTGGTCCGTCCGCACCTCCGAGTGGGGTCGGTCGTGATCGGTCGAGAGACACCACTCGAACGCCTTTGGGCTCGGGTGGTCGGCATGATTCGCGGGAAAGGTCCCGCTCGGACAAGGGGAATTGTTCTCGTCCTGCCCGTTCCAGGTCCCGGACACGCTCGAGACCGTGTGCACCTGTGGTGTCTTCGAGGAAGACGTTGACGCCTGTGGCGCCGAGGTTGTCGACGGATTCTTTCGACGCTCCGCCTCCGAAGAAGTCGTCGATGCCATCGGCGCCCAGGCTGTCGAGGGACACGCTCGGGGCTCTGCCCTCGAGGCCTGTGTCGACGCCGTTGATGCTGTGCGCACCGCGTTTGACGTCGATTCACTAGACGCCTTTCGAGGCTGTTTCGACGAGGGTGCCCCGGGGCACGGTGGAGCCCCCTAGAAAGGCTCTAGCCAAGGTCAAGCATGGCTTTGTTCCACATTCTGTGCCTTCTTACCGCCATCTTGAGTTTATTTTGGAGGTGGATGAGGGCTCTGATGATGGCATGGTTCGTGATACGGTGCCTGATTAGATTCTCTCGGGCCATAGTCAAATTGAAGACCTGCGTCAGTCCCTGCACGACGCCACTGGTCTGGAGACCTCTCCGGAGGTGGAGTTTTGTAGGCCTGAGCCTGGCACTCATGCCGACTCCTTGTACCGGCTCCTTATGTCTAGGGGTCACAGAGTACTTGGGGTGGTCTGCTCCCCCAGGGGATTTTCTTCGGGGTGACCTTACGGATATCCTCGACCACGGTCCACCAACTGACCTGGTACTGCCGTTCCGTATGGCTCTACAGAGGGTGGCGGCGGCGGCTTGGACTGCTCCGGAGAGTCTCCTGGCAGTGGGCAAGTCTTTGCTGCGAAAATACAGACCCCTGCTACTTGACCAAGCAGCCCACTCCGGAGAGTTTGGTGGTGCAGGCGGCTACGGCCCCGGCAAAGCAGGCGTCGTATCCTACCATCCCTCTGGATAGGGAAGACGAGCGTTTTGACGGTTGGGCGAAGAAAGTGTTTTCTTCAGGGGGTATGGTGCTTCAGGCGGCCAACTCTGTATGTGCCTTGTCTCGTTTCACGCACACTCTGTGGAACTGTTTCCTTAGCGGCTGAACATATTCCCGAAGGGGACGCACAGGATGGTTTCCTTGCTATGGTTCAGGATGGCAAGGATGCCATGTGTGAGGCCGTTCAGTCGGGTTTGGACATGCAGATTGCATCAGCCGGTCCATGGCGGCGAGCACCGTAATATGCAGGTTTGTGAGGTTGCGGAAGTCGGGGCTTGCTCCTGATGTGCAGGCCTGGCTCCTCAACATGCCCTTTGACGGGGAACATCTTTTTGGCAGCAAGGCTGACGAGAGCCTTGAGAGGTTGCAGACCTCCAAAGCTGCAGCGAAGTCGTTGTGTGCTGCAGTTCGACATCTTCGGCCTTTTCGTCCTATGGGACAGCAATGGAGGGGCGGTTCCTTTCGTTATTACTTATCCTTTGGTAATGCGAGAGGAGCTGCCAGTCAAAGGGGGTCACCGTAGGAGTGCCAGAGGTGGAAAACAAGGTACTCTAGGTGCCAAGGCCACTCGGGCGGTTGCCTCTTTGCCGTCAGGCAACGCCGCAGCCGCTTCAGCTCCGTCATGAGGCCATGTCCCATGGTTCGCCGGTTGGGGGAAGGCTGGCGCAGCATCTTTTAGATTGGCGTGCCATTACTTCAGATGTGTGGGTTCTGGAGATCATAGCTCAAGGCTACTGTCTTCCTTTCCGGCAGAGGCCTCAAGACAATCCACCGGGGAATCTCTTTGAAGAGTCCGGATCCGCTCCTTGTGCAGGAAATTCAATCTCTGCTGGAGAAAGGCACCATAGAACTGGTGCCTGTAGCGGAGAGGCACAAGGGATGGTATTCCCCTTATTTTTTGATTTCCAAGAAAGATGGGGGGGGATTGAGACCCATCATGGACTTGCGCGGTTTGAACAAACTCCTCAGGAAGGACAAGTTCAAGATGGTCTCAAGTCATCCAGGCCCTTCAACTTCAGGACTGGTTGGTGTCTCTCGACCTCAAGGACGCTTAATTTCATGTGCCGATACATCCAAAGCACAAGAAGTACCTGAGGTTCGCGGTTGGCGACTCACACTTTCAGTTTCAGGTCCTGCCGTTCGGATTGACCTACGCCCCGAGGGTCTTCACCAAGCTCATGGTAGTGGTGGCAGTACACCTCAGGAAAGGGGGGGATTCACTTCTACCCCTACCTGGACGATTGGTTGATCAGGGCACGCCCTCCCGAGCAAGTCCTGGATCATCTGTCAGTCACCTGCCACTCCCTCCACAAGCTGGGCTTCTCCCTCAACTTAAAGAAGTCCCATTTGACACCAACTCAAAGGCTCCAGTACATCGGAGCAGTGCTCGACACGTCCCTGGGGCAGTGTTTTCCTCCCCAGGTGAGGGCTCATCACATTCAGCAGATGGTGCACAAGTTTCAGCTTGCCCAGAGTCTCCCAGCGTTCCAGTTCTTGAGATTGCTCGGCCTCATGGCATCCTGCATTCTTCTGGTGCCAGAGGCCAGGTTGCGGATGAGATCTTTGCAATGGGCGCTCAAGCTCCAGTGGTCTCAGTCCTCTTGCAGGATGTTGGACCCTGTTCAGGTGCTGTCCTCCGTCGCCCAGGACCTTCTGTGGTGGGCCGTCGAAGACAATCTGATGAAGGGGGCTCCATTTTGGCTACCCTGGCCTGAGGTGACGATCGTGACGGACGCATCCCTCGGGGATGGGGAGCTCATGCCAACGAGTTGACAGTCAGCGGTCGTTGGTCTCCTTCAGAGTCCAGACTCCATATCAATCTGTTGGAGCTGCGAGCCGTCAGGCTAGCCCTGAAGGCTTTTCTGCCGTCTGTGCGAGGGAAGAATGTCCTGATCCTGACGGACAACACAGTGGCCATGCACTACCTCAACAAAAAGGGGGGGGGGCGGGCCACTTCCTCTGTGCAGGGAGGCGATGCAGCTCTGGTTCTGGGCAATCCAGTAGGAAGTTTCGATCTCGGCAGTTCATCTGACCGGAGACCAAAACGAGGCGGCGGACGCTCTGAGCAAGCAGGTAGAGCGCGATCTCTCACAAGTGGGAGTTGGCACAGGAGATTCTCCTGGAGATCTTTGCCCTTTTGGGGGACCCCTCAAGTGGATCTCATCGCCTCCAGTGTCAACCGGAAGTGCAAAAGGTTCTGCTCGCGGGAATTTCCTCCAAAAGGAGCCTTAGGAGACGTTGTGGTGGAGTGGTCTTTCCCACTGATGTACGCGTTTCCTCCAGTCCCTGTCATCCCGCAAGTGCTGCAGAGGTTATGAAGGCTCTGTTCCCGGATGATCCTCATTGCTCCGGCGTGGGCCCGGAGGACGTGGTACCCAGACCTTCTCGACTTGTCCATCTGCCCTCCACGTCGTCTTCCCTACCGAGACGATCTGCTCTCACGGGAGGGGGAGGGTGGGGTCAGGTTCTCCATCCAGAGGTCAGATCCCTCAACCATCACGCTTGGTTTCTGAAAGGTTGAGGTATAAGGATTGGGACCTCCCTGAAGATGTGATAGAGGTGTTGCTTTCGGCCAGAAGGATCCTTTTGCATGTGACATTCCTGTGGTTCTGTCTTTTTTGCTTTCTTTAGCCCACAGGGGCTTGCAAGTGGGTACTGTTAAAGGTTACCTGGCGGCGCTGTCCATATTTAAGCGCTCGCCTGAAGAGTGCTGTTTTAAAATTCCTTTAAT
Source organism: Ambystoma mexicanum (assembly GCF_040938575.1). NCBI lineage: Eukaryota > Metazoa > Chordata > Amphibia > Caudata > Ambystomatidae > Ambystoma > Ambystoma mexicanum. Next base: position 302,846,129 of record NC_090921.1, read on the forward strand.
TTCTCAGTTTCTCAAAGGGCTCACTAATGTGTTCCCTCCGTCCCCTTTCCAGGTGCCCGGTTGGGATTTGAACCTTGTCCTCAGGTTTTTGATGGGTGCTCCGTTTGAGCCTTTGCATTCCTGCCCTTTGAGGCTGTTAACTCTGAAAACTATGTTTTTAGTTGCGGTTACTTCCGCTCGCAGAGTGAGTGAGTTACAGGCACTTTCAGTTAAGCCTCCCTTCACTGTATTTCACAAGGACAGGGTTGTCCTTAGAGTTCGTCCTTCTTTTCTTCCGAAGGTAGTGACGGAATTTCATTTGGCCCAGAAGGTTGTTCTTCCGGCATTCTATCCTCCTCCGCATCCTGGTAAGGAAGAGGAGAGGCTCCATAGGCTTGATCCTAGGAGAGCTTTAAGCTTTTATGTTTCACGCATGTCCCGGGTCAGAGTGGATGATCAACTCTTTATTGGTTACGCTGGGAAGCGTTTGGGGCAAGCTGTGACGAAACAGACTTTGTCTCGCTGGATTATTTTGGCCATCTCGGAGTGCTACCGCTTGGCGGGTAAGAACCCACCGGCTGGCTTGCGGGCCCATTCTACCAGGGGTATGGCTGCGTCTACTGCTCTGCAGAGGGGTGTTCCTATTCGCAACATCTGTGATGCAGCCACCTGGGCTTCAGTACATACATTTGTACGTCGCTATTCCCTCGATTCCATCCGAGCACAGGATCTGGCCTTTGGCAAGGCGGTCCTTTGCTCTGCTATTTGATTGGCTATTCTAAATTTTGATTCTAAATTCTTTCCCTCCTCCTTGCTTTGGTACTGCTTTGGGAGTCTGTCATAGATATGGAATACGTCGGAGGACCCAATCCCCTCGAAGAACAAGTTACTTTCTTACCTGGTAACGTTCTTTCGATGGGATGGTCCGACGACGTATTCCATATCGCTCCCGCCCTGCCTTCCCCGCTGCAGAATTTCTTTTGCGATTGCAGCTTACGTTCCGCAAGGCTTTGTGTCTGACTGGCAGTTGACTTATGTCATACGTTCTGGGGGAAAAAACTACAACTGAGGCTATGGGCGTCGTGCGTCCTACTTATCAGATCGGATGACGTCGGACGTCGGAGGAGGTCCTCGACGACGGCGCATCGACGTCATCGACGCAGGACGCAGACGCCGAAAAAGTTTCCGAAGCAGCACAGCTGTGGTGATTACATGTCATAGATATGGAATACGTCGTCGGACCATCCCATCGAAAGAACGTTACCAGGTAAGAAAGTAACTTGTTCTTCTAAATTCTTTTCCCACCTCCTTGCATTGGTACTGCTTTGGGAGTCTGTCATAGATATGGAATATGTCGGAGTACCCAATCCCCTCGAAGAACAAGTTACTCTCTTACCTGGTAACGTTCTTTCGATGGGATGGTCTGACGACGTATTCGATATTGCTCCCTCCCTGCCTTCCCCGCTACAGAATTTCTTACGCGATTGCAGTTTACGTTTCCGCGAGGCTTTGTGAGGTCAGACTGGCAGAAGACTGGTGCCGCACATTCTGGGGAAAAAACTATAACTGAGGCTACGGGCATTGTGCATCCTACTTATGACATCCAGTGACTTCCGACGAGGTCCTCGAGGGCGGCGTATCCACGCAGGAAGCAGACGCTGAAAGATTTTCTGAAGCAGCACAGCTGTGGTGATTACTGTCATAGATATGGAATACGTCGTCGGACCATCTCATTGAAAGAACGTTACCAGGTAAGAGAGTAACTTGTTCTTCCATGTGCCAATACATCGCCAGAACCAGAAGTACCTGAGATACGCCACTGGCAGTTCTCATACGTTTCGAGTACTGCCTTTTCGGGCTGACCTTTCCCCGGAGGTTTTTTACCAAGTTGATGGTGGTGGTGGTGGTAGTAAATCTCCAGGGGCTGAGGGGAGGGAAGAGTCGCATCTACCTCCACTTGGACGATTGGCTTATCGGAGCCCGTTCACCTGAGCAGGCTTTGGAACATCTAAATAGTACCTGCCTCTCTCCACAGACTGGGCTTCTCCCTAGAGGTCCCACATGACCCCTTCCCAAAAGCTGCAATTTAATGTACCAGGCATGTACTCTTTCTCGGGATAAGCTTCTCCACCCAAGGTAAGGGCGCTTCACATTTGACAGATGGTTAACAAATTTCAGAGTACCCAATGTCTTCCAGCCTTCAATTTTCTAAGGTTGCTAGGTCTCAGGGCATCCTGCATTCTCTTGGTGCCATAGGTCCGTTTGAGGATGAACTCCCTTCAGTGGGCCCTCCGAGCCCAATGGTCGCAGTTCTCCGCCAAGATAACGGATTTGGTTCAGATCCCGAGCAAGCTTGCGTAGCAGCTCCTGTAGTTGGCTTGCAAGGAGAATGTGTTGAGAGGGAAACCTTTTTGGCAACCATGGCCAGAGATTATGGTGGTTACGGAAGCCTCCCTCTCAGGTTGTCAGCTGGGTTAAGGGAGAGGGACAAACCAGAGATCTGATCCAAACTGCACATCAACCTTTTGGAGCCGAGGGCGGTCAGATTTGTCGCTGATGGCCTTTTTGCCTGCTGTACGGGGACGAGGAATGTCCTGATAATGACTGACAATCTGGTGGCCATGCATTACCTCAACAAGAGAGAAGTGTAGGGTCAGGACCACTGTGCAGAGAGGCAATGCAGCTCTGGTCCTGGGCACTACAAGAAGGAATCTCTCAGTTGTTCTCCTGGTGGGAGAGGAGAACACAGTGGCGGACGCTCTGAGCAGGCAGACTTCCCACAAGTGGGAGTTAGCTCAGGAAGTCCTTCTAGAGCTCTTCGCTCTTTGGGAAACCCCTCAAGTGTATCCGTTCGCATCCAGTGTGAACAGGAAATGTGACCGGTTCTGCTCAAGGGTATTTCCTCAGCGAAGAGCTCTGGGGGACATGTTCATAGGGGATATGGATTTTCCCATTTTTCCACCAGTCCCCTTATTCATCGTGTTCTCTGGAGTTTGAGAAAGTTTATGAAGCCCAGGATCCTGATTATTCCAGATTGGGATATGACAATGTGGTACCGGGAACTAATGGAAATGCGCATCTGCCCACCAATTCGTCTTCCCCAAAGAGAGGACTTGCTTTTGCATGTTCTTTCGCAAGAGGAGGTTCACATTCTTCATCCAGAAATCATGACCCTCAACCTTCACACCTGGTTTCTGAAAGGTTGAGGTACAAAGATGGGGACCTCCCAGAAGACGTCATGGAGGTGTTGCTTTCGACCAGCCTGCCAGCGACTAAATCTCTATGCCTCTGCTGTTGGAACAGATTTTTCAGCTGGTGTAGAGATTAAGGAATTGACCCATTCACTTGTGACACACAATCGGTGTTGTCTTTTCTTTTGAATTTAACCCAACAGGGACTGCAAGTTACTATGGCCAAAGGTTATCTGGCTGTGCGGCCCATTCTTAAGTGCCGACCGGAACAGGGATCCTACTTTAAGAACCCTATTGTCATTCAATTTTTGAAAGTGTTGACTAATATCTTCCCGTTGACTCCCTTTTTATATTGTGCCAGTCTGGGATCGGAAACTGGGCTTGAACTTCTGGATGGGTGCTCCTTTTTAACCTTTGCCGCCTTCGAATGCTTTCCTTAAAAATTGTTTTTGACAGCCATTACCTCTGCTCACAGGGTTAGGCAGCTTCAAACTTTGTCATCCAAGCTGCCATTCACATTTTTTTTTTTTAAAGGATGAAGTAATTTTGAGGGTTCGGCCCTCGTTTCTACCTAAAATGGTGTCAGAATTCCATTTGGCGCATAACATTCTTTGCCTGCTTTCTATCCTCCACATCCATGTGAGGAGAAGACTTCAGATCGGACACTAAGAGCGTACGTTTTTATATTAATATGCTGTTTAAGTTGAGACAGGATGATCAACTTTTTGTTTGCTATTCGGGCCTTAGGATGCGACAGGCGGTTACAAAACAGTGTCCCATTGGATAATCTTGTGCATTTCAGAATGCTACAATCTGGCTGGGAAAGAAGTCCCTGAAGGTCTTAGGGCACATTCCATTAGAGGAGTAGCTACTTCCTCTGCCTTTCAGATGGGGAGGGTGCTGGTGCAAGTTATTTGTAATGCCACCACCTGGGCTTCGTTGCATATCTTCTCGCAGCATTATTGCTTGGATTCCCGATCGGGTCAGGAAACCAGATTTGAAAAGGCTGTGCTATACAGCATGAACCTGAATTAAATTCTCCCTTTCACACCTCCTACAATGCACTGCTATGGGAGTCTATCAAAGTTTAGGAATACGTGGGAGGACACAGTCCATTATCCCTGGTAATGTTCTTTCAACTGGATGTTCCTCCCACTTACTCCTCATCGCCACTCGCATCCTACTCCTCTGTCAGAATTTCCGCGATTTACTCCTTCCTCTGATACGGATCACACCTTTCATCTTCTTGACTGCTGTGGCAGTGAGAGGAAAAATATGAACTGAGACAAATGGTGCGGTGCATGCCATTTATACTAACACCGACATTCTTCTAGACCTGGATTGGTGCAGTCGAGGGACACTAAGTTTGCAACGATGATGCACAGCGCCCTCTGCTGTTGAAAGTGTTGAGGCTGCAAGCAGAATATCGAAGTATATCAAAGATGAGCAATACATGCGAGGAACATCAGGTCGAAAAAACATCAGGGGTAAGTAATATATTCTTCTCCAACAGCTACATCCAGCTGGAATCAAATCTGTTTCAGTCCTGCCAGATGTTCTCTCTTGCTTCTGTTTCCCCAAACAATTCTCGCTATGTGTTTGAGCTTACGTACCAGCAAACTCCACCTCTACGGGGAAGTCAAGCGTATCGGATTCCAATTTGTCCGTGTATTTTATTGGTCATTAGACTCCAGTTAAAATGCCACTTCTCAACCCCTCTTCTCCCTTAGTGGCTGTTTCACATGAACAATGATTTGATAGTAGTGTCTGTTTAATATTTGGTAAGATTTACCAATAGCCCCTTCCCCTAGCATCACTGAATTAGACTTTATGTTGCATAATTCCACATTTCTGTATAATTAAGATTTGTGTATCTGTTTATGAAATAACATTTTCATGGTTTTCGCACTGTCCAATACATCTCAATTTGTCCCATCTTTCTAGACTGTACAGTTGCAAAGATATCACTTCAATATTTTGTTGCAAAACTGTGCTTAATGCCAACATACTTCATCTGTATGAATGCAGCATACGCACACGTTTGTTTTTGCAAGGTTAATTTGGGAGGATGAGATGTTATTTTAGGTGGTTCTATAACTTTAGCAGATTTATTTACTTGAAACTTCTTTCGACAACACAGTATGGTAAGATTCAGTTTCATGTTTTATCAACCCAATCTCCATTTTCTTCCTTGCATGTCATTGGAATACATAACATCGGTTCCATTAGTGCTTGCTTTGAAAAACCCTTTGTATTTGTGGAATTGGCATGCATGGGGACCTTGGGGTCAACTGAAAACAATAGATTTTGTTTGGTCGAGTTTGCCACTCAGTTGGTTAATTATAAGCTTAGCCTGGCAAGCAAGTAGAAGACTAAGAAGTTTCCATTATGTTAAGCTAATTTGTGTGTTTTTAAACATAAGACCTTGGCTCAAGCTATTTCAGAGGATCTGTTTTTGCCTTGAAGAAAGAGAAACCTATTAGGCAGAATTGCATGCAGTACCCTCTGGGACCACCACACACAATTAGGACTACAGGTGTAATAAGCAAGACTAACCTTTGGTATAAGTCTGTACAACAGTTTGTTGGTAGCGAGCTGAGCAGCCAGGCTTATCTCAAGAGTGAATGTGAGCAGTACAAGTAGTTACACAAAGGACTTTCAATCACAGTGGTTCAAGTAGAAACTTGTACTCAATATTTCTTGGTAAAACACTTATTAATTTATTTACACAATCATTTATAAAACATTTTACCAGAAGAAGACAACTTAATATTATAGACCAATACACTTCAATACAAAACTCTGTTTTTGAGACAGTTTGAACCCCCCCCTGAAAAAGGAACCAAATTGCAGTTCAGTTACTTGGCAGTGAGCAAAAAGGACAAAAGTAAATAGAATAGATTATATATACTTTCTAGGCAGTGCAAATAGTTTCAGTTCACCAGAATAGTTAAATTCAAGTCAATAGGCCAGGCCAAAGTCAATGGGCTAGTGTTCTGGATAGGAAGGAGCAGTTCTGGTATCAAATGGTAAAATATTTGCAAAAGTTCTCAGAAGTAGTTTAGGTGAAAAAGAATCATTTGTGGGGTCACAAGCTGGTTATGCCTGCAAGTTGGGAAAGTCTCACAAACTTTCTCTGCGAGAGTGGCGGTCTCTCAATCTGGTTGGCACAGTACCTTTGTATGAAGAAAACAAATGTTGCTGAAGTCGTGGTTCCTGGCAGTTCCTGCAGATCTCGCTGTCCTGAGCCTCAGTCGTGGGGACAAGAGGGAGGACGTCGGGGGACTTCTGCACTGCACAGGATCGTTGAAGAAAGCAAACAAAATGGAGTCACTTCAGGTCCAGTAGCTGTAGATTCAAGAACACAAACTGGTGTCCCTCTCCCTGGTTAAACCCAACCAGCCTTGAGAATGGTATCCAGGTGTCTTATGAGTTGATTGGTCCCACCAACTCAAAGGAAGAAGCCATCCTTGAAGGAGCTTCTCTGTCAAATGGAGTTTGGCAATTCAGACCTGCAGCAGGGCTTCACCGCGCAAACCAACGGTCCTCATCCAGCTCGTCTTCGGTTCTTTCATTCCAGTGGTCGACTCTGCCTTTCAGTCCATGAGACTCACCTTTTAAACAGTTTTCTCACTTTCATTCCAGTCTAGCTGTCGCTCACCCAGTGGGGTGGCTGTCCTTGCTGGACAGTCAGCCAGCCAATCACGTCAGAGTTTCGGGCACCTCCCTCACTTCCTGCCCACCCCAGATACTCAGAAGCCAAGGGCAGTCTTCAGTCCTGAAGCCCGCAAAAGGCACACAAACAAAGGGACCAAACCTGGTTTGGCGCACAGACACAAACACTAGAAGGACCTTTCCAAAAAGAAATGGCGAAAAAAGACCAGGACCTGTTTTAAAAAAGGGGCTTAAGGCGCCATCCTGAAAAATATGGCTCCTGTGATTTTTAGCTACCAGTGTTTGCGGTCTGGGAAAATCATGGTAGTTTGTTGTAAAACCACTGCCACCAGCCTTTTCAATAGGAAAGGGTAGCATTTGACTGCTACATGAGTGTTTAGACACATGGGATACTATGTAACCCCTCCAGCACTCCATTGTAAGATGGTGTGTGCTGGGTTATGAATTCAGTTTCACATTACATTCTTTGGGAAACAGTAGTTTATCCCAGAGTTGGTATTTAAACCTTTGGGAAGTCTAAAAGACGTTACTGCACTGAGGGTGCTGTGTAACACACATGAAAAGATGATGCCTATAGAATTATCCAAAACTCCATAATCAGAGAACACAAATGTAAAACGCACATCAAAACACATTAAAGAGTGGGGGAAAAAGGCTCCCACTCTTACCAGGTAAAAAAAAAACAAGTCCTCAAAATCCAGCAAAGTTGCTGGGGATCTCTAAGGTGAAGGGAATTGGCACATTTCTGAGAATTCTCCCTAACAAAACCCAGTTGCATGTTGGTTGTCATGCTCTGGCTCATCACTGTACAGCTAATACGTTTTCAGTTACTCTTGCTTGGAACAGAAACTATGGGTTTGTTTTGAGTACATGGGTACTTCCTATGAGGAAAGACATTTTATTTAAAGAAACCCTGGTTTGTAACTGGAGTGCACATTTCATTCTTGGCTGTTCATATGCAGCATACATACGCTGATATACACTTAATATATGACAAATGATTTTAGATTTTGAGGCCCTCTTTTATTTTCCATTTCTTATCTTAATGCATTTTGTATTCTGTGGACCAAAGACCCCACAAGTACATCTGCTCAGCCAGACATTCATGTACCAGGTTGTACACTCGAAGTGGACAGTCCCAACCCCCACATCCCTGCTCTCAAACAAACCTCCTCTTTGCCAGGGAAAGGTGGTCGTTGTATGTCAGTTTGTGAACTGAGAGGGCAGGGAAGTCCAAACCATGTGGCCAAAGGACAAGCAAGAACCTTGCTGAATTGGGTATCTTGGGGCCACAGACACCTTTAGTAGCCCTTCTTAGGGAGAATTCCTCCCACCTTAGAGACCTCCCAGCTCTTTTGCTGGACTTTAGGACTTTTTCATTTTAACCCTAAGAGTGAGCCCTTTTTCTCACTCATGTGTTTTGACCTGATTTGGATTGTTTCCTTTGTTTTTGGAGTCTAGCAAACTCCATAGGCATCTACTTTTTGTATGGTGTGACACACAGCCCCTTCAGTGCAGTGTCCCAAAGAAATCCTTTAGATTACTCATAAGGTTTAAATACCTTTTCTTGTGTTAACTACTGTTCCCAAGAATAGTAAAGTGAAATTGACTTTACTTTCTCTTTGTAGGTCCACCACACACCATCTTATGTGGAGTACTGTGGGTTACTTAGTAGACTACACTCTCGTAACATCTTTGTTACCCTCACTATTTTAAATGGCTGGTGGCAGTGGTTCACCCTGCTGTGAGTGCCAGGTAGGCTGTGCATGAATGGGAGAAACCTGCATAAAAGGCAAGGCTTCTTGGACTGAAGACAGCCGACCACTGGGAAGAACAGCTGATGAAGAAATCGTGAACGAAGCAAGCTGCATTCTCCTGGACTGTTGAGCTGCCTGGTGAAGCCCTGCTACTGTGCTGAAACTCCTTTTTCTGATTGACAAGAGAAGCTCTGGTAAGGGCGACTTCTTCGCTTTGGTTAGTGGGACCAACTAACCCAGAGACAATCTTTGGTGGCAGACCTTCTACAACTGGCTGTACTTCTTTGCTGCTGCTGGAACTGAATGCCAAGAGTGGAGAAATCTGTAGTAAAGTGCAATGTCTGTGAGCTGGCCAAAAGCCCCAGGAGTCTCCCGAGGACCCTCCCGAAGCAGAACGACCCAAGCTAGTCACCTCACCAGAGTGCTGGAGTGAAGGAAGCCCAACCGGTGTCAAGGATCCACGGTGGTGCTGTTTACAGAGCGGTGAAACCGCAAATTGCTGCTGATCCGAAGAATGACCTAGCTGCCGCTGACCTTTGAATTGCTGTGCAGGCGTCCTCCAGGCGTCTGCCCTCTTGTCCCCAAGCATGAGGCCCAGGAACACAGGCAAAGAGACAGAAGCCAGCTGGATCTACTTCTAACCAAAGGTGCTGTTCTGACTTTGGGGTACTTACCTTTTTGTAGTCCTGCTCTTCTCAGTTGAGACTTGCAGTAGCTGCTTTTCTAGAGTTGATTTCAGCTCTAACTTTCACAAGTGTAACAGCTTGTGGCACAACAGTGATTTTGCGCAACAAACTCTCTAACTTTGTGCAAGACTTTTTGTGCCTCAGCTCCATAGACTTTGTTCCAGTTGACTTTGGCTTTCCTGACTCCCTGCAGACTGTTCTGGTCCATTGACTTCGGTTCTTACTGTCCCTCATAGCTGAAGCATTGGTTTATAACTAATATTGCTGGGGAAGGTTTTTATCTAGACTTCATTGGGAGATTTAAGTGCTCACATACTCTGAGAACCTGTTAACCTTTTTTCCTTCCTTTAACCTTTCTTTTCTACCAACCAGAGGATTTACAAAGTACAGAAGTGATATATATAAATGCCAATACTGTGCTAGTTAGTGAGGTCACTTCAGGGTGTAGGAAGTGTGTATGAAGCATCTCTAAAGAGTATCTACTTTCCTTGATTCCTCCCCGATGGTTACTACAGCAATTCTTGCCCTACACCCGCCTAGTCTCAACAGGACATCCTGTTATGCTCCAGGGAATTTCCTCAGAGGAGCTCCGTGGACACGTTTGTAGTGGACTGGGAATGTCCACTCCTGTACACGTTTCCACCAGTACCTGTCATTCCTCATATCATCAGGAGGTTGAGAAAAATGAGATCCTGATTTTTCAAGATTGGGCCAGGAGGACGTGGTACCCGGAACATCTAGACCTGGCCCTCTTCCGCAGAGAGCAGACAAAGAAATCGGAGCTCTGAGCCTACCCACCTGGTTTCTGAGAGGTTAAGATACAATAATTGGGACCTTCCGGAAGACGTGATGGTTATGTTGCTTTTGACCAGAAGGTCAGCAACAAAAGCACCGTACTGGTGTAGAGCTACAATGATCCTTTCACTTGTGAAACGCCGGCAGTGCTATCTTTTGCTGCACCTGACCCACCAGGGTCTGCAGGTGGGTACTGCCAAGGGTTACCTGGCAGCAATATCCATCTTTAAATGAACACCAGAACAAGGCTCTTATTTTAAAATATCCATGGTCATTCAGTCCCTTCCCAGCTTGGGGTTCTGAACTTGGTACTAACATTGTCGATGGGAGCTCCAATTGAACCGCCTGTGCACTTAGGTTATTAACCTTCAAGACCATTGTTCTGGTAGCCATAAACTTCACCATATTTTCCAGGGAGAAGGTAGTTTTGAGGGTTTGCCTTCCTTCCTTCCCAAGGTAGTGTCTGAATTCCATATTACAGAAATGACCTCATGCTTCCTAGCAGAAAAAGGTTACAAAGACCTGACCCAGAAAGGGCACTAAGTATTTATATTTTCCAGATTGGCAAGATGATAAACTCTTTGTGGGTTATACTGGACACAGACTAGGTCTGGCCATAACGAAACAAACTGTGTCATGCTGGATCATTGTGTATTTCAGAATGTTATTCTTTAGCTGGGAAGGATGTCCCTGAAAGTTTGAGGGCACATGCCACCAGAAGAGTGTCAATCACTTCGGATCTGCAAAGGGGTGTACCAGTGCAGGATATTTGTAATGCTGCAACTTGGTCTCCGATACTGTCTAGACACCTGGTCAGGTCACAACGCTAGGTTTGGGAAAACTGTTTGCACAATTATCAACCAGTAAGAAAAATCCACTGTTCAGACCTTTTTTCTATTAAACTTCTAGTGGAGTCTATCAAAGTTAAGTAATCGGGGGCCGGACACAATCTTTTAAAAGAACCAAACGCTTGGGAATATTCTTTCTACTGGATTTTTCTGCCCACGGATTCGTCATCCCCCTCCTAGATTACCCTGCTGGCTGTGGGCAAATTTGTAATCTTCTCTTTGAATGCCCATGCGTGTTATTAATCCTCAAATCGGCTGTGCCTAAAGGGGTGAGGGGGAGTGGGAACTATAACTGAGGCAACTGGCATGGTGCATGCTATTTATACCTTTTTGATGTTGCATTTGGGAGTGGGAATGGAAGCTGCCGAGGGACATCGACACTGCACAGCACCCTCTACTGTCAAACGTTTCCGAAGACAGCAAGTGTGATATCGGTTTATATCAAGGAATGCGTGGGAGGAACATACAGTAGAAAGAACATAACCAGGGGTAAGTAATTTGTTCCTCTCAGTTGTCCATTGATTGGCTTCACAGGGATTCTTCCAGGTTGACCTCTTCTTTGACAATATTTAGCAGGTCTGAAGTTTAAAAGCTCAAAGGGTTTTCCAGAGGTGTGCCTCCAGCCTGGTTCTCTGGGTCCAAGATAGTTATTAGAAACTTGAAAAACCTTTCTTCATGCCATATGTAACCCCTCTGCCCCTTCCGCCCCATAGGGGAACACAGAATGCACAGAGAAATCCCCCCCTTGATGAGTGTTGATCTTCCCTGGTCGGATACTGTTGGATTGTCAAGACCGTCCTCAGGAATTTAGATTGAGCTGATTTTTGGGTCTATAGAAACATTTTGTGAGTCTTGTGACAGTACAATAGAGATGTCTTTGCTTTGTGCTTCTTTTAAGGATCATTATTTTCTACCAAGTTCCAATTATAGTCTGATCTACGAATGGTATGTTGTCTGATAAAGAAGGTTACTGTCATTGAAGGATGTTTAAGTTTACAAAGGCTTCTTAGTTGGTAAGGTTTGTCCTTTATCATTATTTATTGGTACAGTAAACTGCCAGATATTTCCTGGGGAAGGCTCCTTTTATTCAACCTTAAACTGCATGAGGCAGTATTTGAGACCAAATTTCTTTTTCAATATTTTCAAAGCTTATTGGGTTCCACCTTTGTCTTGATTAAACGTTTACTATCAAAGTCTAGATGAATTATTAATTGATGGAGAATGTCATTAGCAAGGTAAAAATCAGAATTACCTCTCTAATCCAACAATTATGTCTGATGGTTTTAGTTCCATTGAAATTTGTAACGTCCACCTGTTAGGGAGTACATATTTTGAATTTCTAGCCCCACTTCCCATTAATGAAGGCAGTTTTCTTTTTCATGGTTTAAACAGACCCGTGTGAATATAGGATTCATCGTAGTGCATGCCCTTGAGGTCTCATACATCGATAGGTGAAATGCTCTCCTGACAGGGCTCCCAGCTGCTTACTTGGCTCCTCTAAAAACAGTCCACCATGCCGCAGCATGTCTTTTTACAGGAGCACAGAAATTTGACCAAATTAACCCCAATCTACGCAAACTATATTGGCTTCCACTCAAAGCCAAGATACTTTTCAAGACTGCATGCATCATCTACAAAGCAGTCACGAGTAGCACACCAGCGTACCCAGTGGCAAAGCTCCACATATCTGGTGGCACACGCTCCTCATGCAGCAAATGGATCAAATGGCTTGAATCACCACTCGTCTGTAAAGCACCCACCCTCTGGTACTCAAACCTGTCTCAGCTTTGCATGACCCCACAATTCTCCAATTTTGCAAATGTCTCAAAACATGGCTCTTTCAGCAACACCTAACCAAGGACCAATTCCAATGGACGCACACACCTCACAGTACTGCACTACTGTTAAAGGTTTTAGGCCAAACTCTATACAGCACTCCGCTGCTGTAGCTAGGTCTGCGTTTTTAGAAAAAAATTGCATCTGTGCCTTTTGTTTCTTATGTCACGCTTCATGCCTTACGCCTCCAGCTTCCAAGTGCCCACTGGGTATCGAACCCATGTTGCACGTTACCTTGTTCCCCAGGTAAGCGCGTTGTCGCTAAGCGTGGGCACTGCAACCTTTGGGTCTTTAGATGTTTAGACTAAAATTCCTATGATCCCTCACAATGGACTACATTGGCTGGGACGATGAGAGTTCTAGTCCAACACATCTGGAGAGCAAAAGGTTGCTGACCCCTGCACTAAGCTATCCTCTTGGCCATGCAACAAAATGGGAAAGCATGTATGCTCACATTTTTCTTTGAAGTCCCTAGTCAAGGAGCAACGGCCGAACCATAAACCACCCCAAACCTAATGCCTATGTCAATGGGGGCATTCCTTATGCTCCTTAGATGAGAGTCCAAGCAGGCAGACTGGGACAGGCTCTTTGGCAAGTGTTGCTGAGGAGGTCCTCTAGCGCTAGACTGGAAAAGACGATGGTGGAGTTTCCATGGGCAAGGAGCCAGTCTAGGAGCTGGACAGGGCCCGTTGACCGAATTGCCTTTGGTCAATGGTATGGCCCAGAATTTGGTCTTCGGCTATGGGTGGCACGGGTCAGGCGGCATTGGTGACGGCAGAGGACCCAGGGTGTGGGCTGTGGAGGTGGAGCCTGGCTTCCTTGATGGAGGGGGGAGAAGATGGCTGTCCCAGTCACTAGGGACTCGGGAGGAAGGAACACTGCAAAGGCACTGGGCTGGTTTGGAGTCGTGATGCAGAGCTCTGCTATCACTCTATATGTCTCTGGTAGGGGGAGATAATATGAATGAATAAGGCCGGACGGACAAATCCAAAGAGGGGAAGGGCATTTAATTGTGGTTTGATAACCGTTGCTGGTAAGTCAGTTGGGTAAGTCAAAGACGGTGGCAAGGGAGGACCAAGAGACGGGAATGAGGCAGCCGGTGGAGACACTATGGTGCAACTGTGGTAGAGTGGAAGAGGTCTGCAATGTGAATGTGCATGGGTCTGCAATGCATGAGGAGTAGTGTAGGAAGTGAGAAAACTGCATTTGGGATGAAAGGAGGGAGCTTGGGTGATAGTAGAGGTGGGAGTAGAGGAATAGTGTGGTAGGTAGTGGCAGGAGGAAGGGTGGTATGAGAGACGGACAGGGGGCTTGAGGCGGGGCAAGAGGAGAAGGCACGGCAGCAGGAGAATTGGTGCAATGGCCGTGGCATTGGTGTGGTGGCCGTAGCGGGAGGAGAATGGTCTGGTGGTGTCAAGAGGGTAAAGATGGAGAAATGGTCATATCAAAAGGTGGAGGTAGACAATTGCTGGGATGAATGGAGGGACAGAATAATGGTAGGAGGAGTAAAAGTGGAGCAAGGTAGAGGAGAAGGGCAAGGTGAGCGAGCAAGCGTGGTTGGTTGTGACAAATTCATCAGAATGTGCGCCAGCACTATCCTCAAAACCTTCATGAACACTAAGCGGGATGAGGAATGGAAAGTTTGAAAATACCAGAGGGAGTCGGCAAGCCTACATTCAGGGATACCATCTCGGCCCAAGTCATAGAAATTAAACTGGGTTACCAGTCTATAGAACTAACCAGGGATTACTGACACCTGACTTTGGGTTTACAGTAGAACAGTCTGTGCCAGCTGACACCTATAACAAACTAAACAGTCTGCCCTACATCACTTATTTATATGAATTGTGCAAACCAATGAATGGGGCCTCAATAAAAAAGTAGATATCTGCAAGGCTTGGTCTTTCTGTAACAGCTTGGACACGAAGGGCCTGAATCACAGATCGTAGTTTTCCTATGGGGTTGCACCATTCTAAAACGCTTCTGTGAATTGGGCCCTAAGGGATTGGACATAAGGTTGTAAAAGCAGGAACTTAAAGCAGTTACCAGGCAATCAGCATTAGCCAGTGACCAGGAGCTACTACTGGTGAACAAGGAGCTAGTACATAGCTTTCTGCAAATTTAATTTCCAGATAAGATACAAAGTTATCTTTTTGTACATTATTTGATACATTTATGCTTTAAATGTCATATAGGTGTGTCCTTCTGTTTGTTGATTGTCCCTCATGCACAGGGTTAAATTCACAGGTGTGTGTGTGTGTGTGTGTGTGTGTTATCGATCAGTTGGACTGGGGAGCCAGAAGTAGCTCCTGGTAGCCGTTGGTGTAAAGCTAACCAGGTTCTTCTAGGCTACCACAGGAGCTAAATGGCTCCCAGCTGCCCTCAATTTCGAAACCCTGGACACTAGACTCTCATTTATTTTTTTAGAATCATCCTTGGGAAAAGTTTGAATTTCCTTGCAGGTCTCCTGAATATGAAACTTTATATTGTTTGCTTCCAACTTCAAGAACCATTTGTTGCATTGATTTTTAATGGATGTGATTGTTCCCCTTCTCCAGCATGGGGTCCGGCATGGATTCACATGCTCATGAATATTCCCCGTCGTCAGGCTGGGAATCCTCGGTAAAGAAAAAACCAGTATCAGTTTTGTTTCAGATCTCTTTCGTAGTAATAACCAATCACTGGTCTCTGCGTCATACTGACCACAGCCAATGACTGCCCTCTACCTAAGCACCGCCTCTGGCAGCCATCTTCAGATTTTTACCGCACGTTCATGTGTTGGGATCCTCGTGCTATTGCTCTCGAGCGTTAGTGCTATTTTTTCACGTTTTTTTCTCAAAACTTAGTTTTTTCCGGTCAAAAGAGCCTCAAGCTCCACCGACTCTCCATCCGATCAACGGGGACCCGTGTCGGATTCGTCTGCGCCCCTCAAGGGTGAAGATTTCGTCGAGCTATGTTTTGGAGGACTCCAGAAGCTTCTCAGGCCCGGACATGGCCCAGGAGAAGGGAAGCTCGACGCCCGGAAAGCTGTTCAGGGTCTGCCCTGGATGCCAGCTGCAGAACGTCTTTAAGGAGGACGAACACTCCTTTTGTCTCTACTGCCTACATGAGGACAAGATGCACGTGGAGAAGGACTGTGCGTTTTGCGGCAATATGTCGGAGCGGACCATGAAGGACCGCCACCAACGCCTCGCCAACTGGCTGGAAGGGAAGAGCCCGTCAGGCGAGAAGAAGAGGAAGAAATCCGAGCGGTCTTCTAAGACCTTTTGAGGACGCCCCGGCGACGGGGGTCCAACACAAGGCCAAGCACCGCGAGTCAGCTGGCACCGGGAGCGCCGAACGGTCAGGCTCTACGGGCGCCAGGCAGGGCGCACCCTCCCCGGCACCTTCAGCCACGAGCCAACGCTCTGGGTCGGGTAAGAGGAAGGGCGAGCACCCGGCGAAGCTCCTGGAGAGGCCCCGGTCGAGCTCGAAGGCCCCATCGGAGGGGGAGAGAGGCAGTGTCTCCCCCCCCCCCCTCAAGGATAAGGCGGTGAGCGCACCTAAGGTGGTGAAGGCCTTAATCCATCCGGCCAAGCCCTCTATCGATACTGTCGCGGCGGCCCTGGCTCAGCCTGTGGAGGCTACACCAGTGGTGGCGACCTCGGGGCTCAGAGTCTCCCTGCCACCTCGGAGGGAGTCCTCTTTTGTGCCCATCGATAGGACCCCCGTGAAATCCCCGGCGGGGAAGGAAAAGGGGGGGCAGGGCGTCGTCCTAGATTCGGCCTCAGAGGAAGAGCTGATCGAGGTCTTAAGCCACGGCCTTGGCGTGGATAAAGACCGGCCCGTCGGGATGGATCCCGACGCAGGTGACGACGACAGCGTAGAGGGTGCCGACGGGGCCCCTGATCGCCCGTCGGATTCCCCTCTGCCAGCGCCGCAAGACAACTCGGCGGCCATTTTGTTGGCTATGCAGTCCATATGCTCAGAGATAAGGACGAGGCTACCGTTGCCTACGGAGGAACCTCTCCCATCGGGGGATCCTGAACCGGGACCTTCTGGTGTTCCCCCGCCCAAGAAAAGGATGATTCACCCTCCACCTCCTTTTCAGCCGTCGCGACCCGTCCAGCCCTCCTCCCCGTCCACCCGAGGGGATGATACGTGGACTGACACGGCAGCGACGGGTACGGACGACGAGGTATACGACGAGGATCTCCCGTCGTCACCTCCCACCAGGGCTTCTCCGCCCGACGAGATTGGATCGTTCCACTCTATGATCGCCAGGGCATCCGAGCTTTTCCAACTCTGCCCTGAGGAGAAGAAAAAGGAAGGATTCCTTTATCAACGGCGCGAGGCCAAGAGGAAGACGGTCCTCGCGGTGCCTCTACTGGACGACATTTGGGATGAGGGCCTCGCCCTCCTCAAGAACCCTTCCACGACGCCAGCTAGAAGAGACCGGTACGAGAAGACGTACCGGGTCCCGGACGCGGCCCCCCTGTGCCTCCGGGCACAGCCTACCCCGGACTCCGTCGTCTCCGCGGCGGCCAGGAAGAAAGCAGGGAGGGTGCGGCCTCCACATCGACTTCCCCACCGGACGGCGAGGGAAAGAAATTGGACGCTATGGGACGCAGGGTCATCTCGTCTGCAGCGATGACGATTAAAGCGGCCAACACCTTGGCTATCGTGGCCCGCTACGACAGGGAGCTATGGTACAAATTGGCTCCCCTGCTGGACTTCCTACCGGACGACAAGAGGGCGGATGCCCTGGAGATCCTACAGGAAGGTGAGGTGGCGTCGGACCACGCCATCACTATTGCGACGGACATCGCCGACACTGGATTTCGCCAGTTGGGCAACGGCGCATGCCTTAGGCGGCCTTAGGCGGCGTGGATGGCTCAAGGCTACGGACTTCCGTCAAGACGTACAGACCAGAGTCCTGGACATGCCGTTCGATGGGAACAACCTGTTTGGAAAAACAGTGGACGATTCCCTTCAGGCCATTAAAGCGGACACTGAGACGGCCCGGGCCCTTGGGGTTCTACAGCAACGACGGACGCCCTTTCGGAGCAGCGGAGGCAAGGGCGCCTCCAAAGGTTCCGGCGGCGGTTTCTCTACCTACCGTCAAGCGGCCAGCTCGTCTCAGGAGGCCTACAGAGGACGAGGCAAGTCTGGCGGACCCCGCCGTCGTCGCCAAGGAGGTCAAGGCGGCAAAGCCTCGTCGAAACAGGATTGAACTGGCCGTGGGGTCGGGCCCCCACCGAAGCACCCCGGTGGGAGGCCGGCTGGCGAGCTTCGTCAGCGTGTGGGAGTGGACGCCTTAGCCCGGGGCCACGCGCTCGAGTTTCAAAGAAGGTGCCCGCGCGTCCCCCCCGTGGCCAGGAAAGAGCTTCACGTCCCTCAGCTTCTCCTGGAGGTAAAGGCGTTGCTCAGGAAGGGCGCCATCGAACTCGTCCCAAAGAGATACTTCCTCGTGCAGAAGAAGACACGAGGATGGCGCCACATCCTAGACCTGCGACGTCTGAACAAGTTCATCAAGGCGCAGAAGTTCCGGATGGTCACCCTCCAGCACGTCCTGGGTCAGCTGGAGGAAGGAGACTTCCTGTCGTCGTTGGATTTGGAGGATGCCTACTTCCATGTTCCCATCCTAAAGGGGCACCGAAAATTCCTCAGGTTTGTGGTCCAAGGGCGTCACTACCAGTTCAAAGCCCTCCCCTTCGGACTACGGTCGGCACCAGGGTATTTACCAAGTGCTTTGCACCGGTGGCGGCGCAGCTGCGCCGCGAGGGGATCCACGTCTACCCCTACCTGGACGACTGGCTCATCCGAGCCAAGACGAGGGAGCTCGCCGTGGAGCACACGGCAAGGACCGTCCAACTTCTCACGGACCTGGGATTCTCCGTGAACTACGCCAAGTGCCACCTGGTACCCGCGCAAAACGCACTGTTTCTGGGAGCGAGGCTCGACACAGTGCCCCTTCTGGCCTCCCCGTCGGAGGAAAGGACCAGGTCCATCCTGGGCAAGGTACAGCGGATGTTGGTTTCCGACGCGGCCAAGGTGAGGTCCATCAAGTCCCTCCTCGGAATGATGTCTTCTTGCATCTACCTCATTCCTATGTGCAGGCTCCGGATGCGCCCGTTGCAGGAGTTCCTGGACGCGCGCTGGATCACACTCGACGAGAGTTTCCGCCGAGCGGTCCGGTGGTGGGGCAACCCCGCGCATCTGACGGCGGGCATGGACTTCCAGACCCCAGACCACCAGGAGACAGTGACCACGGACGCCTCCCTGGAAGGGTGGGGAGCGCCCACCGAAAATCTGCACGCGAGAGGCCTCTGGCTCCCGACGGAGAAGTCCCTCCATATCAACGTCCTGGAGCTCCGTGCAGTGTTCTGGGCCCTCAGGTCCTTCCTTCCGTCCCTCAAGGGCAAGGTGGTGAGGATCTTCACCGACAACACCACCACCATGTTTTACATCGGGAAACAGGGCGGAACCAGGTCCCCAGCACTGTCCAAGGAGGCGCAGGACCTGTGGCATTGGGCCGTCGCCCAAAGGATGTTTCTGGTGACGTTTCATCTGGCAGGGATAAAAAAACACCATCGCCGACTCACTCAGCAGGGAGCTGCGCTCGTGCCACGAGTGGGAACTACGGCAGGATCTAGTGGATCGCCTCTTCCGACGGTGGGGCACACCCCAGATCGACCTGTTCGCAACGGCGACGAACTCCAAGTGCCGGAGGTTCGCCAGCAGGTTTCCCCAGGCGAGGAGCATGGGCGATGCTTTCTCGTTCCCCTGGGAGGGCCTGTTCCTCTACGCGTTCCCTCCTTTGCCACTGCTAATCCGGCTCGTCAACCAGCTCAAGAGGTCACGGTGCAGGATGATCCTCGTCGCACCTGCGTGGCCGAGGCAGATATGGTTCCCGGACCTTCTGGACTTATCAGCGTCCCCGCCAATCAGGCTGCCAGTGGACGCGGATCTACTCTCCAGGGAAGGAGGCGCCATCCTCCATCACGACCCGAAATCGCTGAACTTGCAGGCCTGGCTCCTGCAGCGCTAGAGTTTGGAGGATACGACATACCGGCCGACTGCAGAGAGGTTCTTGCAAAGGCCAGGGCGTCCTCGACTCTTAAATGCTACGGACACAAATGGAAGAGGTTCTCTGTCTGGTGCCACGCACAGAAGATTAACCCTCTACGGATTACGGCTCCCCAGGTACTGCTGTACCTGCTGACGCTGGCCAAAGCTGGACTGGCGCACGCGTCCATCAAGATTCATCTTGCTGCGATCTCCCGATACACCAGGACCACGGGCCGGACGTCCTTGTGGTCTCATCGTCTGGTGAAAGAGTTCATGAAGGGACTGTTCAGATCGTTCCCGCCGGTGAAGGCTCCGGCCCCGGCGTGGGAGCTCAACGTGGTGCTGACCAAGCTCATGGGACCTCCGTTCGAGCCTCTGCACTTGGCCCCGTTGAAGTTTCTGTCGTGGAAAACAGCGATTCTTGTGGCCATCACCTCCGCACGACGGGTGGGAGAGATCCAGGCCCTTTCCTGCAAGGCCCCGTACTTGACTTTTCACGACACGAGGGTAGTGCTCAGGACACACCCCTCCTTCATGCCCAAGGTACCGTCGGACTTCCATCTCAACGAACCCTTGGTGTTGCCTGTGTTCTTCCCGTCGCCTTCGTCGCCGGCTGAGAGGACTTTGCACTCACTGGATGTGGCTAGAGCGCTGAAGTTCTACGTGGACTGCACGAAGTGTTTTCGGAAGACGTCACAACTCTTTGTGAATTTTGGACCTGTCAATCAGGGGAAGGCTCTCTCGAAGGCTTCCATTTCCAGATGGCTCGCCGGCTGTATCATGTACTGTCATCGGTTGGCAAAACGACCGCTGCCTGGCCGTCCAAGAGCCCATTCCACCAGAGCGATCGCAGCCACCACGGCGTTCCTTTCTGGTGTGCCCCTGCTGGACATATGCAGGGCTGCTACGTGGAGGTCGACGCACACTTCACGAAATTCTACTGCGTCGATCGGGATTCCAGGGAGGAGTCCAGGGTCGGCCAAGCAGTGCTGCGCAACCTGTTCGCCTGAGGTGAGCCTGGTGAGGAGGTAAGATGCTTAATGTTGGGTTTGATGTAATGCTTAATGTTGAGCCTTTGCCACCTCCCGTGGTTGTGCATGTGTGTACTGCTGTGTATTCTTTATTCATGAGCCTGTGAATCCATGCCAGACCCCATGCTGGAGAAGGAACAAGTTACTTACCTGTAACTGTTGTTCTCCAGCATGAGTCTGGCATGGATTCACATGCGAACCCTCCCTCCTACCCCTCTGCGGCTCTTCACTTGGTCATACTGCCACTTCACGTGCTTCCAAATCTGAAGATGGCTGCCAGAGGCGGTGCTTAGGTAGAGGGCAGTCATTGGCTGTGGTCAGTATGACGCAGAGACCAGTGATTGGTTATTACTACGAAAGACAGATCAGAAACGAAACTGATACTGGTTTTTTCTTTACCGAGGATTCCCAGCCTGACGACGGGGAATATTCATGAGCATGTGAATCCATGCCAGACACATGCTGGAGAACAACAGTTACAGGTAAGTAACTTGTTCCTTCACTGTTTTGTTAATCTACTGCGATGGTGATATCCGGGACCTGGTTGTTTCGAAGGTTAAGTTCAGTTTGGTTGGCTTGTCCTTCAAGTGCCCAATGCCCTTTAAAGGAACATAATTGGAACTTTAAAAAAATGTAATTGGGTGGTTAGTTTGGGTCCAGAAGACCCGATTCATGCAATCAATCTGAGGTGATCGCATCTGGAGCCCTGACAATCACCAGATGTTAAACCGGTGTCGTCGGACATGTATCCATAATAACAAGAGTTGTGAGGACCTACTGCTGGAAGGAAAAGTACTCCAACGATAGGGACACAGAATATGCAAGACCTAAGAGACCCAAGTCATTTTGAAGAACTACAAGAATATATGAGAACCTATCAAAGGAGATTATTCTAAGAATTATGAGCCAAAAAGAAATCTGTATATAAAGACTTCAAGAAGAAGAAAAGACATGAGGGAAGAAGAGACATTCTCTTGACCTATTCACTTTAGTTCTGATTAGTGGTAAGGTCAGATTGTTAGTTTGGGCGGAGGACAGATTTACTTTGAACTTCTTGACATCTGATGAGCACCTTTAGTTTCTTTAGACAGACAGACTATTCCCTTTAGCAATCCGGAGAGAGAGGCATTATTCATATAGTTTGTATTAAAGAGAAGACAGAATGTCCTTAACATATCCAACTCCTCCTTATGACTGACCACAATACCCAGGAGCGACTTTTGGCTCCTGTTCATCCAATTGTAATTTTTGTCCCTGCATTTGTAATCTGTTTCACAGCTTTCAAGTCATGATATAACTATCAAATCTGTCTTTGAAATCTACTTCCTTAGCAAAGAGTTTGGCATTTTAATCTAGCACCCTCATTCTTGATAACTTTATTATTTAATTTCCCTTGTAATATATTTCTGGCCCACAGGGGGATGTGGCATTGCTTAGCATAAGTGTAGAATACTAAACCTAAGAAAGCATAGCATATTAAAGCAGGCCATAACATTGGTGAATAGTGCAGCTACATAGCAAAAACATTCAATAACTCGGGCACACTCGCACTGTGAGGAATTGCCATCTGGCAAGGGTTTAGAAGACCCAGCTTTTTTGATATAATTTTTAAATTAACATATAAAATAATTTGGCTAATTCCACGGGTAGGGAAATCTACTTATCAGGTTTCCCTCTCACAAGCTCCACGTCATCAGTATCCTTATATGCAGTGCCTGCTCTCCATTGTCATAGAGCATGTTCAGGGGTGATGGGTGACCTCTTGACGGCTGCAGTGACACCTCTGCAGCACAGATGCTGCATTTAAGATATGCACCTCTATTCCCAAAACTACATAATTATGAGAATGCTATCCTGGTGGCATGTTAAACTGGAAAGAAAAGCCATACTTGAGTTTGAGGTATGGTGGCTGGCATCTCTTGTAGTTCTCCAAGCCACATCAAATTGATATCACAAATCAGTCCTTGGATATTCTAATTAGGAGTACTCCATTAGGAGTTTTCCCCCTCAGCGAGGCTGTCTTTGCTGCTGTCAGCACGACTGTGGCAATGGGGGTTGCCACTTTGTTCCTTTTTGAGGGCTAGTAACACCCTCCACAGAGACAGTGACTCCAAAGGAAGCTGTCCTGGGAGCAGGAATCAAATGGCCATTCACAAAAGGAGTAGCATCACACCAGGGTGCTGCTTTCCAAAAAGGCCTTTGATTCTATTGTGAAGGGTAGGGTGGGATTATTGTAGACCAAAGGAGTTTATTACAGCTTGAGGGATGTTCCACCAACTTGTTTGTCTCCTCTTTCTCTCTGCCTCCATCTTTCATTCCGGTCACCCCTACTTTCTGTGATGCAAAGCATTTTGGGTATATCAGAAGGCAAGGTATACTTGTTCAAAGGACAGGGATTGGCCCTTTAAAGCAGTCTTGCTTTTGGACCATTATCTGTAGACACTCGCCTTTAAAAGAAAGGGGTGTCCCTGTCTGTCTTTGATTCATTTCATTGGACCATGTTAGGAGAGCAGTCCTTTCAATGTGCTCAAAATGTTGGAAGAAGACAGTCCTATGCAGAGTCAAACTGTTTTCTAACTATTCATAGGCCACATTGGCTTCTGGAGCAAGACCTGCACCTCTGCTTGCACTGCTGCCCAGGACCTCACTGATAAAAGGAATACTATTGCAACAGACACCCTGGTTTGTGGCTCACAGTCCCTGCGAGCCAACACAACCAGAGTTCCTGCTTTTTTGGAATCAAACTGATGTGGACTGTGATTTTTAGCTTGGTTTACGCAGTTTCAAACCAGCAGGGACTTCCGGAGCATAGTTTGACACTCAAAACTTTCAAACCACAGTTCTGCACGATTGAACCAATTTGCTGCAGAACCCCACCAGCTAAAGCGCGTCGTTGCCGTAGCTCCAACAAAGCATTGCTGCCCTTGCATTGTTTGAAACTCTGTTCGAACCACCATTCTCCATCACCAACCCAGTCACGGATCAAACTCTCCCTGGTTTTCTTCCCAAACTGCATCCTTCGAGCACAGCATCAAATCAACTCACCTTGCACCTCCTCACCTCATCCGTCCATATTTCAGCCTCAAACCAAACCTGGTGGTCTCCACGATTTGCATTGCTTGAGTCACGTTTCAAAACAGTCAGTTTGAGCCTTCATAAAAATCTGCCTGCCGAGGGACCACTGAGACACACATTTCAAAACTAATCAAACGGCGCAGAGAAGCATGGTTTTCTGTTGTCTAACCACCAAGATACTGCAAACGGTAGTATTGCTGGATAACTGCCTCCTGGCCCATTTTGGGACCTAGCAACTGGCTAGGCCACATGAATTCCTTTTTGTAACTCAAGAACCATAAACATTTTGAACATTGTGATTTGTATTGCCCTTTCTCCCCATCTCATTACCCAGAGTGCTGCATCGTGATATCTTAGCATATTGTCGTCTTTGATATGTCATTAATAACGCGCCTGTACACAAGGTTTCTACAAGAGTGGGGTTTTGTAGCGTGTTCCGTTTAGTTATTGTTGTATAATGTGTATTTTCTAGAACCTTGATTGGATATTCCTTTATTTTTGACTTTTATACTTAGCTGTTTGGTTTACTACTGTTTCTCTACCATACACACATTGTTAGTTATAGTTTTAATTTATGTGCCAATTCCCTTACCTTGGAGATCCCCGGCTCTTTTGCTGGACTCGGGGCTTTTTCATTTTTACTCCCGAGTGAGTGGGACTTTTTTCCCTCACTTCATGTGTTTTCCTGACTAACGTTTTGGTTTCTTACTGTTAAATGGAATCTGGTAAACTCCATAGGCATCTGCTTTTTGCATGGTGACACACAGCACCTTTTGAGCAGTGCCACTGGAAATGGCCCAAAATGTCGCCCTCACAATTGCGATGGCCGAAATACGCGACTTTTCTTTTTTTTTTGTAACCCCCCTTTACACCACATATATATGTGGGGGGTATGGGATATTATAGTAATATGGGGGTGGAGGGCCTGCAGGGGTCCCCCCGCATATCTATGTGGTGTAAAGGGGGGGTTTAATTAAAAAATGTAAAAAATAAGTCTGCATTTTCGGCCGTCGCTATTGTGTGGTCGCAGTGATCACATAGATTTGTGCCACCAAATGTTTAAATACATTTACTTGGGTGAACTACTGTTCCCAAGAATAGTAAGATTACTTTTGTCCTACTTACCTTTTATTTTGAGTCCAGCACACACCACCCTATGTGGGGTGCTGGGGGTTATATAGTAAAACAGTATAGCAAAACCCTCTGCATTGTCCACAAGGCCTTCTGGGGCCTGGGTCCTAAATACCTTCAACTCTCTCTTCCCAAATATCTTCCTTCGCTCATCCGCCTCCAACTCCCTCAGGGTTAGCCGCTTCTCGAAGCAACGAGCTGGGGGTAGATCTCTCTCCGCGGCAGGGGCCTCCCTCTGGAACAGCCTTCCTGCCTCCCTGAAACTTGAGGAGAACCATCTCCGGTTCCGGAAGCACCTCAAAACCTTCCTCTTTGCTTCTGCTTTCCCTCTCCCTCTCCCTCTCCCCTGCTGAACTGCTAATTAGTTTTCACTGAAACTGCACTGATCCTGCAACTGGACCACTCTAATCGGCCTCGGTCCTGGGCCCTGCCACTCTCCACTTGCACTGATGCCCTGGAACCCCTTTGCACTGCGGGACTGTCTCTGTATCCCTACAGCCCCCCCCTTCCCCCAGCACTTGTTCTGCACTTACCTCACACTTGCCACCAGCTGGCCCTATTTATTTATTTATTACGTACGCCACTTACCTTGTACTGCACTTTTTCCCCCTCCCCTACCCCTGCACTTGCGCGATCTGAATGACACCTGGCCTAGTAGGATCGTTGTCTGTCTCCCCTTGTCCCCCCCCGCCTCGTCGCGCCTTGAAACACTTGTGTATAGGCGCGTTACAAATACTATATCATATCATATCATAACTCCTTAGCCCACTTCTCATGCAGCAATTTTGTACACTAACTTGAATGGCTAGTGGCAGTGGTTTCTTTTTTACTACCTTTGTGTCATGTATCTGCAGGCTGATTTTCTTAGCTGCAGTGCAGCACCCATGGGTGACAATTTTCCCAAAATGGCCTCTCTTCTTTTTTCTCCATTTCTTGTGAGTTAGTTCTTTCTGGGCTTTTACTCTATTTGAATCGGGTTTGAGTCATTTGTGCATTTCTTTATTTATTTATTTTTTTGAAACGCATAAGCAACTTTTATACAAAAAAGGAAGTGTACAGAGGTGTACTGTTCTTTAGCAGTTCTCGTAATGAAGAACATCAATCCATTATCCCATATAGCATCCAGTCTGCTTCTTAGTGCCTTGAGAAGAATTTCAGATCTTCTGTTTTTCCACATTTGTCAGGATGCGTTGTATAATTTTCATCGTTGCAATCGCCCAGGAGGAATTTTCTCTGCCGATCAGCCACACCCACCAGCCCCCTTTTTCCAGGAGCAGTGATGTAGAAAAAAGTCGGTTTAGATATGTCATTCTAACCGATTGCATGCCAACACATGACAGCAGGAGATGTCTAATTGTCTCTATTTTGTTTTTCTCTTCGCAAAAGCAACATTTGTTTGAGGATTGTAGATCTCTTACTGCCAGAATTTCGTTAGTTTCCAAAAGGTTGAGACAAGCTCGTAGGAAGATGTTTCTTAAGGATCTGTTCCGGAATTTGGTTAGAAAGTTTTGAATCTGGTTTAATTTTTGTGTTTACCAGCAAGTGAGTTGTGAGTTTGTTCTTGGCTGCTATATCTGTCTGTCCAGTCAAGTTCTTCCACTTTCTTTTTTACTTTTGTCTGGTTCCCGATCAGTTCTTCGGAGCTTTGAATCACCTTCAGTTTTTCTTTGATGTCCTGGCACTATTTATTACCATTTATAGACTCCAGTGTGTCTTGAAAGGCAGGAAGTGAGGGAGGGTCCCGAAACGTCCCTGTCCTTTGTCTCTAGGTGTGCCTGAGTAAAACCAGTTCTGATTGGCCAGATGGCTGTCCGGGATGATAGCCACCCTGCTGTGATTGTCAGCCCTAGTGCTGTGAATGAATGGGAACTTGCTTAAAAGGGTGAGGTTTTTGGGGCTAGGAGCAGTCGACCACTGGAGGACAACATCCAACGAAGACGTGAAAGGATGTCAGCAGCACACTCCTGGACTGCAAAGTGCCCGGTGAAGCCCTGCAGCACACATGCTTGCGCACATGCATGCACATGTGCTACATGTATGCACACATACACGTGCACACATGTTCTGCGTGCATGCACACTCTGACGCATGCACGCACAGCACTCCTATGCATGCCCATGTAGACATGCATGTTCTGTGTGCACACATTGCACATGCACACATGCATGTGTGCGCATGCACATGTGCTGCACATACACATGCATGCGCAGTGCGCATGCATGCACATGAACTGCACTCAGTGTGTGCGCACACGCAGCGCACGTACACAAACCTGCGCGCACATGTTTGCGCCCATGCATACACGTCCACACACATGCTCTCCCTCTATTCCACTGCAGGGAAGAACAAGTCACTCTTACCTGGTAACGTTCTTTCAATGGGATGGTCTGACGACTTATTCCATATCTATGACAGTAATCACCACAGCTGTGATGCTTCGGAAAATCTTTCTGCGTCGATGACGTCGATACGCTGTCCTCGGGGGGGGGGGGGGGGAGGGGAACCTCCGTCGAGCCGGCGTCACCGGATGTTATAAGTAGGACGCACAACGCCCTTAGCCTCAGTTGTAGTTTTTTCCCCAGAATGTGTGGCACCAATCTATTGCCAGTATGACCAGGGAAAGCCTTGCGGAAACGTAAGCTGCAATCGCATAAGAAATTCTGTAGCGGGGTAGGCAGGGAGGGAGCGATATGGAATATGTCGTCGGACCATCCCATCGAAAGAACGTTACCAGGTAAGAGAGTAACTTGTTCCTCGAGGGGATTGGGTCCTCCAACGTATTCCATATCTATGACAGACTCCCAAAGCAGTACCAATGTAAGGAGGTGGGAAAAGAATTTAGAATATACAAATTTAGAATGTCCAATCAAATTGCAGAGTAAAGGACCGCCTTGCCAAAGGCCAGATCCTGCCCATGGGAAGAATCTAGGGAGTAGTGATGTACAAAAGTATGGACTGAAGCCCAAGTGGCTGCTTCACCGATGTTACGAATAGGAACACCCCTCTGCAGAGCAGTAGAGGCAGCCATACCCCTAGTCGAATGGGCCCGTAAACCTACCGGAGGATCCTTACCCGCCAGGCGGTAACATTCAGAAATTGCCAAGATAATCCATCTAGACAATGTCTGCATAATCACAGCTTGTCCCAAACGCCTTCCAGCGTAACCAATAAAGAGCTGATTTCCCACTCTGACCCGGGACATGCGTGAAATGTAGAAACTTAAAGCTCTCCTAGGATCCAGCCTATGGAGCCTCTCCTCTTCCTTACCAGGATGTGGAGGAGGATAAAATGCTGGAAGAATAACCTTCTGGCTTAAATAAAATTCCGACACCACCTTCGGTAGAAAGGAAGGACTAACTCTGACAGCCCTGGGTGGCTTAACTGAAAGTGCCTGTAAAACACTCTGCGAGCGGAAGTGACCGCACCTAAAAATACAGTTTTAAGGGTTAACAGTCTCAAAGGACAAGAATGTAAAGGCTCAAATGGAGCACCCATCAGAAAATTGAGAACAAGATTCAAATCCCAACCGGGCACCTGGAAAGGTGACGGAGGGAACACATTAGTGAGCCCTTTCAGAAACTGAGAAATTAAAGGAATTTTAAAATAACACTCCTCAGACGAGCGCTTAAATATGGGCAGCGCCGCCAGGTAACCTTTAACGGCACCTACTTGCAAGCCCCTGTGGGCTAAAGAAAGCAAAAAAGACAGAACCACAGGAATGTCACATGAAAAAGGATCCACATTCTTAACCCTGCACCAGTCGCAGAACTTTCTCCAACGGCAACGGTACAGGGACTTGGTTGCCGGCCGTCTGGCCGAAAGCAACACCTCCATTACGTCTTCAGGGAGGTCCAAATCCTTATAACTCAACCTTTCAGAAGCCAAGCCTGAAGGTTGAGGGATCTGACCTCTGGATGGAGAACCTGACCCCCCTTCCGTGAGAGCAGATCGTCTCGGTAGGGAAGACGACGTGGAGGACAGATGGACAAGTCGAGAAGGTCCGGGTACCACGTCCTCCGGGCCCATGCCGGAGCAATGAGGATCATCTGGGAACCGAACCTCCAACACTTGCGGGATGACAGGGACTGGAGGAAACGCGTACAGTAGTGGGAAGGACCACTCCACTATGAACGCGTCTCCTAAGGCTCCTCTTGGAGGAAATTCCCGCAAGCAGAACCTTTTGCACTTCCGGTTGACACTGGAGGCGAAGAGATCCACTTGAGGGGTCCCCCAAAGGACGAAGATCTCCAGGAGAATCTCCTGAGCCAACTCCCACTCGTGAGAGATCGCGCTCTTCCTGCTCAGAGCGTCCGCCGTCTCGTTTTTGTCTCTGGCCAGATGAACTGCCGAGATCGACATTGCCTGCTGGATGGCCCAGAACCAGAGCTGCATCGCCTCCCTGCACAGAGGAAGTGACCCTACCCCCCCCCCTTTTTGTTGAGGTAGTGCATGGCCACTGTGTTGTCTGTCAGAATGAGGACATTCTTTCCTCGCACAGTCAGCAGAAAAGCTTTCAGGGCAAGCCTGACGGCCCTCAGCTCCAACAGATGGAAATGGAGTCTGGACTCCGACAGAGACTAATGACTGCTGGCTGTCAGCTCGCTGGCATGAGCTCCCCATCCCGTGAGGGACGCGTCCGTCACGATCGACACCTCAGGGTAGCCAAAAAGGAGCCCCCCTCATCAGATTGCCTTCGACGGCCCACCACAGAAGGTCCTGGGTGACCAAGGGCGGCACCTGAACGGGGTCCGACATCCTGCCGGAGGACTGTGACCACTGGAGCGTGGGAGCCCATTGCAAAGATCTCATCCGCAACCTGGCCTCTGGCACCAGAAGAATGCAGGATGCCATGAGGCCGAGCAACCTCAAGAACTCTAATGCTGGGAGACTCTGGGCATGCTGAAACCTGTGCACCATCTGCAGAATGTGGTGAGCCCTCAACTGGGGAGGAAAACACTGCCCCAGGGACGTGTCGAGCACTGCTCCGATGTACTGGAGCCGCTGTGTTGGCGTCAAGTGGGACTTCTTTAAGTTGAGGGGGAAGCCCAGCTAGTGAAGGGAGTGGCAGGTGACGGATAGATGATCCAGGACTTGCTCGGGAGAGCGCGTCCTGATCAACCAATCGTCCAGGTAGGGGTAGACGTGAATCCCCCCTTTCCTAAAATACGCTGCCACCACCACCATGAGCTTGGTGAAAACCCTTGGGGCGTAGGTCAATCCGAACGGCAGGGCCCAAAACTGAAAGTGCGAGTTGCCAACCGTGAACCTCAGGTACTTCTTGTGCTGTGGATGGATCAGCACATAAAAATAAGCGTCCTTGAGGTCGAGAGACACCAAGCAGTCCTGAAGTTGAAGGGCCTGGAGGACTTGAGAGAGAGTAACCATCTTGAACTTGTCCTTCCTGAGGAGCTTGTTCAAACCACGCAAGTCCATGATGGGTCTCAATCCCCCGTCTTTCTTCGAAATCAAAAATAAAGGGAATGCCATCCCATGTTCCTCTCAGCTACAGGCACCAGTTCTATGGCGCCTTTCTCCAGCAGGGATTGAATTTCCTGCGCAAGGAGCGGATCCAGACTCTTCAAAGAGAGATTGCCTGGTGGATTCCCGTGAGGGCTCTGCCGGAAAGGAAGACCGTAGCCGTGGGATATGATCTCCAGAACCCACACATCTGAAGTAATGGCACACAATTCTACAAGATGCTCCGCCAGCCTTCCCCCAACCGGAGAAGCATGGGCCTCATGACTGAGCTGAAGCGGCTGCGGTAGTGCCTGAGGGCAAAGAGGCAATTGCTTACACGGCCTTGGCACCTAGAGTACCTTGCTTTCCACCTCTGGCACTCCTACAGTTGCCCCTTTTGACTTGCAGCTCCTCTCGATTTACTAAAGGACGAGTAATATCGAAAGGAACCTCCCCTCCATTGCTGTTCCCTAGGACGAAAAGGCGGAGGTTGGTGAACTGCAGCGCCCAACGACTTTGCTACAGCTTTGGAGGTCTGCCACCTCTCAAGACTCTTGTCAGCCTTGCTGCCAAAAAGATGTTCACCATCAAAGGGCATGTTGAGGAGTCAGGCTTGCACATCAGGAGCAAAACCCGACTTCCGCAACCACGCAAACCTGCGTATTACGGTGCTCCCCGCCATGTACCGGCTGACGCAATCAACCATGTCCAGACCCGACTGAACGGATTCACACATGGCATCCTTGCCATCCTGCACAAAAGCAAGGAAACCATCCACTTCCTCCCCTTCAGGAATATGATCAGCTGCTAAGGAAATAGAGTTCCACAGAGTGTATGTGAAACGAGACAAGGCACAAACTGAGTTGGCAGGCTGAAGCGCCATACCCCCAGAACAAAATACCTTCTTCGCCCAGCCGTCAAAACGTTTGTCGTCCCTATCAGGAGGGATGGTAAGGTACGACGCCTGCTTTGCTTGGGACGTAGCCGCCAGCACCACCAAACTCTCCGGAGTAGAGTGTGTGGTCAAGTAGCAGGGGTCGCCACTGGCTGGGCGATATTTCATCGGCAAGGACTTGCTCACTGCCGGTAGAGACTCCGGAGAATTCCAAGCCGCAGCCACCTTTCTCTGCAAGGCCATATGGAATGGCAGCACGGGGCCAGTTAGAGGACCTTGGGCCAGGATATCAGTCAGGTCATCCTGCTGAAAATCCCCAGGTGGAGCAGAGCACCCCAGGTAATCCGTGACCCTCGACATGAGGCACCGGTATGAGGATTCGGCATGCGTGCCAGGCTCCGGCCTACCAAACTCCACCTCCGGAGAGGTGTCTAGACCACTGGCATTGTGCAGCGACTGACGCAGGTCCTCAAGTTGACTAAACAGAAACAATGTCTTCAGGAACCACTGCAGGAACCTCACCTTCCTCAGAGCCCTCATCCACCTCAGAAATATAATCCAGAGACTGGAAGGAGGGTACAGAAAAAGGGACAAAGACATGTCTAGCCTTGGCCAGTGCCTTCCTGGGGGGGTGCCACCGGGCCACGGGGCACCTCCGACAAAGCCACCTCGAAAGGCATTGATGGAATCGACGTAGAGCGCGGCTTCGACCGTGTCAACACAGGCCTCGAGGGCGGAGCCCCGAGTGTCTCGACAGCCTGGGCGCCAATTGCGTCGACTACTTTCTCAGAGGCGGGGCCTCAAGAGTGTCCGTCGACAACCTCAGCGCTTTCGATGTGTTCCTCGAAGACTTCACAGGGTCTCGCGGTCTCGAGGGCGTCGAGGACCGGGACCTGGAACGGGTATGTCTAGAGCGACCATCCTTGTCCGACCGGAACCTCGAAGGTGCCCGGTGGTCACAACTGCTCGAGCCTGAAAACGGACGCGGCGTCTCTAGCACGACCACGACCGGCATCCTCAGACGGCACAGATGGACCGGAGCCCTGCGATTGAAAAATCACCAACATCTCCCTTCGGAAGGAATCCCATTCCTAGGAGTGGAATGCTTGTTGGGACAAGCAACCCACCAACGGTCGGAGCCCTTGGAAGAGGACAGGGAAGGCGACCTGTGACTGCAGTTCCTGGAGTGCCTCAAAGAGGCAGAGGAATGGCCGAACCGACTCCCAGACCGAGAACCCCCGGACTCACGACGACGATGCGGGAGTCACCCCTCGAGTCGTCTTTCGAAAGACCAGTGGAACGCGACTTCCGGGGTTTTGGCCACCTTACCGACCGACAGCTTCATCTTACGCTCCTGCAAGGCCTTTGATGTGAGCGATTGGCAGTTGACAGTCGTCCGTATCATGGTCCTCCCCAAGGCACCAGAGGCAAGCGTCATGTGTATCCGTCCGCGGCATCTTGGAGCCTCGCACCCGACACTTCTTAAACCCGGACTGCGGGGTGGAAGAAGCCGAAGACGAAATACAAACTCAATGAAGAAACGGGTTGGAAGAACCGAAAGAACAGGATTCAGTAGAATCGAGGCACGCCGAGATCTCTGAAGCGAACACGTTCGCGGAAAAAACGGAACTGAGGTTAAGGGCGTTGTGCGTCCTACTTATAACATCCAGTGATGTCAGCTAGATGGAGGCCCTCGAGGACAGCATATTGACGTCATCGACGCAGATGGCAAATTTTTCCGAAGCAGCACAGCTGTGGCGATTGCTGTCATAGATATGGAATACGTCTGAGGACCCAATCCCCTCGAAAGGTGTTATATCCTAACTACGGGAACAAAAATGTGGGACCTTTTCTGCAACTGAGCTATGCCTCATTTGTTAGAAATGGTGGCTTTAATAAAATTGATTTTTTTTTTTCCTTTGTTATATTTCTGAGTGTGTTGAGACACTGCAGCATGTTACAAAGCCTAGGAGCGTAGGAAAGACATTTAGCAAAAAGCATGATTCACCAAGCTACATCCAACAATAGATGTTCACCACAGGTACTGTGCGCTCTTCCTAAAACCCAGAGTAGGACTGATGCCATGAGGACATCCTTTAAATTGTGCCAGATGTTATATTATGCTTTTATACTGCACTGCATCACCACCGCAATAGCTGTAGAGCACCTCTCCTTGTCTGGCGGCGTAATGTTCCCCGCCTGGGTAATCAGGACCGACTGCTGGAAGGGAGAAAATTAGATGGGTGAAAATAAGTTGGGGAAATGGGGAAAGATTTATAAGACTGATGTACCAGTCTCTACCAAAGTATTATATTGGATATTTCTGAAAAGCACATTCCCATTTGAATATAATTTCTTTCTTTTACTCATCTGGTTCGAATGGAGTGTCACCCGCCACCCCTCCCAAACTTAGGTAAATAGGTTCTATATTTTTGCTTAATGAAATGCAAGGTGGAATATATTCTGAATAGTCATTTCACAAATGCTAAGTATTAATGACTTGTTCTGGATCAAAAAGGCCTTTCATTGTTCTTCCGTTGAGTCCCACATCAGTTTACAATGGCACTTTCCCTTAATATTCTGGATGTGACCGTTCAGAGACTTGGTTACACTGTTATGAATAGTCTTTGCTGAAAAGCCAGTGATCTCGATTCATTGCTTTTAGCTACCTTCATCCTTCTTCACGAGACATACCTTATTCCCACCTCCTCACACGTGCATCTCAGGAGGAACAGGCACATATTGACAATGTGCTGGGAAGTTCATTCATGGATAGTGGTTACAAGCAAACGTTGCTTACTGAGGCTGAAATCGGGCTAGAAAATATAGCATGAGCTGATCTACTGAAAGACTAGACTACGTACCACGGCTACTAATCCCTTTTTGCTACAACATTTGGGAATGTATTTGTACATGCCGTTT
Source organism: Ambystoma mexicanum (assembly GCF_040938575.1). Classification (NCBI taxonomy): domain Eukaryota; kingdom Metazoa; phylum Chordata; class Amphibia; order Caudata; family Ambystomatidae; genus Ambystoma; species Ambystoma mexicanum. Next base: position 302,880,457 of record NC_090921.1, read on the forward strand.
GTAAGGTAGCAGCACATAATGCCATCAGACATGGTTTCCAACAATGCTCACCAACTCTATTTTGAAAAGGTGAAAACATACAAGATAGCCTAGTTTTATGACATTCTCTTTTTTTTAACATCATAGTTACAAATAGACATTTTAAAACATTACAAATCGGGTGAAACCTATACTAAGAACATCTTACAAAAATTGGATTAAGAACGTCTTACTAAAAGCAATATTTCATTATAATTAAAGAAGCAGGACTGAATTCGCTTTCAATGATAACAATTGTCACTTTGCTACAATGTCAATCAACAAAAATTACTCAAATTTGCCCATTTCCAAATCTAAATGAAGAGCTAAAATAAAAAATTCCTACGGCCAAATATTTGGCAGAAGCAAGTTTTATGGCATTCCTGCATGGTATGCATAAGATGCTCTCCCTACCAAAACTGGTTTATACAGATGTTTGCGATGTGTGCTGAATTCATGCAATCTCGTAAATCTTTAAAGAGGCCTTTATCCAATAAGCAATCAACTATCTGACAAATGATCATGTGTCGCGCTGATCTTGTTCCTTATGGTTTAAATAGACTGAACTATGTTGGGAAGAGTTTCTTTAAAGGCACTTATGTAGGAGAAAGAAAGATGCATCGAGTTTGATGGAGGTTTGCCGACTTTGGCTGTACATTTTACTCATATGTGCGTGTCAAAGACCCTTGAAGAGGTGAAGCCTGGCTCAGATTTACAGAAGTATTGGACCTCTTAATTGTAAATCACATTATTTTGTTCCTCCTATTTTTATACTTGTGTTATAACTGGTCTACACTGTGTTTAGACTGACACTACAAATAACTCTGGTTTAACGTGTCCGACCCTACCCAGGTCAGAGTAACCAGCTTCAGGGCATTTGTGTTCCCTTGGTGTATCCTACCTTTTTGTGACTGGTAACCATGAGTGCTGGTTCATAATTGAGTGCAACCTGTGCCATCTGGCTGATGTCATCTGCATCCGTTTTTGGTGTGGATTGTAAATCAAGTTTGATTCTTTACCCGCACTGATAGGACTCTAATATTTTGCTACACCTGCCTCCCAGCAGGAGAGAAGTGCTGTGAAAGGCATTGTTATGATCACGAAGGTTAAGCTTAAGCAGTGGCAGTGTATGCATACCTAAGGATTCTACTTTGTCTTTTGTCTGAATATTTTGCCTCATCCCGATAGAACCTCTGCTTAAGTTAAGGGCCCAAAAACAAAGTTGCTCACCTCAGCATCCTCCCACACGTGAATGCTCCTTTGTGTGTGTGTGTGTGTGTGTGTGTGTGTGTGTGTGTGTGTACACACAAGGTTCCACACGTTTCCTGTTTGTTCAGGCCTGATCAATAATTTGTCCTGAATTTCTTAAAATCTATTTGCGTCATTCAATGCCTTAGTGATACAGACTTGCTAAGCACACTTAAACATTCTGTAGCACCTTTAAAATATGAATGAAAGAGGTGAAACTTTCTCTTGTTTATACCTCCGCACATTACTTTGCAGAATGGTACAAGTTGCATATAGAATGCCTGCTGGATTGTTTGACTAGCTTTCCACCAAGTAAGCAGTGTTTACTCACGATCTGGGCATGACATCCTTCTCTCCATCATGCGCTCTCACCCATGGAATTTGTTTTTGTCTTTCAACAGGTATGGAGGCAATAATGTCCGAATTCTTTAATGATACCACCACAGCCTTTTATATCATTCTCATAGTCTGGCTTGCTGACCAGTATGATGCCATCTGCTGCCATACCAACACCAGTAAGAGACACTGGCTAAGGTGAGTATCCTATGTCCCCTTATTTACTTTAATGGACTTCCCTGTGATACCTACTGTGTCCATGCCAGATGTGATAGAAGGGTTAGGGTAGTGTTGCCACATGCTTCTGGTGCCCTGGTTATTTGCAGCTATTTCTTGGTGTGGTTGTTTTGGTCTGGCATTGTTGCATCATGTTGGTGGTTCTTCAATCTGAATCGTGGCAAGGCACTGGTTAAAGAGATTTCTCCACGACTGAGGGTTGTGACACAATTGTTCTTAATGTTGAAACAAGGTGCCAAGCAGATGTTGGCCCAAACTCTAGGGGGATAGGATTGAATTCAGCCTTCACTCAAGGGAGGAAGGCTATTGCTGATGTACAGTTAGTCTCAGTAGATGCCCAACAGCATACACTACAGATATACTGAAAATGTTTCTGGTGCTACCGAATCTGCTTAGAATTGCATGCTGTGCATATAGTCCGACATGTAGTGGTAATTGCAGAGCAATTGATCTTTTTTTTGAAGATGGAAAAGGATCGATGACCTGTGCATGTCCAACACTATCACTAACGTGACATGTAGTGTACCCATGATCCCTCACATCAAGGATCCCCCTAGATGTTTTTTTTCCACCATACTGGTCCTTGGCTTTAATGCGTGGCTCGTGTTGACGAGATTTATTGCTATATTGATTGCGTCTTCGCATCTTTTCGACGATTTAATCGACTGCCATTTTCCCGTTTCCTGCCCTGCAAATCTCTGCATTCTCGATGGCTGGCGATAGCCCTCACAATCTGGCTTCGGCCTTTACAGTATCGAGAGTGGGGATCCTTATCGACATTATTCTTAGAGAATGCTTTTTTTTTTTCTTTACCCTCCTTCTTTCCCTTGTCTGGCTGCTCTTTTTCCACTTAATAATTGAGAACTCCATTTAAATGTTGCCCTTCCTCTAATAGGACGTTTCCATGGAGGGACACTCGTAGTCGTGCGACTCCTGCATGCCTGTCACCAGCCGCACTAGGCATGCTGAACGCACTGCTATGGTAAGGCCATCCACTGGCGACATGGGCACACATTCGCACCCCACTAGCGCTAAACCCCTCGGTTATCTTGGATACCGTTGAAGAAGCCTACGGCCCCCACAGGGCTGTTTTTGCTGGGGCCTGGTAAACCTTCTGGTTCTTGGCCCTCGCCACTGCCACATGACTCTCATGGTGTCACGTCTTCCACTCCACAGGGTGCCTCCCTTAATGTTTTGGGGCCTGTTTCCGACATGTCTAAAGAAAGGTGAAATGATCACCCTAAATTAAGGGAAAAGCACACTAAGGCCCTTCCCTGCCGGACTCCCACGGTTCTGGTCTCCAGAGACCCTCTTTGCCTCCAGGCTATACCCAGACCTCCTTTCCATTCTCACTGTCGTTACAAGGACATAAAGGCCCTATTCAGGGAGAATTGGCTTCTCTGTTTCCAGAAACCCCATCTGCTAGCTCCTGGACTAGGAAAATGTTGGCGGAGTGTATGGAAAAAATTAGTTCATGGTTTTTCAAGAATTGATGAGGTTAATCGCAAAAGATCTCATTCTTTCGAGGGGGACCTTAGGCCCTACAAGTGTCCTAGGCTTCAGTCCCCCGTGGTCCTCCCTACCGCTCCTGGATTTAAGCTACCTGATAACCTCAGTATTATCAAGGTGAAGTTCTGCAGCATGTGGTCTGGCATGGATTCACATGCTCATGAATATTTCCTGTTAGGTTTGGAATCCTCAGTAAAAGAAAACTGTTTCACTTTTGAACTGTTTCTCTCCTATAAACCAATCGCTGTTCTCTGGGTCATACTGCCCCCATCCAATGACAGTCCTCTCCCTTGGCTCCAACCCTGGTGGCAATCTTTAGTTTTTTACCGTCTGCTTCAGTGTTGGGCGCCCTTGTTGCTCTCGAGCTTATTTCGTATTTTTTCAGATTTGTGTCCAGAATAGTTAGAATTGTGACTGTTTTCCTTAATTATCTTTGACTAAGGACAGAGGCATAGAACTTCATCCACCATCGAATAGTCATCAAAGTTTTGAGGAGGCTCTTGGGCCTACTTCGTGCCTTTCAACCATGACAGCAGAGAAGAAGGAAAGTCGAAGCCTCTTCAATCTCTGCGTGAAGTGTGGATTAAGGAGCGTCTTTGTGGAAGATCAGCTTCATAAATGCTTATATTGCCTGCATCTGGTGTGCCTTGGTTTCTCTAAGAAAACCAATAATGCCTGCTACAGCAGACTGTTCGCGTGGCTCAAGTCGAGCAAGACCACTGACTAAGCCACATGGCAGGGTCGAGCCTCACCTAGGGAACTCCCACTGTGAGGATGTCGAGATCCTTTGAGGGCGCCCCTCTCGCGGGGGTCTGATAAGGCCGAGCTCCACAATGCTAGCTCTGCTGGGTTTGCCGCTGATGCGGGTCCCGAGTCAGGCAAAAGGTGATCGACATTGGCCTCTACAGTGAGCCTGCCAACTAAAGGGTCCTCTTCAAAGAGGAAGTCCCTAAACCCGGCAACACTGTGTTCGTGGATAGCCGACAAAGGACAAGTCCGGAGAGGACTTGCCAAAGATCTCGCAGCATTCCAGGTCAACTGAGTAGACGATAGCATCGTCGACAAAAGCATCAACCAGCTCATCGACAGCTGCATTAGCGCTGAAGGCGAGTGGGTCCGCGAAGGAGGTGGCAGCACCTCCACGGGTGTCCTTACACCCGAGGTGAGATACAGAAGCAGCGACAAAGGCACCGGCCTCTCCAGGGTCAGGTATGGCCCCGTCAACCGCACAGACCCAGCAGCATCCTGAGAGGGAGAGACGGTCCCTCCAGTGGGATTCCCCCGGTACGTGGACCAGAGGGCTGTTGCAGATAGGCCGGAGCAGATCTACTAGAGTACCGACGAGGACAATGATCTGCAGGACGATTGCTACACAGTTCATGAGAGGACTTCTGTTCGCAACAAAGGCTATGCCTGACTGAGCCTAACCGAGCTGGATGTGCTCGAGTGCTCCTTTCCACACGCGCGCTATTCCTCTTCCTAACCAAGGTGAGATTTGCTCTCATTCCACTATTGCCACACTACAACCTGTAACTGTGATTCAATGTGCGTACAGCCAGACCCTCCCGCCTCTGCCCCTGCACAAGCAACACCCGATACACTAAGTATCATGCCCGCATAACGTGGCAGGTGCCTTTATTCCCAATTTATTCCTGCTCTCCTCAGGTCAGAACCCTCTTTCAACCTATTCAAACGTAACACTAAGCGCTGGCTTCATGACCTTAACACAATGACAGCCTAACTTCCTAGATCCTAATCTTGTTGCCTGCCTAATGTGTATTTGTAAATAATATAATATACTATATTATATGCTATATTAGTATTTGCACCCTCCACTGCCTACCACATGAAAATGACAACTTGTATGTATCTATCTGTAACACTAATGTATGTACTCGTCTGTAACCGTAACCTTGACACCTTTGCCTCCTGCATGCTATTGTAACTGTAACCTAGTTCTCTGTAACTAGATCTAAATCTACGCGCCCGTATGCCCCTGGGCCTGGCTGCGCTTTATAAATAAAAAAAATACAAAATACAAATACAAGAGGCACGTCGGCCCAAACCCTACTCCGCTGGCTCTGTTCACCCATAGACCTAGGGACGTTTCGCTGGATTTTCCAACGACCCTGCACAAACTGGACACTGTAATCCAGCAGAGGATTCCTTCAGGCCCTACGCCTTCACGGGACATGCAGGATCCTCCGAGGCTAAGCTCACCCCTGTGAAAGAGTAAGGCCAAAGGGGGCGCTGGTCCTCGCCATCATCCAACTCCAACTCCTCCTCCACCACCTCATTGTGAAAAGACCCCAACTGGACCTGGAACCGGGCACAGAAACAGCTACCACAGCCTTCAACGAGGACGACTTTATTGCGGCCGACGGGGAGAAGCTGCACGGGGTGTAGGCCCATAGGGTCTCCACACCCAACGAAGTTGGATCCTTTCATTCTGTCATATCAATGGGCATCAAACTTTCAGGTGGCCCCCGAGGAGACCAAGAAAGAAGGCTTCCTATACCAAAGGCACTTGTCTCGAAGAAAGACCATCGAGTCTGTTCTCTTCCTGGACGACATCTGGGAGGAAGGCCTGGCATTAGTGAAGAAAACCAGAGTATGGCCCCCGACCAAGCAGGACAGACTAGAGAAGATACAGGGTTCCAGATACAGCCCCCAGGTGCTTGAGGTCTGAGTCCTCGCCCGATTTGTTGACATCGGCAGCAGCCAGGAAGCTCTCCGCGGACCACTCGTCTGCAGCCCAGCCATGGTACCTCCATACCAGGAGGGGGAGAAGCTGGATCCAATGGGCAAGAGAATAATTTAGACGGCAGTCTCTACCAGCAAGGCAACTAACGCCCTAGCCGTCTTGTCACGATAAGACCGGGAACTATGGTTCAAGTTGGGTCCTATTCTGGACTTCCTGCCCAAAGACGCTGAGGAAGGGGAAGTGGCCTCGGATCACACCATCACGATGGCAGTGGACATTGCGGCCATCGGTTTCCGCAAGATAGGGAAAGGGGTGTCCATGGTCAAGGTTGGTTGAACTAACTTCTGGCCGGACGTTCAGACAAAGGTACTGGATATGCTGTTCGACGGGGAGAACCTCTTCGGAAAGGCGGTAGACTTGTCTCTGCAAGCGATAAATACCTACACACAGACAGCACGCTCCTTGGGAACTTGGCAGAAGTGCTGGCCATTGTCCTTTCGCTCTTCCAGAGGAAAACCAGGAAAGTCCTCCAAGTTATAATACACAGCAACGACAGCCTCTACGTGCCTCCTCTCAAGAAGCGTATAGCGTTTGCTCTCAAGGTAGCGGAGGACAGCTGCAGCGCTACCCACTGGCCATAGCTCCAATCCTCCCAAGCAGTCCTGAACCAGCTGTGGCCTCAGGCCCCCACCTAGGCACCCCTGTGAGAGGCCAGCTAGCGAAGTTTGTCGGTACGTGGGAGAAGATCACCACGGATAGAGGGGTGCTGGATTCTCTCGGGACAGGTGCAAACCTTGGAGTTCCAATGCAGGTGTCCTCGTATTCCGCCGATTCAGCGACACCACGGACAACAGCTTCTGCAGGAGATGCAAGCCTTGTTGCAGGAGGGGGCAATAGAACTCGTCTCTGGAGTATGCTCCTGATAACTTCTGGTTCAAAAGAAAACCGGGGGGTGAAGGCCGATCCTGGATCTTCGTCGTCCCAAAAATACTGGATGATCACATTGCAACATGTGTTCGGCCAGCTGGAGCAAGGAGATTTTCTGACGTGGTTGGATCTGGAGGACACCTACTTCCACATCCCCATTCACAAGAAACACCACAAGTTCCTACCGTTCGTAGTTCAAGGTCAGCATTGCCAGTTCAAGGCTTTGTCTTTGGGCCTGAAATCGGCCCAAGGGTGTTTTACGAAGTGCCTGGCCCTGGTGGTGGCACATCTTCTACAGGGCATCCACTTATACCCCTACCTGGATGACTGGCTGGTGTGTTCCAATCTATTTCTTACCAATTAAATTCTTGCCTTGTTTAGTTCACTAAAGTGATCGTGACTTTTTAGTTGACTGATTCTCCATATTCAGACCCCCCACATGAATCTCAGGCCACTGACTCAGGTCTTCCTTTTCTTGTGGCGTGATTTGGCCAATTTTCAATGTTTTAACGTTGATGTATTTGTCAGGTCTTATGCACCATTGTAGTTAATAATCCAGGTAGCATTGGTTGCACCAGTCTCAAACTCTTCTTTGGCCCAGTTTTCAACAGCTTTTCTATGTTCGACCAGATTCTTTCTGTTCCTACATTGAATTGTTTTGAGCTTCGATCAAGGTGTCCCCATGCCTTCAGAAGGTCTAATTACTTTACAGATTTCGAGTTCTGGATTGTTTTGAGACCATGAGGAGCCCTTGTTCTCACAATCACATACTTTTTGAATGCATGACTCTGTAAGGGGAGTGTTAACACCAATAGAAAATTCATTGGTAACTGAAGTATTTACCATGGGGTTGGAGCGTAAAATCTTAGTCACCACCTGCACCATACTTATGTTTGTGCAACCCTTCGGTCACCTTGATCTTCTAACCTAAGTGAGAGCCTTGACTTAATCTTCAGCTGGTCATATAACTTTACCAGTGCTTTTCTGTTTACATGCGTGACTCTGGGTTAGAAGCCATCACCAAGGCTCTGGTCTCAGTTCTTGTGTTCTGTGTATCATTAAGTTTGCAAAAAACAAATCCTAAGTCTTTTTGCCCTTTTGGAGTCTCGGGGGTATACCTCAATCATCTTATCTTTTAGAGGCTTGTCCTCATTATTCTGAACACATTCCAGGTGGGCTATTTCCTGTTCCACACTGCTGTATAAAGGTGTAATAAATCGGATTGAGATGTGTTGCACAATAGAGTCCCTCCCTTTCCCAAATTTGCTAACTGTTGGAATAATGTATTGTTCTCCAGCATGGGGTCTGGCATGGATTCACATACTCATGAATTTTCCCTGTTGTCCGGCTGGGAACCCTCAGTAAAAGAAAAAATCAGTTTGTTTCATTTCTGAACTGTCTTTCTCCTAACAACCAATCACTGAGCTCTGGGTCATACTGCCCCAGTCAATGACTGCCCTCTACCTAAGCCCCTCCGCGGGCAGCCATCTACAGATTTTTACCGCATGTTCAAGTTAGCTCTCAAGCTTTTACTGCAATTTTCGCTTGTTGGAAGAGTTATATATTTTTAGGCCAATCGAGCCTGTCTGCTCCATCTATCATCCTTCCGATTAACAAAGATCCGTTTTTCGGATTCTTCAGTGCTCTCAAGGGCGGATTTCGTTGAATTTCTTTGTGGAAGCTGTTAGGGAGAATTCTCAGAAATGTGCTAATTCTCTTTACCTTAGAGACCCCCAGCAACTTTGCTGGATTTTGAGGACTTGATTTTTTTAACCTGGATAGAATCAGACCCTTTTTCCCCACGCATTTATTTTAATGTGATTTCTGGACTTTGTCAGACTCCACAACCAAAAGAAAACAAACTCCATAGGCATCATCTTTACATTGTGTCACGCCGCACCTTCAGTGCAGAGGGAAGTCTTTCTGATTTCCCAAAGGTTTAAATACCTTCTCTGGGATAAACTGTTTCCCAGAGCAGTAAAGTGAAATTGACTTTACTTACATTTGTAACTTCCTAGACCCAGCACACACTATCTTACACTAGGGTGCTGGAGGGGTTACTTAGTATCCGCTTTGGTCTAACTTCTCATGTACCATTTTTGTTACCCTTTCCTCACTGAATGGCTGGTGGCAGTGTTTTCATTGTAACTACCTTGGTGTGCATTTACCGGGGGGTGGGGTGGCTGCGTTCGCAGCTTTAATAAAGCACCCTTGGGTGCCTTTTTTGTCAAAATGGCCCCAATCTTCTTTTTTCTCCATTTCTTTGTGGAAAGGTCCTTCTTGAGATTTACTCTGCGCGCCAAACCATGTTTGGTCCCATTGTTCGCTTTGCTTTTGGCGGGATTCACGAGTGAAGCCCGCCTCTGGCTCCAGGGTGTCTGTGGTAGGCAGGAAGTGAGGGAGATGCCCGAAACTCCCTGTGCTTAGTCTCCTAGGAGACCCAAATGCACTCTGTAGTGATTGGCTGGCTGACTGTCTGGCAAGGACAGCCACCCTGCCGGGTGACTGACAGGCTAGGCTGGAATGAATGGGAGAGAACTGAATAAAAGGCGAGGCTTTTGGCTTGTAAGGCAGTCGACCACTGGACGAAGGAACCCGAAGAAGAATTTGAAGACACCTGCTGCAACTCCTAGACCGTTGGTTTGCTCGGTGAAGCCCTGCTGCTGTGCTGAAACTCCAAATTTCGTATTGACAGAAAAGCCCCTGCAAGGACGACTTCTCCCCTTGAGTTGGTGTGACCAATAAATTCCAAAGTAAGCCACCTGAACATCCTTCTCAGAGCCGATTGAATTTCCAGAGTTGCTGCTGGAAACCGTATAGCCAAGGAGAGGAACACCAGATTGTGTGCATTGCTTTTAAGCTGGCCAAGAGCCCCAGGAAGATCCTGTGGACTACCAGGAAGCAGCACTGACCGAGCCTGAGCCCCCTCAGAGTGTGGGACCCCAGAAGCAAAGAAAGTCCATCTTGACAGCCAGGAACTGCAGTGTTGCTATTTGCGGTAGTCTCGAGCAGCTGAAACACCGAAGTGCCACTTGTTGGAAAGATTGCCGGTTCCGAGCATTGACAGTCCCATTGCATTGCAGGAGTCCCCAGACGTCCTCCCTCTTGTTCCCACAACTGAGGCTCGGGAACAGCGAGATGTGCAGAGCTGCACAGGAACAGAAGCCATTGGCTGCATGTTCTTCAATACATAGGTATTGTAAAGTCAGAGAGTACTTGCCTCTCATTGTAGAGTTGCTTGCATTTTCTACTACTCCAGTCTAATCAGCTTGTGGCCCTACATTTTATTCTTTTCTTCAAAGACTTCTAAAACATTGTGCAAAGACTTTTCTACTTATCAGAACTGCTTCATCCTATATAATACTTTTGCCCATTGACTTTGGCTTAGCCTATTATACTGAATAACTCTGCTTAGGGGATCCAAAAGTATTTGCCTGCTTAAGAATATTTGTGTTCTCTTGTTCTAAAAACCTTTTTCCTACGTCAACCGTGTTCTAAATGCAAACCGTAAGATATTAATGTCCCCAGCACTCTATCTATTGAAGTCACCTGAGGATGTAGGTTGTTTCTGTGGGCCATCCCCTAAGGGTCTTTACTGATTTAGAAACTAAGAGTGAATAGTATTGACATGCGTTTTTATTACTTTTTATATTGCTCCCTTCTGAAGAAGGCTTACTATAACGGACTGATGAATTAATAATTGTTTATTCAAGAAACCTTGTAAGTTTTTTTGAATGCTTGTCGCTGTGAATCTGTGTAACTCCCCTACCGCTCACATTGACCCCTCTTGAGATAAGCCTGTCTGCTCAAAACTGTGTAGTACAATCTTATACCAAAGGTTGGGTTTCCTATACTTGTAGTCAGAGTTGATGTAGTGTTCCCAAAGGGTACTGCATACAAACTTTGCCTAACAGAAGCTTCGAGAAGTTTCTTCAGGCCTACACCGTGTGGATCATGTCGGACGAGAAGGATTCCCCTTCCCTTTTCAAGCTTTGCTCGGACTGCGGTTTGCAGAATGTTTACATGGACGACAAATATTCCCAGTGCCTTTACCCAACGCATGAGGAAGAGGATTGTGCGTTTTGCTGTGAACTCTCGAAATGCACATTGAAGGATCGGCGTAAACGGCTGGAGGAGTGTCTGCAGGCCAAGGCCTCTGCACCGGGTGATCCCCAGGAGCATGCCTCTCCTGGATCCGGGAAAGCTGAGCAGAGTTCTAGGTCCTTTTTGAGGGTGCTCCTCCTACGAGGGTCCAACAAAAGGCCAAACACTGCAAGTTTGCTACTGTCTGCAGCGCCACTGCGGCGGGCTCCTCGTCAGTCAGGGCACGCTCGCTATCTCTGGCTGCATCGGTCTCCAGTCAACGCGCTGGATATTCATCCAGGAAGAAGTCTGATCACCTGGGCAAGCTGAAGGTGGCCCCGGTGACTGCCAAGGAGAAGACCAAACCGGGTACGGCATCCTGCCTCCCCTCGACGGATAGGGCCAAAGGGGTTTCAGGGTCTGAACCGATCCATAAGGAGAAGGCCAAGCAGGACAAAGGGCCCGGCATGACCGTGAAGGCTCAATTGCATCAGACGAAGGCGTCTCCCTCCATCGAGGTGGTGGTAGCGTCCCTTTGGATGGCCGCAGGGGCCGCCCTGCAGGGCGGCCCTCCGTCGGCAAGGGTGTCCTTCCTCCCAGAAGGGAGACTTTTTTTTAAGCCCATTGAAGACCCTGGAGAAGAGGATGCTGATCATCTCCCCGAGACCGTCCCCTCTGGCCACGAAGAAGGGGGGGGGGTGTTGAGGGCCTCCAAGGCACGAACATCTCCTCTGCTGAGGATGATTAACTTGTTTATCTCTAGACCATCCAGGAGGTCGATTGGGACGAGGGAGACGTTGGAGACACCGCCTCCCACTCGCCCCGCTGCGCCGGTGCTAGCCACCCGCTGACGGGGGAACCGCCAGCCAAGAAGAGGATGAGAACCCACTGCCTCCTTGCCACCCTTTGCCTCCTTCTCCGCTACCCACGCAGGTGAAACTGGGTCAGACATGGCGACGATGGGTACGGATGAAGGTGGGATGGGTGGGCTCCCGTCGCCTCTGCCCAGATCCTCCCCACCGGACAAGTTAGGATTGTTCCATGCGATGATCTCCAGAGCATTGAGCTTTTCCAGCTTGCGCCAGAGGGGGGCTTCTTGTATCAGTGCCGCGAGGCGAAGAGGAAGACAATCCTTTCAGTCCTGCTCTTGGATCACCTTTGAGATGAAGGACTGACGCTGATGAAGAACCCTTCTACAGCCCCAGCAAAGAGGCATCACCTAGAGAAGTAGTACAGGGTGCTGGATTCTGCACCTATGTGCTTGCGGGCCCAATCGTCACCAGACTGATTTTCTGCAGCGGCAAGAAGTCTTTTGCAGCTTCCACCCCCTCCTGACAACGAGGGGAAGATGTTGGATGTGATGGGTAGGAGAGTTATCTACTCGGTGGCGACGACCAAGGCCGCCCTCGCCATCATGGCACGCTACTTTCGGGAGCTGTGCTTTAAGCTCGCACCTCTGCTGGACTGCCTCCCCGACAATCAACGGTCAGAGGCTTTGGAGATTCTTCAAGAGGGCGAAGTGGCATCAGACCATGCCATCACGGTGGCATCTGGAGATCTGGTTTCTGCCAGATGGGCAGTGGTGTTTGCCTTCGCCGCCATGGCTGGCTCAAAACCATCAACTTTCGGCAGGAGGTTGAGACGAGGGTTTTAGAAATGCTCTTTGACGGAGACCATCTTTTTGGGAAAGCAGTCGATGAGTCACTACAGGCCATCAAGGCGAACACGGAGACAGCACGTTCCCTGGGCATGCTACTGCAGCGATGGCGGTCCTTTCGGTCCGTAGGCGGCAAGTCTACCTGGTCTTCGAGGGGTTTTGGCGGGGGCTTCTCTTCTTACCGTCAACCCTCCCGCTCCTCGGCCCAAGAAACCAACAGGGGCCGCTCCAAGGCCTTCAGAGGACGCTGTTGGGGGGCTAGTCGACCTCTAAGCAGGAATAAACCAGCCAGGTTGTCGGGGCCCCCACCCGTGCACCCCGTTGGGAGGCCGGCTGGCAAACTTGGCATGTGGAAGACCATCTCCACTGACTTTTGGGTGCTGGACGCTCTCGCCCATGGACACGCTCTGGAGTTCCAACAAAGGAGTCCCCAAATACCAATGGTGGCCCATCAAGAAAATCACGTCCCTCGGCTGCTGCTGGAGGTTCAGGCCATGCTAAAGAAAGGGGCGATGGATTAAGTTCCAAAGCGACTTCGTGGCTCCAGAGTTTATTTAAGGTACTTCCTTGTGCAAAAGAAGACCGGGGCTGGAGGCCCATTCTCGACGTGCGGCGACTGAACAATTAAATAAATTCCCAGAATTTCTGAATGGTCAGCCTTCAACACGTGCTCGGACAGCTGGAAGAGGGAGACTGTGGTTGTTGGATCTGGAGAATGCGTACTTCCACATCCCCATTCACAAAGGACACCAAGTTTCTGCGCTTCGTCTTTCAGGGGAAGCATTACCAATTCAAAGCATTTCCTTTCAGGCTGAAGTCTGTGCCCAGAGTCTTCAAGTATCTGGCGCCGGTGGTGGCCCATCTGCGACTTAAAAGGATCCACGTCTACCCTTACTTGGATAACTGGCTTCACTGGGGTTCTCAGTGAATTATGCAAAGTCCTGCTTGACTCCATCGCAGGACACGATGTTCCTGTGATCCGGCTCAACAGTGTTGCCCCTGGCGTGACTGTCGTAAGAGAGGGAAACAGCAATCCTGGGCAAGGTGCAACGACTGTTGGCTCGGAAGATCGCCAAATTGAGGGCCATCAAGTCTCTGCTCGGCATGATGTTGTCATGCATTTACCTCATCCGACTCTGCATGTTTCTGGTGCGCCCGCTGCTGGAGTTCCTCGATGCCACGTTGAATCCAGGTGTCTGGAAGCTTCTGTCGGGCGATAAGGTGGTGGGGCATGCGCTCACATCTGACCGGGGGCACAGATTTCCTGGTCCCACTACTCCAAGAAGGATGGGGAGCCCACACCGGAAGTCTTCATGCCAGAGGCCTGTGGCTGCCGGAGAAGACGTTGCACATCAACGTTCTGGATCTACGGGCGGGTCTTCTCGGACAACACCACCACAATGTTTTATATCAGTAAACAGGGGGGCATCACAATACCCCCCCCCCCCCCCCCCAGACCCCCTCCTCTCGGGCTCTCCAAAGAGGTGCAGTACTTATGGCACTGGGCTGTTGCTCAGGGGATGTTCCTCACTCTGTTTCATCTGGCAGGAGTTAAGAACACGGTCGCTGACTCTCCGAGCAGGGAGCATTGCTCTTGTACTTTGGCAGGATCTAGCGGAGAACCTTTTCCTCAGATGGGGCAATCCCCAGATTGACTTGTTTGCGAAGGCGACGAACACCAAGTGCCCGAGGTATGCCAGCTGGTTCCCCCAGCAGGGGAGCATGGGGGATGCATTCTTATTCCCTTGAAGGCCTTTCTGTATGAATTTCCTCTGTTGCCGCTGTTACTTCGAGTCATCAGTCAACTCAGACGGTAGCAGTGCCAGATGATCCTCATCGCGCCGGTGTGGCCGAGGCAGATCTGTTACCCGGACCGTCTCAGCATGTCAGCGTCCCCACCAGTCAAGCTGCCAGTGGTCGCTAATTTTCTCGCCAGGGAATGAGGCACCATTCTTTACCATGATCCAGGGTCTCTGAACCTGAAGGCCTGGCTCCTGCAGAGCTAGAATTCGGTGGCTACGATCTCCCGGTGGACTACAAGGAAGTTCTCGCCAAGGCTAGATCATTGTCTACTTTGAAATGCTCTGGTCTCAAGTGGAAGAAATTCGCTATTTGGTGCCATTCACAGAAGATCAAGCCTCGGAGTGTCACAGCCCCTCAGGTACTTCCATATTTGTTGTCGTTGGCCAAATCGGGGCTGACTCACGCCTTTATCAAGGTTCATCTGGTGGCTATCTCCCGCTACACCAGATCCCCATGACGACCCTGCCTGTGGTCGCACTGGTTAGTCAAGGAATTCATCAAGTGACTATTCCGCTCGCTCCTGCCGGTGAAGGCTCTGGCCCCGGCGTGGGAGCTCAATGTGGTACTTACTAGGCTCATGGGACCCCGTTCGATCCTATGCATTCTGTTCCACTCAGTTTCTGTTGTGGAAAACCTCTTTTCCCATGGCCATCACCTCTGCACGACGAGTGGGTGAGATCCAGGCCCTCTCCTGTAAACCACCTTACTTGACTTTCCACGAGACGAGGGTGGTGCTGCGGACTCACCCCTCCTTCATGCCCAAGGTGCTGTCGGAATTTCATCTAAACAAGCCCTTGGTGTTGCCTGTGTTTTTTTTCAACGCCTTTGTTGCCGACTGAAATTACTTTGCACTCTTAAGGTGGCTAGAGCACTGAAGTTTTATGTGGCCTGCACGAAGAGTTTCTGGAAAACTTCTCAGCTCTTTGTGAACTTTGGTCCTGTGAACCATGGGAAGGCCTTGTACAAGGCTTCCATTTCCAGGTGGCTTTCCAGCTGTATCACCTGTAGTCACTGGTTGGCAAACTGACCACTGCCTGGTCCCCCGAGAGTCTATTCCACCGGGCAATCGCTGCTACAAAGGCGTTCCTGATTGGTGTGCCCCTGCTGGACAACTGCAGGGCTGCTATGTGGAGGTCGACGCACATTCACGAAATTCTACTTCATCGACACGAATTCCAGGGAGGAGTCCAGCGTCGGACAAGCAGTGCTGTGCAACCTGTTCGTGTGAGCGTGGTGAGGCGGTAAGATGCTTATGTTGAGCCTTGCAACCTCCCGTGGTTGTGCATGTGTACTGCTATGTATGCTTTATTCATGAGCATGGGAATCCATTCCAGCCCCCATGCTGGAGAAGGATCAAGTTACTTACCTGTAACTGTTCTCCAGCGTGGGTCTGGCATGGATTCACATGCAAACCCTACCGCATACCCCTCTGTGGCTCTTCTTGGTTCATAATGCCACTTTACGTGCTACCAAATCTGAAGATGGCTGTCTGAAGAGGGGCTTGGGTAGAGGGCAGTCATTGGCTGGGGGCAGTATGACCCAAAGCTCAGAGGTTGATTGTTAGGATTAAAACAGTTCAGAAATGAAACAGATTTTTTCTTTTACTGAGGATTCCCAGCCTGACAACGGGGAATATTCATGAGCATGTGAATCCATGCCAGACCCATGCTGGCGAACAGCAGTTACAGGTAAGTAAGTTGTTCCTTACATTAAAGCATACAAGAATACAAGAAACTGCACTCACTTCCCTATTCTATTCAGATTCTTTACTGATTGTTCAGTGTTTGGAGTCTTCAATTTTCAGATTTGTCTGTTGTGTACATACTTGATAATTTCATCCAGACCATTATCTCAAATAGGTTTAGCAGACCACAAGTCCTCATCTGTATTTGACAGCAACCTCTCATGATAATCTAGATCTGTAGTTGGCCTTCCACTGACAGTCTTGACTGATGGTCTTCAAACGTGCTTGATGACTTGCCACTGTATCCTGGAATCGTTATAAATTATATTGCTAACCTTGTCAGTTTGCACAAAAGACCAGTAATGCTATGACAGTTTGCAAATCAGATGGTAGATTGATGGAAGCGGTCATTTCGATGTTTGTTTCCACTGCTATCTCTGTGCTTCTGCAACAATAAAGTACTCCATCCTTGACCACAACGTGAATTGTGAGCAACTCAGTTGCTGAACGCACAGAGTGAGTACGCTCATCTGTCCGAAACGGCCATGCTGCTGCTACTGCTGCGTGTGCCGACATGCTTTTAAGGAGGAAACGGTCAGTTTTGTGCATCTGAGCCGCTTGCCACTTAATCATCCCTGTTCTAGAGCCAAGGATGAGCAGCAGTTTTCTTCCTTCAGTATGCTGCCCAGAACTGCTGCATCTTGATCTTTTGACCGCTAACCACAGGGTCAAAGAGCAACTTGGTGACTTAATCCAACTCCCTCCTGGGGTACTCCTCTGTAAGCAAAGAGAAGGGCATGGCAGAAACCCTTTTTTGCTTCTGGGGCTCTTCAAGAGCATCGATCATGCTTGTTAAGGTTTGTTGAATCTTTCAACTAAACCATTGTTCTGAATATGGGATGCAGTGCAATATATGTACGACACACCATCTTCATACCCCATAGCTTTCATGTAATGTGGCAAAGAGTTTCCACTCTGGCCTGAGACAACCTCTTTGGGGAATCCCACCCAAGTATAAATACACAGGAGAACCCTGGCCACTGCTCTGGCAGTGACAGTTCTCTTTGACACTAACTCAGAATACTAGTGATATTCTACCACAACCAAATTAAATCTGCTATCTGAAGAGGCAGGACGGTGCACAAGACCAACTATGTCTATGCCCGGCCTCTTAAAAGGGTACATCACCCAGTAGCAGTTGGCAAAGGGCACCTTGGCACTTGCTACCCACCTTGCCTGAATTTGTCTAGTGTGATGTGATATATGGCATTTATATTACGCCTATACACAAGTATTTCAAGACATGAGGCCTGGGAGGGGAAACAGGGGGAAGACCAAGACGACGATCCTACTAGGCCAGGTGACATTGAGATTGTGAAAGTTCAGGGGCTAGGGGGGAAAGAGCGGCGGTAAAGGGGAGGGGATAGTGCAGTATATAGGAAAACAGTAAGATAAATAAAGACACTAAATAAATGCGACCGGCAAGTGCAAGTGCAGCCATCAGGTGACCAAGTGCTGGTCGGGGCTGTAGAGGTACAGTACAGTCCCAGAGTGCAGGGTTGCCAGGGGGTGGGGGGCAGTGTAGGTGTGCAACTGGCGGGGAGCGGACGTGGGCCTAAGATCAGAGGGTAGCCAGGTAACCAGTGCAGTTTCGGATTCAGTCAAGAGATCAGCAGGGGAGAGGAGGAGAAGAGGAAGCAGAAGCAAAGAAGGTGGTCTTGAGGTGCTTCCGGAACCAGAGGTGGTGGTTCTCAAGTTTCAGACGGGCCGGGAAGCTGTTCCAGAGGGAGGCCCACGCCGAAGAAAGAGATCTACCACCAACTCACTACTTGGAGAAGTGACTGATCCTGAGGGAGTTGGAGGCAGATGAGCGAAGAGCTGTAGAGGGAAGATATTTAGGAAGAGCGAGTTGAAGGTATTGAGGTCCCAGACCCCAGAAGGCCTTGTGGACGATGCAGAGGGTTTAGAACTTAATCCTCGCTGCCACTGGGAGCCAGTGTAGAGGTTTCAGAGTTGGAGAGATACGATCCCTGGTGTGGAGGCAAAGGACAAGTCGCTCAGTCCTGTTTTGGATGAGTTGCAGAGGGCGGAGAGTAGAGGCAGGCATATTGAGAAATAGGCTGTTGCAGTTGTCTAGCCTAGAGAGAACCAGAGCGCTGGAGACAGTGAGCTTCTGGGGGATGTTGAGAAAAGGAAGAATACCTCTGAGGAGGTGCAGCTGGTAGTCTGACTTCTTAGAGACATCAGAGATATGAGGATAGAAGGAAAGTGTGTAGTCTAAGATGACCCCCAGGTTTTTAGCCTCACAGGTGGGAGCGGGAAGAGGGCCAAGGGGGGCCGGCCAGAGAGTGACAGGAAAGGAGCAGGTGTGCCGATGAGCAGAATCTTGTTCTTACTGGCATTAAGGCAGAGATCATTGGCGGTACACCACTCCTGGATAGCAGAAAGAGATGAGAGAAGTGACGGAAGGGAGCCGGAAAATGAGTTCAGTGTTATCCGCATAGCACGGAAAGTTGGGGCAGAGAGCGGCATTGCGGTGGGCAAGAAGTGCCAGGTATTGGTTGAACATCCAGGGAGAGAGGTTAGACCCTTGGGGAACACGACAGGTAGAAATATAGAAAGAGGAGAGGAATGACCCAAGTTGGACCTGGGAGGGTTGATCGGAGAGGAAGGAGGTCAGGCAGACCAGGGCCTGATCGGTGATGCCCAGGTAATCACAGAGCCGTTTGAGCAGGATAGCATGGTTGACTGTGTCAAAGGCAGAAGAGAGATCAAGTAAGATGTGGACACAGGGGTGTTGGAATTGAGGTTGGAGAGCAGGTCTTCACGGATGTTCAGGAGAGCAGTTTCCGTGCTTCGGGCAGCTCTAAAGCCGGGCTCGTCATGGAGACAACCAACAGATCCAGTGTGAAGGTTGAGCTGAGATGGCCAGCTTTTCCAGGAGTATGCCCAGGAAGGGAGTGATGGAGATTGGACGATAGTTAGCCGTTCAGGAAGGGTCGGCAGAGTGTTACTTAAGAGGGAGCACAAGGGAGTGCCTCAGGGAGGAGGGGGAAGACTCCAGTGGCGAAGGAGTGGTTGCAGAAATCGGCCAGTGCAGGAGCCAGGGTGTCAGTGTTGTCCTTTGGTGGTTTTTGAGGAACAGGGGTGAATCTGTTTTGAGGGGACTTTCATAGATCAGATTAGTCTAGAAACCTTGTAAGGGGTGAAAAGGGGAAAGGCAGAGAAGTAGGGAGGAGAGGTGGCCGTAGAAGGTCCAGAGGAAGAGCAGGGAGCAGGGAGTAGGGGGGGAGGGAGAGTGAGTGAGAGAGGGAGGGAGAGAGATGGAGAGATGGAGAGATCGATCAGGATGTTATTGAGTTTTAGAGATGAAATAAGAAGCCAGGGCTGTGAAGAGGGCCTGGGAGGGGACAGGAGAGGTAGAGACTGCAGCAGGATTGGCCAGCTCCTTGCAGATTTTAAAGAGTTCGGCCGAGTTGTTCGATGCTGCGGACACGCAGGCCTGGATGTGGGCTCTCTTCTTGGTGCGGTATTGCCTTTGGAGCAGGCGTCAGGCCAGTTTGTTGGAGGATGTGCAGGAAGCAGGCCATTTCCTCTCAGCCACCCTGCACTTGCGTTTAAGGGTGAAGAGGTCTGCGTCGTACCACGGGTTGCACTTGGCTTTGGGCTTCAAACGGAGCCTCATGACTGGGGATAGTACATCAAGTGTGTCAGATATAGCAGAGTGGAGCATGGAAAGGGCTATCAGGGTGAGTCAGCCAAAGGGGGAGGGGAGGGAAAGTGGCGATGAATGCCTCAACTGACATACGCTTCATGGGTCGGATAACCCAGTAGGTAGGTGGCAGTGCTGGAATTGGCTTAGCCTTAGGGATGGAGAGGGTGAGATGGGAGGAAAGGAGAAAGTGATCACTCCAGGAGAGAGCAGTGGTGATAGAGATAGAAAGGGGGAGGTCTGAAGAGATCAGAGCATCCAGTGTATGCCCTGCAGAGTGGGTCGGCCAGAGGGGAGAATAGAGAGTGAGAGTTGTAGAGATCAAGAAAGAGTCCAGTGGAAGGACAGGAATCCTCCAGGTGGATGTTGAAGTCTCCAAGAAGGAGTTGAGTGGTTCAGACCAGGAGGGAAGAGGAGAGGTCCTCCCATTCAGAGAGGAATCTGGGGATGTGACCAGGTGGCCGATAGATGGTAGCCACAGTAAGGGAATGGCCAGCAGAGAGCCTGCAGACGAGGCATTTGAAAGAGTAGGCCTGCGTAGGAATGACGGAGGCAGGAATCCACTCTGGGAAGATCAGAGCTACACCCCCTCCGGGCGGTTGGATATGGGAGCATAGAGGATCATGTAGCCAACTGAGAGGAGAGTGTCAAAGTTCATGACAGAGCTTGCCTAGAACCATATCTCAGTGAGACCGAGGACATTGAGGTCAAGTTCCTCCAGGAGGCGGCAGATGTCAGGAGTGTTTGACAGCAGAGCGAGAGTTTAGAGTGGCAATATGGAGAAGGTTGCTGTCCTTGAATGACTTCCGAGGAGGGGTACATATCCGAGGTACACCCTGTGGAGGTGTATAAGCAGCCAGAGGGGAGGTAGAAGAGTGAGGAGAGGGCAAGGTAGCCGAAGAGGACAGTGGAGGGAGGCAAGGAAGCTGTGGGGGGGAAGAGCGGGGACAGCAGGAGAGGAAAGGAAATTGATGAGGTGCGGGAAGCGTCTATCAAAGAGAATGTTGGCTTGAGGGCCTTGGACCAAGACTGTGCCATTCAAGTAGACATTAATGATGACCTTAGAGGTGTAGAAGGAAGCCAAGAGGGCCTCCCACCTGGTGCCGCCATAAATGTGAGAAGAGGAGAAAGGAGAGAGCACAGCAACCATATGAAGAGTCCATAGGTCTGGCGAGGGAATGACAGAGGATGTCGGTGAAAGTTTGCCTGGAGGAGGCACTGGTATATGTGTTAGCGATAGGGAGGCCTGGGTTGGAGACCAAGATGTCCTTTTTAAACTACTTCCTACCAGATTTTGTGAGGAGAGCAGGATAGTCGATGGAGAAGCAGTTAGAAAAGATGGGAGGGACAGAGCACCATAGCGTAGGTAGGGATAGAGAGCAGAGGAAAGGAGTGGGAAGGGAAGAACACTAGGGGAGGACACAGGGCAGGGTGCAAGCAGACGAGACAAGTTGACAATAGGGCAAGACAACTGGCACTTAGATTGAATTACTTCCATGATGCAACTTTAGAAAACAGGAGAAAAACGCATCGAAGTTTGAGAGTCTATCGGGGCAGTATAGCAGGGTAGAGTGCGGTTCTAAAACTAACCCGGGCAACTCCTACCTTTCTTAGTCGCTGCTGGTTGATGGCTGGCCACTGGCCTCCCCTGTTGACACCTGCAGACACTAGCTGGAGCCGCCTCTGTTGGAGCCGCGCTTTGCCTATGGTCCCTTAGCCGCAGGGGCTGCTGTGCAGGGGGTTGCCCTACCTGGGCTCCACAAGAGGGCCCAATGTGAGGTGCTGGGCGGGTTTGGAGGCGGGATGAAGGGTAGAGGGAGTGGGGGAACGGATCAGAGGGAGAAACGAAAAAATACACAATCAATCAACACGGAAGCAGGTCGGGGGAGCCTTTCACCTACCAAAGGTGCCAGAGTGCGAAGAGGCTCCTAGATCAAGTCAGAGCAGCGATTGTACACTACCGTGTGTGCAAGGACCATGCGGGAAGGAGCAGCACTGGGGGTCACGGACCACTGCAGGTGGTGTAAGCAGGGCCTACAGGCCAATGGGAGAGTGGGCGGAAGGTTAGAGGGAGAGGAGATTGGAGGAACGGATCCGAGGGAGGAACGAAAAAATACACAAAATCAAACGCGGAAGTGGGTTGTGGGGAGGGAGGCTTTCACCTAACAAAGGTGCCGGAGTGCGGCGAGGCTCCTAGAGCAAGTCTGAGCTGTGTCTGCACACTACCGTGTGTTAAAGGACGACGTGGGAAGTAGCAGCAATGGCGGTCACGGACCACTGCAGTTGGTTTAAGCAGGGCTTACGGGCAAATGGAAGGTGCCAGGCGGGTTGGGAGGTGGGGGGGGGGGGAGAAGATATTCCTTAAATGGCATCAACATCTTCTGGGCACCAGGCTCAACGGACTCAATATAAAGGATCTCATCCTCCCGAGAGGGTGTCCCTGTGGCTAACCGTTTAGACTGGAACTGGCCCTGTTCTTCGCAGGCCATCTAGAATAGTACACCCTTTGTGACCCAGGCAAATTGCTTGCGCACAAAGACCCCCTTCTGCTTGAAGAATATGTAGCTTGTGGTGTTTTCCAAAGCCAGTTGGTCCTGTCGCTAGAGTGTAGCTTCAGGTGGTTCTTCTAATACAGTAGAACTCTGATGTAGGTACTGGCTCGGGTGCACTGGCGCAGCTAATATTATGTGAAGGTCCACTTCTCCCTTTCTCCTGGTGGCATTTAGTTTTCTCCTTTGCATTTACATGTCTCTTTGGTGTGGAGGACAGCTTTGTCAGCTTGTCCATGTTTATCTTGACCAAAGCAGCAGCATCTGGGCAGAGGGCGACTGGCTCATACATTCCTGACTGTTGTGTCCTTCCCCCAGCAGTTAAGTTGGATGGGTCATTTTCCTGGACACATATTCCACCCACCTTTTCCATTTTCTTTTTTTATTTGTTATAGCTGAATTTAATCAACTTTCAAAAACAAAAATATAAATACATGTGAATACACAAAGAATAAAATATAGAAAGACGGATTACAAATCATCCATTGCTCAGGATAATCAAAGAAAACATAATTGCTTCATCCCACGGGTAAGCATTGCTCTGTATGTACCATTAATCGGCCGGGAACTTGAGCATTAAGAATATAACCCGTTGCCCACAATATAAAAGATCAAGGCCTTCACATCATACACTCCAATCTAAGCATGTTCATAAAATTCACTACTGCAATTTGAAGTTGTACATATGAAGGCTCACATATGAACAATATTTTGCAAAATGAATGGCTCTAGATGATGTCCACGCCGGGCAACATAGTATTAAGTGTTCTAGAGTCTCTTTAGTGTCCTGGTCATGACAAAAGCGACAGAAGTTACTGGTTTGCGCCAGCAGTTTGCGTGTAGCGAGTACATCTCTTGTATGGCACAGATTAAAGCGTATTCGAAGGAAACCCTGGTGAAATGCTGGAGACGGTGATCTTATCAAGTAGGATTCTGTGACACAACACTTTCGGTGGGAATCTATAGAAATCAGTGTTTTTATAGGTCAAACCTATTCGCCCTAGTCTCTATCCAGTCTAAACAATACATTTTTGCTTTGTCTGGGTTGGTGAGTAAAAACTCAATAGAAACCTCAGCATTTATCATTATTCTGTATATTTCTCAACCATGTTTTCACAAAATTGTTGTGTGGAGAACCAGTAAGAAGGCAAAGATCTCAAGATAGTGTCTAAATCAGATGAAATTAGACGCTTACGAAATAGAATTTCTATCCTATTCAGGTAACTGGAGTGGCCTGTGGTAGATTCAAAACGGCTTTCCAAAACGTTGCTTCTAATTTATCAAGTGACAGAGTTGCCCACTGTGTTCGAGTTTCGATGCCATACAGTATACATGGCATTGCTTTTTGATTCCAGAATATAATGGCCGGATTTATGGAAAATGTGCCATACCTATGCAGGATGATTTTAGATTGTGAGATGGCGGTAATTAATTTACGCTTGATGTACTCTACTTGGCCTTTTGCACAGTGTGCGCCTTCAAAGATCATGCCCAAATAAGTATACTGTGGCACAATCAACAATTTCATTTATTACACGATCTCTTAGAGGCTGAGTATAAGACGATTTGGGTCTTGCTCGTATTAATTTTTAGTTCATTTGCTTGGATATAATAATTAAATGCTGTTAACAAGTTCTGCAGGCCTACTGGTGTTTTAGATATGAGAATAAGATTGTCTGCGTACATCAGCGATTTAATTGATACACCATTGGGAATAGGAGAATCCGAACGAACTAATGTGAAAGAGTTGCTGATGTCGTGAATGAATTAAAGGTCGAGGAGGCCAAGAGGCACCCTTGTTTTAATCCCCTGTGGGTGGGTATGGGTGCTGTTAGGTGTCCGTCAAGTGATAAGTGGATGCGTATTGAGGTCTGAGTGAAATGCCTGGATGATGTCAAGCAAAGTGGACGGGCAATGATCTCTATTGAGCTTGGCCATCAATAATGCTCTCGAAATTAAGTCAAAGGCGGAATGAGATCCACAAATGCAAAAAAGACTGACTGCTTGGTCACCTGACATTGGGTTTTGATGGCATTGATGCACATAAGATTTATGAGTTCCCATACCTGCAACAAAGACCGTTTGCTGAGGGTCACACTGATGATTTTCTAAGGTCCATGCGTTGAAATCGCGAAGAATTAACTTGGCAAAAATCTTGCCTGCCGCATCCAAGAGCGCTATTGGGCGATAATTCTGTGGTAAGGTGCGATCGCCCTTTCTAAATATCGGGACAATCAAGGACGTCATCCAAGAAAGACTCGGACTCAGATTTCAGCACCTGCATAAAGATTTTGTGTAAGATATGCGACCATTGATGGGGATGGGTTTTAAGCATCAGATTAAGACCATCAGGACCTGCAGCCCGAGAGGAACTAGCTTGCATAATTAGATCTTTGACCGAACTCTGAGAACAGTAGACCGACCATAGACAAGTCGATCGTTGCGTGTAGCGCGTAGCCTGATCATTTTGATCAGCGTATAGATCAGAAAAATACGTGATCCATTGATGTTCCTGGACCCCATTTAGCTGTGCATCTGGTTGCAGATAAAGCAAATGATTATTTAATAACTGCCATGTCTCAGCAGAATTTTTATTGTTCATGGCATGTAGCATCCGCTCACTGTCCCTCTGGAACAACAAAGCCTTTCTTGACTTAGTCCAATATTTAGATTTGCGTTTTAAAGATCACAGGGCAGGACCACAGTCTACCCCAAGGATGTAATGAATCAATTTTTTTTCCTTCCAAAACTCTGCCCGTTTGGCTTTAATACCGGATCAAAAACATGGAGGTGCTTGATATAACCAGAGCCCGGACACGATATTGTGTTTCTGAAAGGTTGCAATAGATTGGTATAGCAGACAGGCTCGACAGATCTGGCATTTTTAGTGATGGTTCCCTCAAGGGCTGCCAGCGCTTCCCGAAACCAACGAAAACGCGTTCTCGCATGATTGACTAATAGTTGCGACTGCATATATTGCTTAGCATTTGTTTTAATTAACATTTGAAAATCAGAGATAACATGTTATGAGCACTCTGAGTGGTAATGATTTTAAACATTTCTATTTTAGAGAACAAATATGCATCGACATAAATATAGTCAATAATGCTGTGTGCATAATATCGGTGCCACGTCGGCTGAGCTTGTACATCCCCACTCACAGAACCATTCACCAACAGAAAGTTACACTCCTACATAAGAGATCCATCTTTGTACTTCTTTATGAGGAGATGTTAAAGTATGTTTGAAACAGTCCAAATTAAGATCACCAATCAACACAGTGTGAGTCACGACATTCTCCATTGGAACGAAGTCCAACATTTTAGTTAACCCTTCATAGAACTCTTCATCCACCATAGCGGCCGGGTTTCGATATACATTTAGTAAGGCTATATGGTGCTCAGCCCCAGTAATTCTGACTAGTTGAATGTGAGCATTAACAGAATCCCATTTTGCAATTGAGAAACCTGCACTACAGTTTATTGCGACTAAGACCAGAAGCTCTTCCCTTGGACCCTGAAATTGCTGGTAATAGACATGCATCAAAATTGTCCCATATTGGTATGTTGGTTAGCCAGGTTTCCTGTAATGCAATTATCTGAAAGGTAGATAGCAGATGTGTGATCATCGATTGCAAGTGGGAATACCCTCTAGTATTCCAGCTGGCAATCGCGAAATCTGTAAAGCATTGCTTTAGTGGTTAGTTTGAAATGACCTGTGAAGCATTTGCATTTACATTTCTCACAGACTTTCTCATGTATATATACTCGGTTGGAATAAAAGTTTCTTTGATTCCACTGTAACTCTGTCAGGATCTTGTGCCACCAAGAATCCCATGTTGGAGTTTGTTTGACTTTCCAGATAGAGTTGACTACCGTAGAGGGTATCCACAATCGCACTATGGACCAGTCAGAATCGGAAAGGAATTCCACCTGTTGGATGTCGCGTGAGGATAGATCTTCAAGATCGGGGACATCTTAGTATGGTTAAGACACATTTCCTATTTAAATCATAAGCTGGAAAACCATAACTACACTTCATAAGTGAGTGATACGGGACGGCATTTTTTAATTTTTTTATTGCTGTTTCGGTTTCTGAATAGTGGCCGGAGATTGGGAGCCACCATGTCGTAACACGTGAAAACCCTTTGGGCCCCTCAAATTAGCCCACACATGATCAATAGCGGAGTCTTGATCATACATAGTACTACTTTGCCCAACCGTTCTCAAGGCAAGCTTGTTTAGGTGACTGCCACGCTTGCACCGTATCAGTGTTTCTCAGGGGCAGTGTGTTGGCTACCTAAGGTACTGAGCTGCATGTCGGAAATGCGCTTGGGCGATCATAAACGACAGGACCCTCAGATCGAATAATTGGAGTTACCAATCGTTTGCTTAGTCATCAACTGCTTTTTTTATGTGGTCTATCGGCAAACTAGCTGTAGAATCGGCCTTTGAACCTGCACACGGAAGTGATTTGTTGGTTTGACCCAGCACCACCTTCCCTTCAATGTTGTGGTGATTCAAGGCACCACTGGAAAATCTTTCAATTTCTTGTACTAGGTCATTTAATGGAGGATATGATAATGGGGTATTTGTACTGTTCTTCTGTTCATGTGGGAGTTCCGGCGCCTCCTATAATGATGACTGGCTCCTGAACGCTTCCCCCATCGTTGGTGAAATGGTTTTAGGATGACTCTGGGCTTTTTTATTTGCATTTTGGATCAAATTCATTGTTCGAAAAAATTAACCGACTTGAGATTTTGGAATATCTGATCTTGGGCAATGTTCCCTCTAATTATTTTTCTCTGTGTGGAATCGGTTGGCTGTTGTGCGCACATTATTTTCCATGTGCGCAACGGACTAATGAGGTAAGCCACTTTGTGAGCTACAATAGCAGAAGAGAGTTTAGAAAGGAATCTTCCCAGCCACTGCAATTCTTTAAAAATTTTACAACACATTTTCCAAACACATAGGCTAAAATAAAATAGGTCATTTGTGATTATACAGAAAACTCATCAACCAGTCCAAGGCTTCAATATCTGACTCGGTACCTTGCAAGTGCACTTCTGCAGAGAGGAAAAGTCGGCCTCATTACGAGTTTGGTGGTAAATCGTAAAGTTGGCAGTAACTCCATTACCACCAATGTTACCACTACTCCAAATTACAATTTGGGGCCTGGAGTGGAGGATTTGCCTCCAGGAAAATACTGGAGGTAAATCCTCCAACTCACTGCCGAAATCGTCGGAAATTCCGCTGCTGTAATTCCGCCAAAAAAGCCACATTGAGATGGAAACTCTATGAATGGGGAATTACACCGCCACCGCCAGTTGTAATCCGGCGAAAATTTCTCTGGCCCGGTAATTCATTTGGGCAGTAGTGTGGTAGATTTACGCCGGGATACCGTCCCAAGTGATGAGGCCTTGCATGTTTTAGGTCACTGGAAAATCACTCATTTGTGTTACAAAACACAAATATCTCTGGTGATAACTGATATGGCTGTCAAGAAACATAGACGGAATACATTTGCTAATGGATTAATGGCAAATAAGTTGTGTCAAAAACATTCTGAAAGAAGTTCAAGTGCTACTTGAATGACATAATTCAAGGGCCAGGAGGACATGCAAATAATTTGTGTAAGGATAATAATTCCATCAGAATAACTGCACCTGAGAATATGATTATCCAAAATTCCTGTGCCTCTGCTTACTATCCACGTTCTTTTCTCCTGTGGGTTGTGATAACGCCAGCCTTAGAGCTAAGAGACCTATGCACCATGCATTTTTACTCCCTAAAAAAGGAAAATGTGCCTAACAAAAATGAGAAACAATGAACATATCATTGCTTCAACCCGCAAAGCTCCACTGATATTTTTTCGAATTAGTGACCAGTAGAGAAGTGGCATAGGAAGGAAGGAACTCTAATAATATTTGTGCCCAATCGCAAAAGGAGTTTTATGGGGAAAGAACAGTTTATTAAGCAGAAAATACCTCTATTGGCAAAGCTAATTACTTTTTTACTCCCTGAAAAATCACTCGACTCCAAGTAGGGAGCAAATTATGAGTAGAGCCCTGGTTGTACCCCTGACATAGGGAGTGAAATGACAGTGCACATAATAAAGTGTATAGTTTTGCCCACCCTTCCACAAAACAGCCTAGATAAAATTAAACAAGAGCCTTACTGAGGTTTATTATGGAGCCCTGTTGACGAGAATCACACATATATGCATTTTAAGTTAAATGCATCAATTCATCAGAGATGCAACTGATTGAGTGCCTTCTTCTGTAACTATGGATCCCTCCTATGTAATTCTTTGTGGTCAGTTAAATAAGATACAGGGAGATGCTAGAGATTGCACACACAGAACACATGGTTATATTGAAAAGCCCTCAGCAGTTGAGCATAGAAAGAAAAAGAAGGTGCTGTTGTCTCGATTGGTACTAGAATGTCCTATCCTTTAGCAAACATGCAACACATTTCCTTCAGTTTACTGCTGAAACGTCTGACTTGGTCTTTGAAATGTGCTGCTTTGTTCATCACCCGCAAGGAGTGATTCCACCTATACCCTTCTCCGGCCCCTCCGCTTGCCTCCAATACTAGTTCATGGAGCACTGTAAAAAGGGAGGGTTTTTAAACACACAGATATTTGCAGACCTACAATACTTTGCAACAAAAGCATATTTTAATTTCCTAAACATATGATGTGCATTTTAAGAATGTAATGACTCTGCATGTACACAATTCTTTTGCAGTGCATACAAGATTGTTTGCACCATAGCCCACCCTTATATAATTGTGTAGGATTACACAAGTGCTCAGTGAAACTGTTTTTGTATCGAAGTGAGTTATCGTATGTGTGATAGTCTATGCCCAAAGGAACTCTGAACACTTGGAAATGATGCAGATTGTGTGAAAAGGATTTTTCTGATTGAATATCTGGTGCCCTGATACTATGGATGAGTAATCCCAGGCATAGTCCATACCAATTATCCCTTGTAGGCTAAGTAAATGATATTGCAATGTTGCTCTCTTCTTACAGGGTCATGTTAGTAATGCTAAAGTAGGAGACCCTGAGCATCACGTTTGTCTTTTCTAAATCTTTAAATGCTAAATTAATATTTGAGTTCTATAATGCGTTAACTTACAAGGGTGCCGCTTCAATGTACTTGCGTGACATATGTACAAAGAGGAAGTATGGATTTTGGTTACACATCCAAGTAGCCTGCTTACCTGTATCCGATATTTGAGCTGGTAGTTTGATTAAATAATGTGGGTGACGATTTTGGTAAGGCACAATGCGTAACAGAAATTCTGCTGCGTGAACGTTATTCATGTTACAACAAATATAAAACAAGTGGATGTAGGTACACGTCTGCTAACCTTTCGCAAAGCCAAGAGAGGTAGTGTGCAGGTTGTCTGATAGTATCTTAATGTACTCTGGGGCCTAAGTTAGAGTCCTAAGGTAAAAGTGTGGTAGAGTCAGGTTTAGGAGTCATGGGTGGGGAGGGAATATTTTTGCTTAATGTGTGCAAAACTTCTGAGCGGCACCCAGAAGGAAGCTGGGCAAGCGCACATGCGCACAGCTTAGCGGGAACATTGATCATGAGCATTTTCTTTTTTGTAAAACGGCGTGGACCTTTAGAAATCTCTTTACTGGGGCGGATGTTACGAGGAGGAGAAGGGGACATGTCATGCTGTGAAATGTCGCCTAAAACCACGATAGGCGGTGAATTATTGGTTTCTCGATTTGGCATGTCGACCTCCTTTTGAGTTTTATTTGGACAGTTTACCTCATCTATCGGGTGTATTCCACTTGAAAAAGGTGGCAGACTCGCAAGAGGAGTCTCTCGGCTCCCCATATTTGCTCTTGATAGATCAGTTATGTATGCATGCAATGGAGGAATATTAGATACATTTCTATTGATCAGAGCCCCACTTTCAATGTGTGTCTTTAACCAATGAAGCAATTGGTCAGTTTGAGCAGTCTTCTTGTCCACCTTGCCGCCTAGGACTTCTAACAGTTTGAAGAGGCTTAATAAGGTGGTGTTGATCACAGAGAGGGCCAACTCTAGCGCTGTAGAGGCTGGGCTGAGTTGGGAGCTTCTACACGGGTATTTCTACAGGGTCTAGGGGTAGGGTGTACAAAAGAAAGTGAGCGCGCAACGCTCGATGAATGACTAGATTGATGGCCCTTCTGCAGTGTACGGTCGCTACAGATAAAAATTGGCGACTCACATTGACTAAATTGTAAATATTGGTCTCATCCTCGCTCACCGAAGAGTGTGCTAACGGCGAGGTAGGCATCCTTTCAGAAGGAGTAACCCTGTTCTCTGGGGTCTGCAGCATGGTGTGGTCTGACAAGGTGTGCGCTACAGACTGACTCCTAGGCTGAACAGGGCAATTCAGATCACAATTCTGTAAAGCATTGCCACTGCTAGCCCTAGGACGGGAGTTTGTGGGGGTCAGGAATATAGATTTACAGGAGATTTGGGACCGGACCAGCGGAATTAGCATGGGTCTCAGACCCAAATGGTCTGGCATATTGGATTTAAGAGTATAGCACAGAAAGCATGCGCTGACCAAGTAATGAGGAAATGCAATACACAGCCAAAAAAGCAATCGGATGCAAAATGTCATAATAAAAATAAAAATATATAGAGGCCGTGCTCAGCTCCACGCGGCAAAGCGGACAAGCGGTACTTAGGAAGCGGTACTTGAGCGCAAGATTTTCAAATATGTAGTCACGTTGGGACTGACTAGAGAACGGGGTGTGTCCCAAGTACACACTAAGTAACGCCTTTCAAAATAGCTCAATCCAAATCCAATCCAAGTAAAGTTTGTTACATGTAGCAGCAGCTACTTGCTAAGCAGGAGATTCACCTCTATACTCACTTGGCCAATGGAGCACTTTCTTGGGACCCCACAGGCCTAGTCCTCAGGCCATGTGTGTCGTGTCCACTACTGCCCTGCATTCACCAGCTTTTCTTAGACAAATGTTGTTTCCTGGCCCTAGATGGAAACCTTTTTCATTTACTTCCTAATATTTCTTGTTACTTGCACACAGGGAGACTAAGGTAAGTTCTGAGTAGATCACATTGGATTGTGGCAGGAAAGGTAAGGCGTGTAGTGTGGATCCCCTTCAGAGTCCCTGTACACCAAAGGTGTCCTTTTTGTGGTCAGAAGACCTGTGGTCAGAATACACACAATCACTCTAGGGAAGGGCCTCTTGGCGTCCCCTGCTTGTGGGAAGGGACCCCATTAGCCTTATTACCCCCATGGGACTTGACCTCTTCTATTTTGTGGACCTGTTAGGAAGATTGCTTTTCAGAGTTGGCTTGTGCCCCCAAACTTTGGAGCTCCCTTTTGACATATGCTCCTACGTGATCAAATGCCATCAACCATTGAAGGTGTCCAGCTTTTAACCTCTTACTGAACAATCCCTATCCTTTAGTGACGTAGTTATCCAAGTGGATAGTATCTTTTTGTACTTCCTACATTTTTCAAGCTACGAAAAAGGGCACCTTGCCAAATTTGATGGCCAATCTGGTGTTCATTGAATCATGCTCAGTTTCATCCAGTTCTAATATTGCTTCTATAAGCGCTTTTAGGCAGTTTACTCATGAGGCATAAAGCCTGCTCAGAATCACAAACTTGCCCATTAGATTTAAGCATTTGTCAATTCGTCTCCTTGTATTTACTGACCAACCACTTGATTTCTGAGAGCAAGGTTTCACTCCTTACCATCACCTATCTTGTTGGAAAGGGTGCTCTTTGACTTATCTGCTTCAAGCACCAACTCTTTGATGTTTCACTCATAGTTCGTGTTCTGCCTCTTTCAGGGCATGCTTTTTTCTCTTCCAATCTGGCTTGCCTTCTGTTGTCTTATTCGAAATTCAAGTGCGCTAAAATGCAATTTCACCTACTCCATTTCCCTTTCCTTCTCCTGCTGGGTCATTTCAACTTTTTTGTAATTCCAGTTTATTGGTTGCAGTTTGAGGGATCCTCCATGGTAAGGGTGTGGAGATGGAGATTGCAGGAGCAAAGGACGAGGTGGACTGAGGATTCCTCCTAAGCTGGTCTTTGTATTGGGAAAGGGCCTCTACTAGCTCAGCCTTGGTGCCAGATGAATTTATTTCCCTTTCTACACAACCAGATTGTCAACTTTTAATTTGTTCAGGGCATCAAAAGTCAACGTTTTTTCATGGAAGGACAATGTTTTTGTAACACCTTGAATGTAGTTTCTCACAGGTTTTCACTGCTTTGTTTATGGAGTCCTGAAACCAATATCCACACTGCAGAGCACCACTTGATTATCCTTAAGTGATCAGTCTTTAGGTAGGACTTCCTCACTGGGCTAGCATTGATTCCCTTAAGCTCACCAGGCTCTAAGGGATAGTTTGACAGAGCAGCCCACGACCAAGTGTCAGGAAGTGAAGTGGGATGGTTAACAGGTGCAGAATACCCTTTCGAGGGGATTGGGTCCTCCGACGTATTCCATATCTATGACATGTAATCACCACAGCTGTGCTGATTACATGTCATAGATATGGAATACGTCGTCGGACCATCCCATCGAAAGAACGTTACCAGGTAAGAAAGTAACTTGTTCTTCTCATTATTACCAACTAAGCGAATGTCCACACTCTAATTTATAACACATTTTTATATAAGAAAAGGCAAGAGATAAAACACTAATGTGCAAGTAGACTTTGTAAAAAAATGTCATCACTGTAACAGTCAAGTAAAACTGTTTGAAAGCAGTTCCTCCTAGAATAGACCAACAAAGTGTACACACTGATAACCATGCGCATGGCGTGGCTGGTGGCTATGGTGTAAGCTGCAACATCTTGGAGCTCCCGAGTGGTCCGATGCGACAAGCTGGCAGTGAAACTGACTGATAATCACAGAAAAGAACATCACACAGCGTTGGATGGTCCGGTGCATGCCCAGAGCGAATCCCGCTGGAAATCAGAGCGGAGAAAGGAGGAAAATAGCCAGAGACAAAGAGCCGGGGTGACACACAAAATGGCGGGTGCATCCGACTACGCTGGCTGAAGGGTGAACACAGAGGAAGGACCTGGTGAGGCTGCGAAGGACGTGGGCAGGCGAATAGCGGTGCGGATCGGAAAGAAAGAATGCCCAACTGGACAGAAACAGAATTTTACCATCAGCGCTCTGTGTCCAACTGTAACGCAACCAGACTTTAACAGCGCTCTCAACGGGCACTGTGAATGCATGGTCCCAGGTCCAGGACCGAAGCGCACAGAGGACAAAAGTGCAGGTAAGGGTCCAGCGGGGGAGTGCTACTGAAGGCGGGCGGAGAAGAGGGGGAGAACGAAGAGTGGAGCACCACCCCCCCCCCCTTCCCCCAGCCTAAAGTCCAACACCACGCTGCCCGGGGGAGTATGCTTCTGTCACGGACCAGTTGGAGAGGAAAGGTGAGGAGAGACGCCCCAGAGCACGGCTTGGGCACAGTCCAACAGGAGAGGAGCCAACAGGAGAGGAGCCTGCATCATGTACATGGATGACCCTGAGAGGCCAGTAGGCCGAAACGGCAACCAGTGTAAACCCTCCTACCCCCCCGTTACCCCTCCTCCGCAGCTGAGTGGACCCAAGGACCTGCACATCCTGGCTGGAGGTACGGGTGTGCCACAGAACAACCAGGCAATTTAAAAGCAAAAGCGCCCAGAAAGGCATGGGACGAAATACCAGAGCCAAACACGACTATGTGTGACAAACAGCCGGCCCCTCCGTGTTCTGGAGACAACAGGCCCAGGAGAAGCAACGTACAGCTGGAGCACAATGGCACTGGACTTTGAGCTCTCGCTTTTGGGGCGCGGATCCCAGCTCTAATACCCGGAGAAGAGAGGTAAGGAGCGCTGTAGCTTTGGGGCCCCAAGGTGACCAACAAGGGTGTATAGAGGCGTCGCCTCGAATGGAACAGTGCAAAACCTCAGGGCAATACGGATTGCAGTCCATAGGCTGCCACATAAAGGGACACCTGCAAGGGCAGAAAAACAGTGCTGGGCCAGCACTGCCATCCAGCTGATCCAGCGTAGGAGGGCATTATCCAACAGCACTGTAGTCCCCAGAGGGGGACCGACTCAAATAAGCAAATGGGGGGTGCACAGTCAGCCTGAACTACCTCGGCTTTGCTGCCGCACCCATATTAGCAACAGAAGGGTATTCGCGAACAGACTGTGCAGTGGTCACGCAACACCGGTCCACACAGGCCAGGACTTGTACCTCAGGCCCACAGCTCCAAGCCATAAGAGGCATCCCTAACACAGACAGGACACGAACAGAGTGTCAGCAAGAAGCGGGCGAAGCAGCAAGGACTGAGGCCCAAAAGGATTTTGAGCGCTTCAGGTGGCTGCCACAGGAGAAGAGGCCTATACAGGCGGTGAGAGCTCAGCTGAACAGAACTAACAAATCGTACGTGGGAGGCCACAGCCCATTGGCCGGACACAAAGCAAGCATCTGCCACAAAGAGGGACCTCAAGCACATGGAAATATAAGAGGACAGTCACAAGGAACAGAACGCTGCGCTGCCCCATTGCAAACGGTGCAGGTCCAGAAGAGGCCCGCAACGAAGATGAGACCAACATGAGGGAAGTAGCAACTGGGCGCATTACCTGCAATAATTGCTGACGCACACTGCGACTCCGTAGCCTCCACCACAGACAACCGACAAGGGGGCGGCCCGCAACCTAACCGAGAAGAGACAGCATAATTGTTGAGGTCATTAAAACATGAGGCAAGGGCCCCTGGGAAAAGCTAGCACGAATCCCCAGTGGAAGCCACGGAGAAGGAGTTGGACACGGAGAACTGCGCAAGAGATGGTCAGTCACCGACAACGGCACCAGAAAGAAGCTGGAGCCCCGACAGACGCACAAGAGCTACCAGTGCTAACATGCTGGACCGAGAGGCAGCAAGGGGAGGCAAACCAGCATGGAGGCGTTTGCCTGGAAGAATGAAGAACCTCAGCCCGCGACACCAGAGGCTGACATGAGCA
Organism: Ambystoma mexicanum; assembly: GCF_040938575.1. NCBI lineage: Eukaryota > Metazoa > Chordata > Amphibia > Caudata > Ambystomatidae > Ambystoma > Ambystoma mexicanum. The sequence continues at coordinate 302,915,935 of NC_090921.1, forward strand.
CATCCGACCCCAGGCAGTTGGGGAGCAGACAGGAGGAGGGCCCTATACTGGAAGCCATTGCGGCCCTCAAGGCGTCGATAGAGTGCAAACTGGACGCAGTGATCGTAGACGTGGGGTTCCTCAGGCAAAACTCAAGGAACCTGGCGGAGAGGGTGACAACAGTGGAACAGGTGCAAAGCAACACAGCGAACATAACCTCCCAATTCCAAACGACCCAGGTGCTGGACCGCATTCGCACACTGGAACATAGAGCAGAAGATGCGGAAGGAAGAGCCCGACGCAACAACGAGCACATAGTAGGGCTGCCGTAGGGGGAGGAAGGCAGAGACCCCACGGACTACATAGAAAACGTACTGCTCCAAGAAGTGGGGGAATTTATCTCAGGGTTTTGTCGTGGAGAGAGCAGAAAACCCCACCCGGTGGCACCCCCAAGACCCATGATTGCAAAGATCATGAACTTCAAAGATGGGGAGAAGATCTTGGCATTCTCAAGGAACGGAGGGGTAATAACAAATGCTACCGGAATCACCATCTTCCCACACTACATGACAATAGTGCAGAGTCAACGGTCGCAGTTTTGGCCGACCAAGGAGCGCCGTCGGGCAGCCGGCATGCGATTCATGCTACCCTCAAGAGTGGATGGACCAACAAGGGATCTTGCAACCGAGGGGGAGAAATGAGCGAAATTATAGAAATGCACCCTGATGAGGCACTGAGTGAGAGGAGGATGAACAAGCTCCAGCAGTTGGATAGGTGGGAGCCCGTACAGCTCCGGGAGCAGACCGCCCATAGCCAGAAGGAACCTTACAGAGGAACAGAACTTTTAATGCCAGTTTTGAGGCATCTGGCTGCAGCGAGTGCGCCCACGGAAAGGAGGGTTGCACGAGGAAAGTGGCGAAGCGTGACGGGGGAGGGTGGCAGGGCGTTAGGTTATAGTTATTGTGTGATTAGGTTGGTTGAGAGAAGGCACGAGTGGAGGACGATGCACCAAGCAACAGAGCCGAAGCGCAAGTGGCAGACCAACAGACACACACCCCGATGAAGGCAACCAAGGAAGCACAGTGAGGCGGTGAACCTGCAAGAAATCTGCACAAGCAAGATTCAGCATGAAGGGGAAGGGCTGGAAAGGCCCCATACGGGTGCCACCAGCAAAAGACTGAATGAAAATGCCCGTTGCCAGACACAAGCTAACACGCAGGCTGTTGGGAACAGATGGGCCGCGAGACACAGTAACTAAATGGGCCAAGAAAAATCTGTAATAGCTACCTGGAACGTCATGGGACAAAATGCCTGCATCAAGAGACTGAGGGTTTACGCCTGGCTGAATAGGGCGAAATTGCAAATCGCTATGCTGCAGGAAACGCATCTGAAGGCCGAAAAGCAAACAGATTGCCAAGAAATGGGGCAGACAAATGTACTGCTCAACTTACTCTAAAATACACCTGGGGAGTTCTGACATGGATAGCCCCAGGAGTGCCCTTCAAACTGATAAGACAAGAGAGGGACTTAGTGGGTAGAATGGTGATTGTACATGGAATGTTGTAGAACAAAGACGTGTGCCTGATAAATACATACGCTCCTAACCATGATGAGACCTAGGACATTTAAAACCTCGACTAGCCTCATACAGAGTAGAGGCATTCATCTGGGAAGGAGACTTCAACTGCATGCATGATGAACCTGCAGGTGTACAGATCTGACAACAAGCCGAGGAAGCCAACTCTGCTGGCCAAGGCTCTACAGAAGACTCTAAATCAGCTGGACCTGGAGGACATCCGGAGGAAGGTACATGCCAATATCAGGGGATACACACACTATTGTGCCCCACACAGAATATACACCCGCATAGACTACCTATTTAAGGGCAGGGAGTTTCTTGGAGCATTCATGGGGTTACATATTAAGGCAAGAACACTGTCCGACCACGACCCCGCTGGTAGCAGCATGGACATACACGTACAGGGAGGCCCCCATACTCAATTGGAGACTGAGGGCAGGGGCACTTATGGGGATTTCCAAGCACACATTAGAGAGACTATTTTGACCACAACGTGGGGAGCTTGAACAGCACTGGAATGCCTTTAAAGTGGTGGTCATGGGAGCGGCTATAGGGAAGACGGTCTCAGGGGGACCATTTTGGCAGAGCTTGGGGACATAGAAAAGGAGAGAACGGGCAGCGGCATGGCCGGGCATGAATGGAGAAGAACTGAGGGAACTCATTGTGCTACTACGGCAATGTGGCGCCACCTGGGAAGGCTAGACTATGGGAGTACATTGAGACTACACCCAGAAGGGGATGCGCCCAGTAGGCTCTTGGCCTGGCTCACCAGGCAGGAGAGCAGACCCAAACCAATAAAAGCAAATAAAGATGAGCTGGGTGAGGAAGTGAGGACCCAGGAAGAGATACATGGAGTATTTTCACGATTCTATGAAAGACTACTACAGAAAGCAGAGGCGGAAGATGTAACCGAAACCCTGATGGAGATTAACCTCCCTAAGCTAACGGAAGAGCTGGTGCAGACATTGGATGCACCCCTTGTTGGGCAAGATTGTATGCAGTACCCTTTGTGTGCACTACAACTCCCCTGACCTCCTGCCAATAGGATCCCAACCTTCGGTATAAGCTTCTAGTACACAGGTTGATGGTGTGTTGAGCAGCCAGGCTTATCTCAAGAGGGGTCATTGTGAGCTGTAGGGGTTACACAGAGATTCACAGTGACAATTATTCAAATAAACACTTTTCTGATGCTTGTCAATCTGCTTAGTCGCATGCTGTGCATATTGTCTGATATCCAGTGGTAACCGCAGAGTATTGCAACTTGTCTTTCGAGAATCGAAAGGGGACGTCGAAATGGGCGTCCCTGTAACACTATCCCTAACCTGATGTGTAGTGTACCCAAAATCCCTCACATGTCGAGGTCCCTCAGATTGTTTTTTTTTTCGCCCAGCTATCTGGTCACCTTAATGCGGAGCTCTTCATAAAACATTGAGTTATTGTTATGGTTCTCGACCTGCAGTCATTTATTCTCATTGTCACACCTTTCGACAGCTGATCCTGTTCCACCGCAGAAGACTGCTGACGATGGAATTTCGACTGCTGTTGATTTGGTCAGCGCTGCCAACCACGTGTCCGGTCCTTCTGGCCGGCCTGTACAGTAGGGAGAGTGGGGTTGGGGTGGTCATATTCTTTTCAAGACTGCCTTTCCTTTTCTGCTCTTTGTTCCCCTGGGTTTGTCGTTGCTATCACTATCCTGCGCTATGGACATTCATCCGGGCAGTCCACGAGGAAGGGCGCTAGCACCAAAAAGCACACGGCCGTCGAGACGCTGCAGAAGGAAGCGCTGACACTGTTTAAGGCCACGGTGGCGCCGAAATCCACCGTGCAGCCTCTGGCTCAACCGTTACACCTCCCCTGCAACCCAGAGCATCAGCAATAGTATAGTGAGAACCGCCTCGGCAGTGAAACATAAGGAACAGACGAAAGAGACGTTGAAACAGAGAACGGCCTAAAGACACGTCACAATGCCCGGAGCCTCGAAAGGATTACTCTGAGCTCCTTGTCTTTATCTAAAACTTTAGGGGAAAAATCTCCACTCTAGAGGGGAAGACCCCTTTCCTCCCCTGGACTCATGGTTCATCATCATGGACCAGAGAGAAGTTTGAGGGGTGCATGAACAGACTGGAGAAGCTTGTTGAATTTTCAGAAAGGTGGTTCCAAAGAGGCCTCGTGAGGAGTTCCCTTATATGCCTATGGCTAGGTTTCAGAGGACCTTTTGATGCTCATCATGAAGAAAATGTTTGACCTTACTGATGATGAGGTTCCTATGGAATCATACGTACAGGATGATTATCACTTTGGGGACCCTAATGATGATCCTGCTGATCCCATGGAGGGTTGGGAAGACAACCATCCAGTTGATAATCAACCTTGGGCGTGCCCTAACCCTGGTAGTTATGACAACAAGGAAGATGGCGGCTGTCCCCCTGTGGAAATCAGGTGGGGAAAATCAGGTGGCGTTTCCCTGGTGGAAACGCCACCTGATAAAGAATGAAAAAAGTTGTACACACTGGGGAAATAGGGTTACTACTGCTGCATCATTCTCCACACGCATAGCCAGCACCACCACACTGTTGGCTAGCTATGCGGACGTCCAATGTAACCTGCTGCAAGAAGGCCTTCAAGAGGTCCCTGTACCACTGAAAGCACGCCTGCTTGCGGTTGTATCGGAGGGCAAGCAGGTGAACCACAATCTTCTTAAAAAAACTTTGGAGGCTGCTGAAACAGCAGGCTGGACTTTGGCCCAAGGCACCCTACTGAAAAGGCACACCTGGTTGCGGAACTCCGGTTTACGCCTGAAACCCAGGCATCCGTGATAAACAAGCCGATTGAGGAAACCAACTTGTTTGGCAAGGCCGTTAAGGAGGCACTTGAGACAGCAAAGAAGGAACATGAGACTCAAGTCTTTTGAACCAGATTACCCAAAGACCCTTCCAACAAAGAGGGGCCATCTCTCATTCGTTTCGTGGGCAATCACGCTCCCCTCACAACCAGTTTGGTTCAGTAAACAGCTGGTCCTCGGACAGGGATCCAAAACCACCACCATGATCCACCTGGAGGACGACGATGTGGGAAGGGTAGGGGCCGGAATTCCACCCCCCAGAACAGTTTTGCTGACCACCTCAAGTCAGACCGCCAAAATCAAGACGCCGGACACCGGAACACCTACACATCCTGCTGCAAGCGGTTGAGATCCTGCAGGAAAAGGGCGCCATAGAAGTCGTCCCTCTTCTACAGGTAAACAAGGATATTTATTCAGTGTACTTTCTTGTACCCAAAAAAGGCTCTCGCCATGCGCCCTGTGCTAGATATGCGCCCAGCAAACAAATTTGTAAAACCTCAAAGGTTTTGTATGGGCACGTTGCAGGAAGTAATCCCTCTGTTGAAACAGTGGGATTACATGGCGACATTGGATCTGAAAGATGGATACTTTCATAGTTCAATGTTGCTGGTGCACAGAAAATACCTAAGGTTCATGATAGAGGACAAGCACTATCAGCTCAAAGAACTCCACTTCGGCATTGTCTCAGCGCCAAGGGTGTTTACTAAGGTACTGGCAGAGGCAGCAGCGCACCTGCGCAGAGAATCTGTTCCGGTTTACCCTTACCTCGACGACTGGCTCATAACAGGGGATTCCTACGGAACATGCCTCTTGAACACTCAAAAGACGATAGACCTCTTATTCAGCTTGGGATTCTCCATCAACGAGAAGAAATCAAGCCTAGACCCCAGTCAAGTCACAGTTTCTAGGGGCTCTAATTCGGACAGAAGACTGACTCTTCTTCCCCTCCAATGAGGGGGTTCAAAACATGCTGTTTCAGATCCCTCAATATGTAGCCAGTCAGGAGGTTTTGGTACGCAAAGCCATGAGACTATTAGGAATAATGGCGTCCTGCATTTACTTCCTCATGCGCGTCTGCGTTCCATGCAAGAGTGGCTCAACAGCCAGTGGTGTCAGGCCAGCGGACAATGGGAAGATATGGTGATTGTCTCGGCAGCCCTCGTTCTCTCTCTGCAGTGGTGGTCGAGGGAAAAACCTCTAAGCCTTCACCACCCCCGCAGTAGAAGCCACTCTCACGACGCATGCATCTCTCAAATGTTGAGGGGCTCACCTGCTTCAGCAGACACACGGCGTGTGGTCCCCAGATTTAGCATCCAACCACATACACCTGTTTGAGCTGTTAACCGTATTCAAAGCACTGAAAGCCTTTCAGACACAGCTACAGGGGAAGAAAGTCCTGATCCTCAGACAGCACCACGGCCATGTACTACCTGAACAAACAAGGGGTGGGGGGGACACTCTCCAGGGCTGTCAAAGCTGTCCCAATACATTTGGAAAATGGCTCTCAAACACAGGATGTTCCTGTTGTTGTCCCAACACGTTCCAGGAGAACTCAATCTTCTGGCAGACGTGCTCATCAGAGACTTCCCATTGCCTGTAGAGTACGAACGGCGACTACATGAAGACATTGTCTCTAATGTTTTCGCACAATGGGGCTTCCCAGCGATCGACTTGTTTGCAACTCTGGAGAATGCTCCATGCCAAGATTATGCCTCCAGGTACCCCCAGAACCGGTACAAGGGGAACGGTCTCTAGATAACATGGTCAGGGAAATTTGTTTACGCAGCACCCCCCCCGACTCCCCTACACAACAAGATCGTGCACAAGATGCACCAGGAACCAGCCACCATGATATTGGTGGCCCCCATGTGGGCCTGCCAACCCTGGTTCTCATCTGATGGAGATGTCCCCATCCCCTCCAATGAAACTTACTTGCCCATACCACATGTTATCTCAGGACAAGGGGGAAACTCTTCACCCATGCCCGCAAACCTTGAACTTAGCGGCCTGGCTCCTGAGGTCATTGAGTTTGAGCACCTACAACTTCCTCAGAGATCCATGGACATACTTAGAGAGGTGAGGAAACCGAACACTGGATACTGCTACTCCAGTAAATGGAAGCGCATTATCTGGTGTAATTCCATGGGCATCAATCCCATTGACTGCTCTCCTACACACATTGTATTGTACCGGACTCACTCACTAGACTCGGGCCTGGTTTTTAATTACCTGAAAGTTCACTTAGCTGCTCTCAGCCTATACTACGTCACAACAGAAGGTGGTGTGGTGGAAAATGCCAGTTAAGGCTTTTATGTAAGGGGTTAAAAGGATTGATTTCCCCCCCCCCCTATTTCTAACCCAGCGCCCGGATGGGACCTAAATGTGGTATTGACAAGACTTGTGGTGGGGTCTCCTTTAGAGCCTATGCATAAGGCAAGTCTCAAGGATCTTACATACAAGACAGCCTTCCTAGTGGCTATCACTTACTGAAGTACAGGCCCTTTCAGTTCTAAACCCTTTCATTACAGTTCCGAGATAAGGTGGTTCTGCGCACTTACCCTCGATTTGCGCATTTATATCCAAGTTCCATGTGAACCAGTCAATGGAACTGCCTACTTTCTTCCAGAACCCCACTAACGTGGCCGAAAGAAGCCTACACACACTAGATGTGCGCAGGGCAGTTATGCTTTACCTGGAAAGAACTAGACCACTGAGGAAGACAAACCAGTTTTTTGTTTCAGTGGCAGCTGGTAGAGCAGGGGATCCAGTCTCTAAATCCACCATCTCAAGGTGGATTGTCAATTGCATCACACGGTTACACTCTTGCTAAGAGAGAACTGCCCTTGAAGCCTTGAGCTCACTCTACTCGAGGCGCTGGGGCTTTCATTGCAAATGTTCCCCTATAGTCCATTTGCAAAGTGGCAACCTGGAGTTGGGTACACACTTTTACAAAACACTATTGCCTAGACACCCAGTCTAGGTCTGATTCTCAGGTGGGACAAGCAGTACTAAGACTTCTTTTCACTACCATTCCTTCTAACAACCCACCTCCAACTCCGGGTACTGCTTGCAAGTCTATGCACAGCATGTGATTCTACGCAGATTAACAAGCATCAGAAGACATGATTACTTACCGTAATGGCATTTCTGATGATTGTATCTGCTTAGATTCACATGTGCCCACCCTTCACCCGCTCAGTTGGAAGGAACATAGACGTCTTACTACTTTCGCTCTATTATGTACTCACTCACAATAGTCATTAGGCTCCCTCATAGCAGAAAAATAATCAGAAATGCTATTACGGTAAGTAATGCATGTCATACACGAGGTGTTTTGAATAAACAATTAATTTATTTATCATTCAGTTAGAATAATTCTTCAGAAGGGGGCAATATAACAGTAACACTCAAACACCTCATCCTTTTTGAGTGGCCCCAAAATCCTTGAGTAGCCCTGTTGGCAAGCCTCCAGTCAGCAGCTTTTGCTAGCTTCTTGGGATCAGTCTCTTTTGAGTCAGCCAAGTGCTGTCTCAGCTCAGGAGAGCGGTCTTCAAAAATAGACTCCAACAAAAATAGATTTCTCATTCCTTCAAAGGAGTTCTCTGTAACCCCCAACCCAACCATCTAGGTTATTCACATTCACACACCCAGGTAGCCCAAGGGGTAGCATCAGTCTTTTTGAGGGTCCTAACCCTCTTAAGGTACTGGGTAGGAACTTTCCCAAATCTATCTATTAATGCTAGCTTCACATTTTCATACTCCAATCTTTGAAGTTCCCCCACCTCCATTACAGCATCAGTTGCAACCTGGGGAGCGTAGACAAAAGCCAGGGATTCAACTGATTCCCTGTGAAACCCTGAATCCCATAGTTGTATTCAAAAGCACCCAACCAATCCAAAATATCAAGTTTCACATCATACATGCTCACTGCTTCTTTAGGCATGCAAGGTCTCTTTGGACTGAAAGACCTAGAAGACTCTGGGATAGAAACATTTTCAAGAGAACATTTCTTCATTTCGCGAGCATGTTGCATTTCCATTTCCCTTAGTTTGATGGCTTGATTTTTGCTTTCAGCTTGGATTTGTAATCTTTTGAATTCTAACTCGAGTCTCATTTTCTCAAGAGACACAAATTCTGGACTCGGTGATGGACCTTGTGGGGTCCCTCTGGATACAGACTGAGGAAAAAAGGCCTGTTGAGGTAAAGAGGGTCTCTCTCTGCGAGACGACTCTTCCTCCTCTAAGACATTAGAGTTAGACTCTGAATTATCATCCCTAATATAATTTACCACATTTCCTGAGTTAGAAGAAGTGACAGGCCTACTACCCAGACTTTGATGATTCAACAGTCTTGCAATTCATTTTTCTTTCCTTTTACAGGGAGACTCTGGGCCTTACACACTTCTTTCAGTTGCTCTGCTGTTAGAATGACCAGGGCTTCTTGACTGAAGTTGTCCATATTTGGCATGTTACAATTGCTTTTCTAGTGGAGCTTAGCCTTGTGAAGATTTTTAGTTGAACAAAAGCAAAGTAAATTCTTAGTGCAACAACTCTACAATAGTTCCTCACCGCTTGCCACCAGTATTCGGCAAGCTTCTATGCAGTACCCTTTGGGTGCACTACAACAACCCTGACCTCCTGGCAATAGGGACCCAACCTTTGGTATAAGCTTGTACTACACAAGTTGGTATTGTGTTGAGAAGCCAGGCTTATCTCAAGAGGGATCAATGTGAGCTGTAGGGGAGTTACAGAGATTCACAGTGACAAGTATTCAAATAAACACTTATACACAAGGTTTCTTGAATAAACAATTATTAATTTGTCAGTTAGAATAAGCCTTCTTCAGAAAGGGGCAATATAACAGTAACACTCAAATACACTTAAAAAATACATACACACTCTTAATATTTCTAAATCAGTAAGTACCCTTTTGGGATGGCTCACAGACACTACCTACACCCTCAGGTGACTTCAATAGCTAGGGTGTTGGGGACATTAATATATCACTATTGCATTTAGAATCAGGTTTGAGTTTGTCAAAGAGAGAGGTTATTATGACACAAGATATCTCACAAATATTTCTTAAAGCAGGTGAGTACTTTTGTAAAAAAAAAAAGATACAAAATTAGTTAATCCTTTCCTGGAAGGAAGACCAAACACATTCACAGAAGGAAGAGTCATTCAGGGAGCCAGGCTAAGCCAATCAATTGTGAAAAGGTATGTGAAACTGAAGCACTTCTCAGAGGTAGGTACAAAGTGTTGCACAGGTTTTAAAAATTCTTTGTAGGTAGAAAAATTCAAAGTAGTGTCACAAGCTGTTTAGGCTTGTGGAGTAAAGAAGATGCAAGCAACTCTACACATTAAACCAAGCAAGTCTCCAACGAGGACAAGTGGTTACACAACAAGAGGTAAGTTTTCTTTGACTTTACAGTACCTTTTAGGTTGAAGAAAAGTGCAGCAGATGACTTCTGCTCCTGTGCAGCACTGCAGATCTCACTGTTCATGGGCCTCAGTCATGGGGACAAGAAGGATGACTTCTGGGGACTCCTGCCCTGCAATGGCACGGTCACCGCTTGCAACCTGCAAACTTCAAACAAGGGGCTGCAAATAGCAGCAGCGCTGTTCCTGGCTGTCGAGCTGGGCTTTCCTTGCATCTGGGGTCCAACACTCTGTTGAGGGGGGGGGGTTCAGGCTTGGTTAGTCCTGCTTCCTGGGAGTCCGGAGGATTTTCCTGGAGCTCTTCGCCAGCTTAAAAGCAACAAACACAAACTCCCTGGCTACTCGGTTTCCAGTAGCAACTCTGTGGAAATTCAACCAGCTCTGAGTCGATGTCCAGGTGGCTTATTTTGGAGTTGATTGGTCCCACCAACTCAAGGGGAGAAGTCGTCCTTGCAGGGGCTTCTCTGTCGATACGAATTTGGAGTTTAGGCAAGGCAGCAGGGCTTCACCGGGCAAACCAAAGATCCAGGAGTTGGAGCAGGTGTCCTCTTCAAGTTCTTCTTTGGTTCCTTCGTCCAGTGGTCGACTCTGCCTTCCAAGCCAAAAAGCCTCGCCTTTTATGCAGTTTTCTCTGTTTCATTTCAGTCTAGCTGTCAGTCACCCAGCAGGGTGGCTGTCCTTGCCGAACAATCAGCCGGCCAATCACCACAAAGTGCATTTGGGTCTCCTAGGAGACTAAGCACAGGGTGTTTCGGGGACCTCCCTCACTTCCTGCCCCATCAGACACCCTGGAGCAAGAGGTGGGTTTCACTCGTGAATCCCGCTAAAGGCAATGCGATCAAAGGGACCAAACCTGGTTTGGGGCGCAGAGTGAATCTCAAGAAGGACCTTTTCACAAAGAAATGGCGAGAAAAGAAGACCTGGGCCATTTTGACAAATGCCACCTTGGGTGCTTTACTGCAGCTGCGAACGCAGCCCGCGGTAAATGCACGATAGTTAAAAGTAAACCACTGCCACCAGCCCTTCAGTGAGGAAAGGGTAACGTAAAAATAAAAATGTTATATGAGAAGCTAGACAAAGGGGATACAAGGCAACCCCTCCAGCACCCTATTGTAAGATATTGTGTGCTGCGTCTAGAACATTACAATTGTAAGTAAAGTAATTTTCACTGTACTGCTCTTGGAAATAGTTGTATAGCCAAGAAATGTTATTTATACCTTTAGGAAATCTGAAAGACTTCCCTGTGCCACTGCACTGAAGGTGGTGTGTGACGCAATGTAAAAGATGATGCGTATGGAGTTTGTCAGACTCCATAACCAACAGAGTTCAAAATCATATTACAGTATATGAGAGAGTGGAAAAAAGAGTCTCTCTCCAGGGAAATAAAATCAAGTCCTCAAAATCCAGCAAAGTTGCTGGGAAGCTCCAAGATTGAGGGAATTAGCACATTTCTGAATATTCTCCCTAACACCCCTCGCAGTAGAGGAGTTGACGGCCGTAATAGCCGACCTCCCAACAGGCAAATCCCTAGGACCTGATGGGCTACCCAGGTAATTTTATAAGAAATAAAAAAAAAACTGCCCCACGGTTGCTAAAGGTGTATGAGGAGCCGTATGAGAGAGAAGGGTTACTGCAGAGCCTATCAGAATCAGTTATAATACTCATATTGAAACCTGGGAAACCGCCTCTAGAGTCTGGCTTCTATGGACCGATTTCCCTGATCAACCAGGACTCCAAAATCCTGACCGCAGCCCTAGAGAATGGACTCAAGCGAGTCATAACTACGCTAGTGCACCCAGGCCAAACGGGATATGTACCAGGGAGGAACACAACATGGAACCTGCGTAGACTTCACATGTAGATAGTACGAATCAAGAACAGGGAGAATGCGCAGTGGTCACATTGCTATTAAGGCATTTCACTCAGTGAATTGGGACTGGCTCCTGGGAGCGTTCGCACACTTCGGGATAGGGATACATCTGCTGGATTAGGCTCCTTTACAGGGATCCTAGAGCAATGGTGACATATTTCGGAGGGGTGGGAAATTGGCAGGGGCACAAAGCAGGGATACCCACTATCCCCGATGCTATACATATTGGCACTGGAAACATTCGTGGTTTTCCTCAGGGCAGAGTACAAGGACGCTGGAATAGAGATGGATGGGGTGGTACGCCAAATCTCGATACACGCAGATGACCTGCTCCTTTATGTCGTGAATCTGAGGGGAAACTTGCCAGGCCTACTAGAAGCCATGGGGGCATTTGCCAGACTGTCAGGAATCGCGATTAATAGGGAGAAATCTTTGCTCTTCCCCCTAGCGGACTGGAGTTGGGCTGCCCCTGACCAGTTGCCGAATTTAGGACTCACATGGACACCAGTCACCTTCTGCTACTTAGGAGTGGACATACACCACAACACCACATACAGCCCACACACAGGCAGCTCTAGACAAAATAGGGCAAGTAATGAAGTGCTGGAAGACGCTATTACTTTACTAACATTCCATACAACATTCCTGGGTCCTTCTTTAGACCACTCCACACAATGACAAGGGAATTCCTGTGGGGTGGTGGGAGGAACAGGATAGCGCTGAATACACTACAGAGGTATTACGAATGGGTTGGGGATCAGGCTGCCGGACTTTGAACGCTACTAACTGGCGGGATAACTTCAATTTGTGGTAAGATGGCTTGGGGATGACACATCCATAGACACACTGCTCTTTCAGCCAGCTATAAAACACTACTACCTGAGGGAACTCTTATGGATAGACGAAGCCCTAGTCAAGCCACTACCTAACCTGGTTAAACTGAGCCTTACCCTATGGAGGAGAGCATGGAAGATACAAGGAACATAAGACCACTACTCCAGACAAATCCCCACCGGGATTAGTTGACACCTGCACAGTGGCCCTGACAACTTATTGTGCACAGTGGGAAGACAAGGGAGTGGCCCAGATTGGAGATCTATGGAAAGATGGACAAGGGGTAGACGTTCCAACCTTAATGGAAGAGCAGGACGTACGCAGCGGACAATTTCTGTTGTACAACAGTATCGTCCGGAAGATCAAGAAGAGGTGGAGTAAATTACCTGAAGGGGTAAGGGGGGGATATCGAGGGGAAGCTGGATGCGTGGTACGATGTGTCGGAGGGAGAACACACAGTATCCAGACTCTACGAATGGCTCCAGAGCCGCAACAATGGCAGGGAGCTGCAGGCAAGAGCTAGATGGGAGGAGGAGCTCTACAGAACCTTCACGGATGAGGAGTCGAGAAGGACACTTCGGTATGCTAAAGTCTCCAAGAATGTGAGATTCAAGCAGATGCAGCTTTACCTCACACACAGCATACCTCTACACCCAAGAGAATGCTAAACATGGTAAACGGACCCGTAGTTGCCCACGCTGCGCGGCAAAAAGGCAGATATACTGCACATGATCTGGTCCTGCCCGGTGATGCTGGAAATCTGGGGCACTTTAAAGAACAGGGCGGCGGCAAGAGGATCCAAATGCAGACATGGTCGCCGGAATCTTACCTAATAGGGCTGTTCCCGATGGGGGTGGAAAACAGTGGACACATAGCAAGAATGAAAGACCTAATGTGCATTCTGGCGAACCATCGCATAGCGATGACATGATATACAAGTATAGGGTCATTAATAGAAATGTGGTGGGCAGACCTGAAGAAATGGGTGATAGCGGAAACATCTGTGTGGACCAAAGCGATGCAGAGGGGAGAAGGAGAAAGTGTGGCCAAGTTACTTGTATGGTATTCCCTCATACATACCTGTTCGAAAGCACAGAAGGGCATGGCCCAACAGGCCCCAGTCGGCCGGACATAGATTGAACTGCCGGCGGCAAGAGGGGTGTGGGCACTCAGTGGGGAGAGAAGCCAGAACCAATGGCCAGGTCGGATGGGGCTTGATTTCAGAGACATAGACAATGGAAGGTTAAGCATTGGGGACAGATGAGATTGCTAAGCCAGCGTGCTGAGATGGACGATACAGTGCAGATCCCAACATGTGGTGCCAGTTGTTGTGTGATGTTTATTGATTTTTTGAAGTTTAAAAAAAAAAATATGCACATGCCTAACTAGAATTTAGACAAAAGTAATGAATGACACAAGGATTTAAAGAAAATTGAATAGTGAATAATCAGAATCTTGCCCTAGCCAGCATGTGTTTCAACCCTTCTGGGTTTTTCTTAAGGTTTTACAATGGCAAGGATTTCTTTTTACAATTGTTGATCAAAAACAAAAAATCTCTAACAGTCTGCGTGTCAATATAATAGAAAAGCCAGCAACATAGATGGAGAGATGGAAAGTAGTAAAACATATTGTTATTGATCGATACAGTTTCCTCTTGATTTAAACCAGTCTGTTCAATCTCAATAAATGGATTCATATAAAGGAATGCCCCAGGCAACATATATCCATGCACTGTCGGCAAGTTATATCCCAGTAGCACCATTGTGTGCCTCCATCTGAAAATGTGATGCTGTATGGTGATTGAAGCCTGAGCTGTGAACAAATGCATTTCAGTAGTGATTAGTTAATGTGCTGGTGCTTATTAAACTTAGTATGTTAAAACTCAAAATTGACCCTTTCAAAAGGGATATGATAATGTGCTGAAGTGTTCACCATTTACACATTATCTCGTGTGTGTGTGTGTGTGTGTGTGTGTGTGTGTGTGTGTGGCTTGGTTCTCTTGACAGCATCTAAATGCATATGAATGTGTGGAATAGAAAAATATAGCTTTAACAGAGAAAGCATTGCTGGACTATTTCTTTTTTGGAAATGGAAGCGGCACATTGCCGTAAGTATGTATTAGTTATTGTGGATGTGATGACCATGAAGTTATACTGAATGAAAAACCCAACGGTGCCCTCAGTATTTCCAAAAATGTAATGCTAAAAAACATTCAGTCAGTAAAAAAATGATTGAAACTGCTATAACGCCAATTATATACATAACAAAGTAGGGACGGATTTGACATTTAAAACCTCAGGATGTCTCGCCTCCAAATGAAATAAAGGATGTCTGGTTAAAGATCATCCTTACCATGCTCGGTGTTCCACGTGTTTACACTGCTGTTGCCATGTTGATTCACTGTTTATAGTTGGCTAATGACGTGGAGACGTCCTGCATGTTTGTCAGTCAACAGTAGAATGGACTATGCAATCACAGGCAAGTTAAACACTTTCCCCATCTTGGCCACAAAGCGTTTCAAGAGGGACCAAAGGAGACCAGTTGGGCAGATTTGGATTTCTGTTTGTGAAAAGGTTCAGAGAAGCAGTTTTTGGAGTTCTGGTGGAGGCCTTTGTGATACATTAGAGGCCACGATGTGATGAAAGAAGTGAAGAAATGACTTGCCATCAATCACCACAGAATCAAGAGAAATAATCTGAGTCTGCAAAAGCAGTTCTGCACCAGGCTGTTTAGAGGCGTTCACTATACACAAAATTCCTGGATGCCTTTTGACAACAGATTTTGGGATCCTTGGAAGACTAGATTCATCAGACATTCATTCAAGTGGCACCCTTTTGCATCTTCGAGTATCAAGTCACGGTCATGGCAGAATCTTCACTGCAGGGCTGGGTAGCCAACACACATGTCTGTCCCACGCCAGAGGCCGCTGGTCTCCTGACGAAAAGAGACTTGACAACAATGTCCTGGAGCTACCAGCTGCGTTGTGGGCCCTGAAGTTCTTCAGGCCTCAACTGCAAAATTGGGTGATCGTGTTGACCACGACTTCCAGGTTTTATTTTTGTAAGCACCCAGTGTCACCTGCTCACTGGCTTCATCAACGGAGGCCCAGGTGCTGTGTTCGTGGACTCGGACGTAATGCTACTAATTCCTTTACACCCACCATGGATCCACAACACAGATTCCCTCAGCAGTTCAGTGGCACAGGGAAGTCTTTCAGATTTCGCAAAGGTTTGAATAACTTTCTCTTGGATAAACTACTGTTTCCAAGAGCAATGAAGGGAAATTGACTTTACTTGCATTGTAACTTTCTAAACCAGCACACACTATCTTACAGTAGGGTGCTGGAGGGGTTACTTAGTATCCCCTTTGTCTAGTTTTGCATGTAACATTTTTGTTACCCATTCCTCGATGAATGGCTAGTGGCAGTGGTTTGCTTTTACCGTGAGCTGCGTTCGCAGCTGCAGTAAAGCACTCAAGGGTGCAATTTTTCTCAAAATGGCCCTGGTCTTCTTTTTTCGCCAATTCTTTGTGCAAAGGTCCTTCTTGACATTTACTCTGTGTGCCAAACTAGGTTTGGCCCCTTTGTTCGTTTTGTATTTGGCGGGATTCATGGGTGAAGCCCGCCTCGGTCTGCAGTATATCTGACGGGGGCAGGAAGTGAGGGAGGTGCCCAAAACTCCATGTGCTTAATCCCCTTGGTTCCAGGAATGCACCCAAAGGTGACTGGCCGACTGGCTGTCTGGCAAACGCAGCCACCCTGTTTGACTGGCAGCTAGGTAGAGGCACCTGCTGCAACTCATGGATCGTTGGTTTGCCCGGTGAAGCCCTGCTTCTGCGCTGAAGCTCCAAATTCGTCTCGACTAGAGAAGCCCTGCAAGGACGACTTCTGCCTTGAGTTGGTGGGACCAATCAACTCCAAAGTAAGCCACCTGGACATCCTCTCGAAGCTGGTTGTATTTCCACTGCAGTTGCTGCTGGAACCGAAGAGCCAGGGAGAGGAACACCAGATTGTGTGCGTTGCTTTTAAGTTGGCCAAGAGCTCCAGGAAGATCCTCTGGACTCCCAGGAAGCAGGACTGACCATGCCTGAGCCACCTCACAGAGTGTTGGACCCCAGATGCAGGGAAAGCCCACCTCGACACCCAGGAACCGCAGTGTTGCTATTTGCAGTAGACTCAATGAGCTGAAACCGCAAAGTCCCACTGAATAGAAGTTGGTCGTTTTCTGTCGCCGACCGTCCCGTTGGATGTATGTGATCACTGAGACCAAACTTAATTGCGACTGCCGAAAATGGTGATTTTTCTTTTCAATTTTCTTTTAAAGAAACCCGCTTTGCACCACATAGAGATGCGGGGTGTGACCCCTGCAGCCCCCCATACTACTAGAATATCCCATACCCCCCCACATATGTATGTGGTGTAAGGGGGGTTTAAAAAAATAAATAAGTCAGCATTTTTGGCCGTCGCAATTCTCAGGTCGACATTTGTGTACGATTCCTCCCGTTGCAGTGCAGGAGTCCTCCAGATGTCCTCCCTCTTGTCTCCACGACTGAGGCCCCGAAACACAGGATCTGCAGTGCTGCACAGGAGCAGAAGCCAACTCGAACCATTTCTTGTAACCAAAGCTACTGTGCAGTCTAAGAGAACTTACCTCTTGTTATGTAACCTCACTTGTTCTCAGTGGAGACTTGGCTTGGTTGCTTCTGTAGAGTTGCTAACAGCTTCTTTACCTCACAAGCCTAATCAACTTGTGATCCTACTTTGATTTCTTCTTTTCTACAAAGACTTCTAAAACATTGTCCAACACTTTAACCTACCTTCAAGAATTGCTTCAGCTCACCTCGACTTTTGCCCAATTGACTTTGGCCTGGCCTGGCTCCCTGAATGACGCTTCTTCCCTCTGTGTGTTTTGTCTTCCTTCCAGGAAGGGTTTAACTTGCTTTGCATTGTGGGTTACCAAAAGTACTTACCTGCTTCAGAATATTTGTGAGATCTCTTGATTTGTTCTAACAACCCTTTTCTTTGACATACTCCCAAGTATTGCCCTAAATGCAACAGTGATCTATTAATGTCCAGTGTCCTAGTTACTAAAGTCACCTGAGGGTGTAGGAAGTGTCTGTGTGCCATCCCAAACAGCTACTTGCTGATTTAGAGAAACTAAGTGTGTATTTTGGATTGTATTTGTGTTACTATTATATTGCCCCTTCTGAAGGCTTACTCAAACTGACTGTTAATTTAATAATTGTTTAATCAAGAAACCTTGTGTGTAAGAGTTTATTTGAATACTTGTCACTGTGAATCTCGGTGTAACTCCACTACTGCTCACATTGACCCCTCTTGAGATGAGCCTGGCTGCTCAACACACTACCAACCTGTGTAGTTCCGACTTATAGCAAAGGTTGGGTTCCTATTGCCAGGAGGTCAGGGTTGTTGTAGTGCACCCAAAGGGTACTGCATACAATATTGCCTAACACCCACACTTAGACTTTCTGGCACTACAGATGTGGAGTGGGACTAGGCAGTCGCACTCCCTTCCTGGGTGCCACACACACAGTCAGCCATAGCCCGCGAAAGCAGCGGGTTTCCTGGGAAATTGCATGGCCTTATAAGGGATTTCCTGAGTGGCAATGCTGGAAGAAGTCCAAACGGCAATACGGCAAAAGAAGAGAGCAAAAATCTTGGGGTACGGCCATTTTAGGGCACTAGCCAGGTTTAGTAGCCATATGCAGTAAACGTGAAAGTGCACAATAAAAGCAATGCAAAACTGAGAAAACTGTAGCTGCTGCCACCAACTTGTCTTTAGACGCATATAAAAGTAACCTAAAATCACAAATGTAAAACGCTAGGGTGACATTGCTGTGTGCAATGTTAATGGGTACAAGAATTCAAAAGGGAAGCATGGTTTCCCAGTACTGATAGTATCTCATATGCTCCTCACAGTAGATACTGAAACCAGCGGTTATCCAGGTAGGTGACTTAGGTTCTCGAAACCTATGAGTGTATAATGCATCATTCTCAGTGCAATCTTTAGCCCAAAAAACAGGGCCTTGAGAATGCGTTTTACTCTTTGGCACATACTGTTAATGCTATTTGCCAGTGCTTTGAAGTGAGGTCAAGTTGCTTAAGAATTCGGCAACACCTTCTTTGTCTACCAGCTCATCAGCTCTTGGTAGTGTGTTCATCAGTCTTTGTGAATAAATTTATATCGCTGTAGTCCACAATCGACTACAATTTCTTAAATCGTGCTTTAGCTACCAGCACAACAGGACTGGTTCAAGGACATGTCTTTGGGCACCTTCTCTGAGACACTGTGGGGTTACCCTGCCTCGGGCATCATAAGGATGCTAAAGGCAGTGCACTTGCAGATACATACTGTTAGGCTTTATGCTATGCCAGGCAGGATAAACCTATATCAAAAGCCAGTAAAAAGTAAAGAGCTACTTCATAAGATAAAAAGTTGTCCCTTCTAACAACTTGTGGTGAAAGATGATTTAGTATTTCATGTATGTTTTGTTCCACTTGGTTATGCCATGTGCAGTGTGTTGTTTTTAATTGCATGGATAGTAGTCTGTTAGCTGTTTGCATGTTGTCATCGTGCACATCGAAGGTTCATACTAATTTTTATGAAGTCCTTAATGGCTGTATTGCATGGGTGCTTATTCTGTGAGCCCATTATCCTCTTTTTGTATTTCAGGTTTTTCTACTTGTACCATTTTGCCTTCTATGCCTATCACTACCGCTTCAATGGGCAATACAGCAGTCTGGCTCTGGTCACTTCCTGGCTCTTCATTCAGGTGAGAGCCGCAATCTCATTTAGAATTGTAAGCACAGGTTTAGCATCCGTGTCCTGCCAAAACAGCTACGTCCAAAATTAAATAAAAAATTGTAAAAGGGACTGGGTTTGTGAAGGTAAAAACGGAACTCCAATAGAGAGTTGTTGAAGCAGGGATTGTAGCTTCCATGGTCCCATAGCTAGTGCATCTGGTACAGGTGTGCTGATATTTGGGTTGGTTGAGTAAATATTCTAGCTAGTTGATACAGCACAAGTGGGCACTGGGGTTGGTGGGGATAGGGGAGACTTAGTCTGGTCACTTCAGTTAACATGCATTCTTTGACAAAGACGAACATTTTGTTTTATCTCGAAAAAATGGGTGGCGTTTTTGCCTTTTATAATAGGCCCCATACTATGTAATGGTATGTCGTCAAATGTGATGTAATTACTCGCCTGCATGCTTTTTTGGAGTTCCATATGTCTGACATTAATTCCGATGAGCTTTTTAATAATTTACTATAGACGGACCTTGTTCCACTGTAGTATTAAAAACCTCATTTTAGGAGCTCCAACACTGTTAAATAAGAGTTCTTTAACACAATACAAACTAAGATAGCAAATAATGTTGGATATTATCAGGGTCATAGTGTACATTTATAAGTTGCTTGACATTTCAGTACTATTGGCAGTTGTTTCAAGTATCCAAAACACTTGTTCTCTAGGGTGAAATAACTTTATGCAAATGTTTGTGGATTATTTGCATTTATTTAATGAATAATTCATATCACGGAGTACAGCATTATCTAGGTGTGACGCACCATGTTCTGGGAATTGATGATCTGCCTTTCTCTGATGCTTGTGAATCTGCTTAGAATCACATGCTGTGCATATAGTCTGACGTCTAGTGGTAATCGCGAGCATTGCATCTTGTCTTTCGAGGATCGAAAGGGGGATGTCGACATGGGCGTGCTTGTAACACTATCCCTAATGTGACGTGTAGTGTACTTAAAATCCCTCGCACGTCGAGGTCCCAATATGCGGAGCTCGTACATTGATAAATTATAACTATTATCCACGACCGTTTTTCGTTTAATCTTCGACCTTTCACCATTGATGGCTACTTCTGGACCTACGCCGAAAACTACGGATTTTGGCGACTGGTGCTTCGGTCGATGCTGTCGACCGCGTGTCCTCGGCCAACCGGCCTGGCCTGTACAGTAGGGAGAGTGGGGCCCCAGTGTTTGGTTCTTTTTAGAATGCTTTTCCATCACCCGCCCCCCCCCCCCCCCCCCGCCCCTTTTACCTTCTGGTCTTGCTGTCACCATTTACCTCGACTATGGAGAGGACTCCTTGTATGTTTTGCTCGTCCTGCAACTGCAAATACCTGTGGAAGGATGTTAGGCAGAGTTTGTATGCAGTACCCTTGGGGACCACTACACACAACAGGTGTAAGCAAACCAACCTTTGGTATAAGTCTGTACTACACAGTTTTAGTAGCGGAGCTGAGCAGCCAGGCTTATCTCAAGAGAGAAATGTGAGCTGTAATGTTAGTGGTCTACAATCACAGGTGTTCAAATAAACTTACTCAAGGTTTCTTGTTAAAATACTTATTGATTTATTCAACTGTCAGTTATAAAACATTCACTAGAAGGAGGTAGTTATATATCGCACACAAATATACTTCAGTACTATACTATTTCTGAGGCATTCAGAATACTTTGAAGGAGCAGTAAAAAGGCATAGGTTATTTAGAACCTAAAAGGTTACAAGTTATTCTGTCTAAGAAGAGTCAATTCAATAGGTTAGGCCAAAGTCAGTGGGCTAACGTCTTGGATAGGTTAAAGTAGTTAAACGGAACAGTCTCTGAAACAGTTCTTAGCATTATTTGTAGCGAGAAGAATTATATGCTGGGTCACAAGCTGATTAGGCCTGCGAGTTGATAGTTTCAAGCACTTTCACCGCGAGAGGTAAGTCCTCTGTCAGGTTTTACAGTACCTTACAAATTAAGAAAAAGAGGCAATTGACGATATCTGTTCCTTGCAGTTACTGCAGATCTCGCTATTCCTGGGCCTTGGTTGTGGGTACAAGAGGGAGAACGTCGGGGGACTCCTGCACTGCACGAATAGTTGAAAAGCTTGGCAAATCTTCAATTCCAGTAGCTGTAAGTCAACACACAAACTGGTGTCTCCCTCCCTGGTTCTACGGTTTCCTGCAGCACACTGAGGAAAGTCAACCAGCTCTGAGATGAGTATCCAGGTGGCTTACTGTTGAGTTGATTGGTCCCACCAACTCAAACGGAGAAGTCGTCCTTGCAGGGGCTTCTCTGTCGAGGTGAACTTGGCGATTCGGACCTGCAGCAGAGCTTCACCGGGCAAACCAAGGGTCCAGGAGTTGCAGCAACCGTCCTCTTCTAGCTAGTCTTCGATTAATTCATTCCAGTGATCGACTCTGCCTTCCAAGCCAAGAGACTCGCCTTTTATTAAGTTCTGTCCCATTCATTCCAGCCTAGCTGTCACTCGCCCAGCAGGGTGGCTGTCCTTGCTGGACAGTCAGCTAGTCAATCACGCCAGAGTGCATTTGGGTCTCCTAGGAGACTAAGCACAGGTAGTTTTGGGCACCTCCATCACTTCTTGCCCACCCCAAACACTCGGGAACCAGATGTGGTCTTCACTCCTGAATCCCGACAAAGGCGAAGGAAGAAAGGGACCAATTCTATTTCGCGCGCATAGACAAACTCGAGAAGGACCTTTCCTAAAATAAATGGCGAAAAGAAGACCGGGACCTGTTTAAACGGCGAGGGCTCGGACACCATCTTGAAAAACATGGCTCCCGGAATTTAACACTACCGAAGCTATTGAAAGTTTGTGGTCTGGGAAAATCATGGTAGTTCGTTGTAAAATTACTCCCACCAGCCATTCTGAGAGGAAAGTGTAGCACTTGACTGCTACATGAGTATCTAGACACAGGGGATACTAAGTAACCCTTCCAGCACTCTATTGTAAGATTGGGTGTGCTGGGTCTAGGAATTTAAAACTAGTAAAGTCAATTTCACTTTACTTACTCTGGGAAACAGTAGTTTTTCCTAGAGAAGGTATTTAAACCATGGGAAAGGCTGGAAATACTTCCCTGTGTCGCTGCACTGAGGGTGCTGTGTGACAAAAATGAAAATCTGCCTATGGAGTTGTCTAAAACTCCATAACCAAAAGGAAACAAACACAGAAAACAAGTAGAATTAAAAAGTTCGAAGTCCCAAAGTTTAGCAAAAGAGCTGGAGGGCTCTAAGGTGGGAGGAATCAAAAGTGTAACAAGTGTCTGCCTCGTGATCACAATGAGCAATCCTGCAAGTCTTGCCAACTTTTTCATCCAAAGACTCTATAAGATCGGCAGACGAAGTGTTGGGCGGCCTACGCCATGCATGCCGAGAGTGGTTCCCCTGTTTGCGCAGGCGCCTCGAGTGATGAGGATTCAAGCGGCAGCCATGGCTCCGATGTGGAGGCCATTGACATTTCCGCTGAACCATCAGGTTCTGAAGTGCCCGAGCCGACAGGCATGCCACTGGTGCTGCTATGGGGAAAAAACATCCTGGCGACAGGGGCCACACCCACACCACAAAAGGTAAAGCACACAACCCCACAAGATCTCTTCACTGATACGTCGAGGAAGCTACAGACTCCAACAGGCCTGTCGAAAGTTTCAAAAACGCCCACCGATCCTCCTGATTGGCTGCCCTCCCTGGAACCGACGTCGCGGCAGAAGGGTTACTGCCCATCTCAAAGGTTATGGCTGATAAATCTCGACCTCCCAAAGATTCCTGTCCTCCAGGAGAGCCCTACCCCTCCTCCTCCAGACCCCTCTGGTTCATCCCTATGGACCGCAGTTAGGTTTGAAGCTTACATTTACAAACTTTCAAAGTTGACTTTTCTGAGAAATGTATTACCCCAAAAAGACCTAGGGAGGAGGATTCCTGCCCTACTCTTTCTAAAGTACAAATACATTCCAGTTCTTTTCCTGAGGAGGAAGTTTTAGAATTCTCAGACCGTGAAGAAGTCTGAGGACCCTATAATCGGGAAGAAAATCCTTTAGAGGAGACACCAGACCAGTAGCCAGACTGGGGTCAGGAACAGCCGGTAGAGGAAACACCATGGCTCTCCCACACTACAACTCTAGATCCGGATGCCCTTTGGCTAGACCTTGCCTCCTCCCCTACTCAGAGGCAAACCTCACCCATTGACTATCAAATGTCCTTCAAAGCAATCCTAAAGAGGGCTGCAGACCATTTTCAAATTGTCACACAAGAGACAGTACAGGACACAGACTTTGTGGAAGACTTCCTAAAAGACAAACCCCCCACAAGTCGGGCGTTCCCACTGCTTAACTCCATCAAGAAGCCCCTCGCACCCTCATTGTTGTCCCCATCTCTTAAAAGAGCGGTCGACCCTTTAGTAGGAATTTCACCCCTCCCCTTCTGACCCGCTGTGAATCTGGGTCCATGCCACCCCAGACTCCCTGGTAGTCACTACTACCATGAAGAGAGCCGGAGTGTTGTCTACGACAGAGGTACCACCAGACAAGCACTGTAAAAAGTTGTACGCACTCGGAAAGCACAGCAATACGTCTGCAGCATATTCCACTAGAATTGCCAATAACACTACATGCTGGTAAGTTGTGATGTACAATGGAACTTACTTCAGGAGGGCCTACAAGAAGTCCCGGAACCTGTACGATCAAGCCTGCTGGCGGTTGTCTGGGAAGGGAGACAGGTCAACCAAAATATCCTGAAGTACACCTTGGATGCAGTATGAACAGCGGGGCGGGGCCCTGGCACAGGGTACCCTTCTCAAAAGGCACGCCTGGCTCAAAAATTCAGTCTTTAAGTCTGAGACCAGGCCTCCCTTATAAACAAACCAGTGGAGGAAACTAATTTGTTTTGGAAGGCAGTACATTATGCCTTAGTTAGTCTTATGGTCCTTCTTTGCTGTTTTCTCTCAATCAAATCACAGCAAGACCCTATCAAGAGCGAGGAGGTATATGATATGATAGGATATTTATAACTCGCTTAATACCCAGAGGTTTCTAAGCGCGGACCAGGGGATTGAACCTATGTTGCTCCGTTTCGTCTTGCTTCCAAGACAAGCACGTTGCCCCTGAGCTATCCTCTGGAGATAAGCTAACTCTCGCCATTCCTTTCGGGGGCAATCCTTCTCACGCCCCCCCCCCCACAACCACTATGGAACAGGGAGTGCATCATGGTCCTGCGGACAGGACGCTACCGCCACAGGTCAATACCAACAAGGGGGTCTGCAAAGGGAGGGGTAGGAATTCCACCCCAAGATGTTCCCCGGCCTCTGCTCAAAAATGACTCGCCAGTCCGGCTACCTTTCATGCCTCCCCATTCGGGGGACGAATAACCTCTTTCCCTCATGCATGGAATGGGGTCACTGCAAACCAGTGGGTGCTCAAGACCATCGCCCACGGTTATTGTATAGAGTTCCACCGGCCAACTCGATAACGTCCATCAACATCCAGACGCCTATCGCCAGAACACCTGAAAATTCTGCTACAAGAGGTGAAGATCCTTCAAGAAAAGGGCACCATAGAAGTCGTCCTCTTTCAACAGGTAGACAAGGCTATTTATTCAGTGTACTTCCTTGAACCCAAAAAGGATTTAACCATGCGCCCTGTGTTAGACTTGCGCCCAGCGAACAAAGTTTGTCAAGCCACAAAAGTTCAGAATGACAACATTGCAGGAAGTAATCCCACTGTTAACACAGGGGGATTACATGGCAACATTGGACATGAAAGATGCATATTTTCATATTTCAATGTTGCCAGCGCACAAAGTGCCTACGGTTCATGATCGGGGACAAGCACGATCAGTTCCAGCTCCTCCCCGTCGGCATTGCCTCAGTCCCAAGGGTGTTTACAAAGGTACTGACCGTAGTAGCGGTCCACCTGCGCAGACAGTCCATTCCAGTCTATACTTCCTTTCGACGACTGGCTAATAACAGGGGATTCGAACGGAACATGGCCATCAAACACCCAGAAGACGGTAGATCTCCTCTTCAGTCTGGGATTCTCGATCAATGAGAAGTCGAGCCTAGACCCCAGTAGGGTCAAGCAGTTTCTGGGGGCTCTAATTCAGACCAGAGACAGCTCCGTCTTTCCCTCAAAGAGGGTTCAAAACATACTGTTCCAAATAATTCACTAGGTCGCCAGCCGCGAGGTGACGTACGCAAAGCCATGAAACTGTTAGGGATGATGGCCTCCTGCCACGCATGCGCCCAATGTAAGAGTGGTTCTCCAGCCATTGGTGTCAGGTCAGCAGACAATGGGACGATCTAGTGGTTGTCTTGGCAGCCCTCGTTCGCTCTCTGCAGTGGTGGTAGAGGGAAAACCTCTTGCAGGGGAAAGACCTTCACCACCCCCAGAGTATAAGCCACTCTCACCATGGACGCACCTCATGGGGTGGGGGGGCCCTCACCTCCTTCACACTGCGTACAGCTTTTGGCCCCCAACAGTAGCATCCAACCACAAACCTGTTAGAATTGTTAGCAGTGTTCAAAGCCCTGAAGGCTCTTCAGACACAACTACAGGGATAGACGGTACTCGTCCTCACAGACCGCACCACGGCCAAGTATTACCTGAACAAACAGGGGGCACGCGCTCTCCAGGGCTATCCAAACTGTCACAAAACATATGGAAGTGGGCTCTCAAACACAAGATGTTACTCCTGTCTCAACACGTTCCAGGGGACCTCTATCTTCTGGCAGACGTGCTCAACTGAGACTTCCCTCTACCCACAGAGTACGAAAGGCGATTACACAGAGACCCTACTCTTCGCAGACTTGGGCTTCCCAGATATCGACCTGTTCGCAACTCTAGAGTACGCTCAATGCCCAAATTACGTCTCCAAGGTCCCCTTACAGCTGCTCCAAGGGGAAGGGACTCTGGATAACATGGTTGGGGAAATTTCTCTATGCTTACCCCCCCTGACTTCCCTACTGAACAAGATAGTGCACAATATGCACCAGGAACCAGTCACTAGGATTCTGGTGGCCCCGATGTGGGCCCGCCAACCCTGATTCTCATCTGATGGCAATGCCCGTCTCCCCTGCGAGGAAGCTGCCATGCCCGTACAACATGCTGTCGCAAGACAATGGGGAGACCCTACATCCATCCCGGCAAACTCTCAATTTAGCAGCCTGGCTGCTAAAGTCCTAGAGTTCGGACACCCCCACCTTCCTCAAAGATGCATGGACATACTTAAAGAAGCACGAAAACCAGACACCAGACCACTGCTACTCTAGCAAATGGAAATGCTTTGTGTCTGGTGCAGTACTAAAATCATCAATTCTAATGAATGCTCACCAACACATATGATGCTGTACCTAACTCACTTGCTATATTCAGGCTTGGTTTTCAATTTCCTAAGTCCACTTAGCTGCACTTTTGGCTTGCACCACATCTCATAAAAGCATTCCGTGGTGGAAAATTCCTGTCAAGGCTTTCATGTAGGGGGGTTAAAAGACTTCATCCCCCAATCTCCAACCCAACTTCCGGATGGGAACTACATTTGGTATTAACTAGACTAATGGGATCTCCATTTGAACCTATGCATAAGGCGAGTTAAGGCTTGCACTTAAACAGCCGTTCTGGTGGCAGTCACTTCAATAAGAAGTGTTGGTGAACTGCAGACTCTTTCAGTCCTAGACCCATTTGTCACAATTCACAAAGAGAAAGTGGTCCTGCGCACTCACCCACAATTTGCGCCCAAATTTATTTCAACGGTCCATGTTAACCAATCAGAACTACCCACTTTTTTCCAGAACCCCACTAACGTGGCAAAAAAGAAGTCTCCACACGCTTGATGTGAGGAGAGCGGTCATCTAGCTGGAAAAGACAAAACCTCTTGGAAAGACAAACCAGTTTTTAGTTTCAGTGGCAGCTGGTAGAGAAGGGGCTCCTGTCTCTAAATCGGCGATTTCAAGGTGGATCCTAAACTGCGTCACACTCTTGCCAAGAGAGATCTGCCCTTCAAGCCTAGAGCACACTACTCGGGGCATGGGGGTTCCATAGCATTCATTGGAAATGTTAGTCCATTTGTAAAGCAGCAACCTGGAGTTCTGTAGAAATCTTTACAAAACACTACTGCCTGGATACACACGCTAGGTTTGATTCTCGGGTGGGACAAGCGGTACGAAGACATCTCTTTACTACTGTTTCTTCACACATCCCACTATCATCTCTGGGTACTGCTCGCTAGTCTATGCACAGCATGTGATTCTAAGCAGATTCACAAGCATCAGAAGACGTGCATTACTTACCATAATGGCATTTCTGATGATTGTATCTGTTTAGATTCACATGTGCCCACCTTTCCTTACCTCTTGGAGTAAAAGGAACAGATACCTTATCCTGGTCTCTTTACTCTCTCACAATAGTCAAAAGCTCCCTCGCAGTAGAAAAAACACAACCAGAGGGACCGCAACGCGTGAGGGATTTTGGGTACACTACACGTTATGGATAATGTTACAAGCACGCCCATGTACATGTCCCCGTTTCGGTCCTCGAAAGACAAGATGCAATACTAAGTGTTAGGCAAGATTGTATGTAGTAACCCTGTGGGAGACTACACCAGTCTTGTCCTCTTGGCAATAGGTAACCCAAACTTTCGGCTAGGTCTGTAGTACACAAGTTGGTAGAGTGACTGAGCAGGCATGCTTATCGCAAAAGGGGTCAATGTGAGCTGTAGGCTTGTAACATAGATTCACAGCGACAGGCATTCAAATAACACTTATACTCGAGGGTTCTTGATTAAAATAATGCATTAATTTACCAGTTTTAAAATAATCCTTCTTTAGAAGGGAGCAATATGCAACACGTAAATATACTTCAACAATACACTCCTTCAGTTCAATAAAGTAGATTCTCTATTGGGGTGGCACACAGATGTTCCTACACCCTGAGGTGACTTCAATAGTTAGGAACACTGTGGACATTAATATCACTTTTCACACTTAAATGGCAAAAAGGAGAACGTTGGGGAAGGAAACAAAGATTAACAAGTTTCTCAAATGGGTAAGCACTTTTCAATCCACAATGAAATTTAGGTTACCCCTTTCCCAGCTATACAAGTAAGGTATGTATGACGTTGTGGGGGGACAGATTAAACACAAGTCAGAGGGTAAGAAAAGTCTTTAGGGAGCCAGGACAGCCAATGTCAATTGAGAAAAATCTAGGGAAGCTGAGGCACTTCTTGTGAAAGCACAAATGTCTTGCACAATGTTATAGAGAAAGTTTGTTGTAAAAAGAAATCACTGTTGGGCCACAAGCTGGGAGGCTTGTGAAGGGCAAAGCTGCAAGCAACTCTGCAAAGGGCAGTAAATGCAAGTCTCCAGTGAGAGCAAGCAAGCCTACACACGAGGTAAGTACACCTGGTTCCACAGTACCTTGAGTCTGAAGAAAAGGTTCCAGCTGGCTTCTGTTCTTTTTGTACTCGTTCTTTTTGTACTCCTGCAGATCATGTTACTGGGCCTCGGTCGTGGGTACAAGAGGACGTCTGGGACTCCCCCCACCGCGGTTTGAAGGTCGTGGCAGCAATGGGCACAATTCAGATCAGTGGCACTTTGTAGTTTGTTACTCGCAAATAGCACCACTGCGCTTCTTGGACACCTTGTGGACTTTCCTTGCTTCTGGGGTCCAGCACTGTTGAGGTGGCTCAGGCTTGGTTAGTCCTGCTTCGAGGGAGTCCGGCGGATCTTCGTGGAGCTCGGTTCCGGCTTAAAGGCGATGCACTAGATTCTGGTGTTCCTGTCCCCTGACACTCGGTTCCTGCAGCAGCAAAGAAGTACAGCCAGCAGAGAGAGGGGTTCCATTAGAGTTTGTCCTGAGACTGATTGGTCCCACCAACCCAAGGGGAGAAGTCCTTTCTGGGCTTCTCTAGTCAATTAGAAATTCAAAGCTTCAGCACTGCAGCAGGGCTTCACCTGGCAAACCAACGGTCCAGGAGGGTGCAGCAAGCTTCTCTTCCAGTTTCTTCTTCGGTTCCTTCGTCCAGTGGTCGACTCTGCCGTCCTTGCAAAAGACCTCGCCTTTTATGCAAGTTTCTCCCATTCATTCGCAGCGTAGATGTCCCTCACACAGCAGGGTGGCTGTCCTCAAGGACAAGCCCTCCAGCCAATCACCTTTTGGGTGCATTGCTGTAACCAAGGAGACTGAGCACAGGTAGTTCCGGGAACCTCCCTTGCTTCCTGTTAGACATTTTGGAGCCAGAGGCAGGCTTCACATCCACCGAAGACAAAGCAGAGACCAAACCTTGTTTGGTGCGCAGAGTAAATCTCAAGAAGGACCTTTCCAACAGGAAATGGCGAAAAAAGATGACCAGGGCCATTTTGACAAAATGGGCACCCATGGGAGCAATACTGTAGCTGAGGATTTAGTCTGCGCTAATAACGCACCATGGTAAGAAAAAGTAAACCACAGCCACCAGCCATTAATTGTAGAAAGGGTAACATAAAAATGTTACATGAGAAGGTAGCCAAAGGGGACACTATGTAACCCCTCCAGCACTTCATGTAAGATAGTGTGTGCTGGGTCTACAAAGAGAAAAAGGTAAGTAAACTCAATTTCACTTTACTACTCTTGCAAACAGTTTTTCCAAGAGAAGGTATTTAAACATTAGCAGAAATCCAAAGGATTTCTCTGACACTGTACAGGGTGCTCTGTGACACAATGTAAAAAGATAATGCCTTTGGAGTTTGTCAGACTCCAAAACCAAAAGAAACACCGGGTACAAATGAAAGAAAAATACAAAGGTCTCACTCTCTCCAGGATAAAAATACAAAGTCCTAAAGTCCAGCAAAAGAGCTTGGGGTCTCTAAGGTAGAAGGGAATTAGCACAGAAATAAGAATTCTCCCTAACACTCAGCGATTACCATAGATGTCGGACAATATGCACAGCATGTGAATCTAAGCAGATACAATCGGAAATGCTATTACGATAAGTAATGCATGTCTTATCAAACAACCTTTATAACCATGTTCAGGGTTATGTGTACTGCCATAATGCTTTTAAGTTTAAGGAAAAGTGCACGTTACTGTTAAGGTATGACTGCCATCGGTAGACCTCAAGAAACTACTGCTTGTTACATTATTCTGCGATCCTGTTTTTTTTTGTGTGGTCCTTGTGTATCCACTCTGCATTCATTATCCAAATAATCTCCAATCCATAGCCTTATTCAACACCCTTGTTGCAACTGTAAATGATGTACCAAAACATTTCGGCATTGTTGAATGGTATTTATCAAAGTGCAACCATGTGGCATTTGTGTATGTAGTGTTGCTGTTTACTGTTTGGGCGTTTCCCTCGGCGGCTTTGCCGCCCGGTACTGGTGCTGGGTCATTAAAGGTGGCTGAAGCAGTAAGTAAGGCAATAAAGGAGCAGGAGGGGGGCAGAGAGGGACTGAAAAGGTGTGGGGAGGGAAATGAAAAGGTGCTAGTAGGAGAGCCGCAGAAATGGAAGGCAGCAGCCCTACAAGCACCAGGAGCCAATCTGCTGATTGAGATGGGGCAGGGACCTGGCCAGGTTTCGAAGGGGTGAGGCACCTACTTAAATAGCTTTTGCTCGAGAGGCGGTTGCATGGGGTTAAACGGGGGGCGTCACTTTGAGGTAAAGAAAGGGGGAGCGGGCGGCATGGTAAGTGTGGGATAAACCAGTGCCATTAACGTGCTTCATTGGATGTGCTGTAAGAAAGACCTGGAACTCTCATGGTCGTTTCTTAGTGTGTAGAGTGGACTTGCTTCGAAACAATGCATTTTTTTTTCTCCATGTGAATTGTTTTATGATGATTCATTTATGATATGTCAGAGCTTTTTTACTGAAAGGAAATGTTTTTCTCAAGCGTTGGTACCTTTCATAGATTCACATGCTGTTGAATATTACCCATAGGACTGAGAATCTTCTGTACCATTAAGCAGTTTCAAAGAAATACAAGAAACTGTATTCACTTTAGAGTTCTTAGTGATGTTTTTTGGTCATTTACCCTTTAGCCAATACTTCCCTTTGCTTCATATGGCGCACACAATAGTGATTGGTTGAACCTCAATATGGTGCACACAATAGTGCACGGTTGAGCCTCAATATGGTGCACACAATAGTGCATGGTTGAGCCTCATGCCGGTTAGGGAGGGGTTTGGATGTGAATCCGTGAATGATACTGTTACTGCAGTTTTTCTGTACTACCCTCTGAGGATGATGCAACAATTAAGCCTTTTGGGAAGGTTGAAACACCTGACAAAAAAGGTATGATAAACCTCTCTTAAACGTGGACACCGTTGTCAGAGTGATGAGGCTGTGCTCTCAGGTAATGGGGTAATAGGTCAACAAGAGGTACAATTAGTCCACATGCACAATCGAGGACATACTCCACAATGATGATGAAAAAATATATACAGTCAGGCATGAAACTATAGAGTTAAATAAGTACATTAAGATACACAAGTATATATATACAAGCAGTGCATATGCAAGGACTCTCACAACCCCATAGACTATATATTAATGTCCAGTTAGTATTGTATTTGGTTATTTATATAGCGCTCTTTCCCCAATTGTGTGACCTTAATGTGCTTTTTCTCGGTTGGAACGCCCTTGGTGACCGTAGTCTGTGGTTGGAAATTCTAGGGAGTTAAGTTTAGGTGATGCATGTGTGCATGTTGCCGTTCTGAGACTTGGGTGGCTTGCAAGCCTCAATTTAGCAGCCCAAGAGAGGTCGGACACATGGGTGGGTGCTGTTGAGGGTAAGAGATAGATTGCTATTGTTGAGCGTCTATGAGGCCAGCTCTACCGGATTCCTTTCGGATGGTGGTCGCTGTATGCTATTTGCATAGGTGTTGACGTACGTCAGCTGTTTGTCTGGATGGCTATGTGTGGTGCTAGACCGGATGTGCTTAGCAATAGTCTTATTCTATTGTGCATGGATGCTTGGACGTGCCTGCGGCCTGTGTCCACACTAGTGGTGTGAGATATACGTACAGTATGCTGCGAGATTGCTCAGCTGGGGCAATATTTATCCAGGTCTAAAATTGAGTGTCCTATACCAATGGGCTTCGGTTTCATATTGTAGCAGGTATCTGCATATATTAAACACGGATGGAGGCTACATCAAGATTTGACAATCCTGTATAGTGGGAGAGAGGCCTATGTTTCACAGTGCAGTAGGTGTAAGCATATGGTAAACAAAGATGGTGGCTACACCCGGTCTTGAGAATCCTGCACAGCAGGAGCGTGGCCCGGGTATCCCAACGCCGCAGGCCTTACCACACAGTAAACAAAGATGGATGTCCCACTCACATCCAAGAATCCAGCATAGTGGGCAGGAGGCACAAACTCAGTAGATCCCATCACACAATAAACAGGCCACACCCAGACTTGAGAATGCATGGTGGGGAGAGGACCAAGCTTCGCAAGGCCGTAGTTTTCAGCCTATAGTACAGTAGGTTTCCGTAATGTGACAGTCATCGATGGTTTGTTATACCTCGATTTGGGGATGCATTTGTAGTGGGAGATTGCTAGTGTTGAGAGCTTCCCTGAGTGAGCGATGCAGGTTAACAGTGGCAGTGATTGTTTAGTGATGGGCATGTGCTGTCCTGGCTACTTGCCTCATTGTTTGTCTCTCATGTGGACCGGGGGTCGGGGGCGCAGTGAGAATGATGCCAGTGTGCCACAGCGAAAGCTGCTGGCTGACCTGGAGTACTAGTCGGCTGGCAGAATGGTTGAGCAATAGGTGGTGGTGTCAGGTGAAAACTGCTGCGAGATCTGCAGGCCCCTGAGTAGTGGTTGATGCAGGGGAGTTTTAGTGGTATATTCACGGGTTGCAGTGGATTAAGAGTATTGGGAAGAGCCAGGTTTTAAGGGCCTTCCTGAATTTCAATTGGTTTTCAGTGTTACGAATGTGTAGTGGAAGGGAATTCCAGATGATTGGCGCTTGGACGGAGGAGGAGGATCTGCCGAGCCTTGCAGAGCTGTGGGGTGGGATCACTAAGTGAAATGCAGTGCGAGATCTGAGGATCGTAGGTCGTTGGGGGGACAATTTTGTCTCTGCGGAATTCAGGGCCCTTGTGGTCTGCGAGATGGGTGATGACATGGCTTTTGAAGATGGTGGGTCCAGCAATAGGGAGCCAGTGGAGGACTCTCAGGGTAGGGCTAATGTGTTCTCTCACAGGCAGGTTAATGAGCAGATGTGCTGCCACATTTTAGATTCTTTGGAGTTTCCTTAGTTGGGATGCCGGGGGCTCCTAGGTAGAGGCAGTTTGCGTAGTCTAGGCGGGAAAGGGTGATGGAGTTGATGGCCGAGAAACGGTGGGGATAGGTGCGGTAAGGGGAAGATCCGCCTGAGAATACATAGGTGGAAGAAACAGGTTTTGGATACGCTGGTGGTGTGTTGGGTGAGGGATAAATCGTAGTAAAATTTGCACCCAACGTTTTTAACCATGTTGGAGGGTGCCGGTGCTTGTGGTTTGGGCCACGGGATTGGTTGGGGGATGAGTTTTCCCACAGACTAGTATTTCGGTTTTTCCAGGGTTGCCGATGAGGTGGTTGGTCGTTATCCAGTGGTCAATGTCGAGAGGCACATTGATGGGTCTGGGCTGCCAGAGCCTTCGTAGTTTGGGATTTTGAGGATAGTGGTAGCAGGTAATTTACAAACAGATGATTGCGGGAATGAGTCGTATGTGGAAGTTGAAGATTAGCGGTGTTGTGGACGCTCCTTGGACACCTTTACAAACTGGACATTATCTGGATGTGAACTGGTCGAGGTGCATGATTTGCTACCGGTTAGAAATAAAGGAAGAGATCTACGAAAGGGCTGTGCTTTTGATTCCTTGTGTTTGTAGTCTGACTAATAGAATCGAGTGATCAATGGTATCAAAGGCTGCGGAAAGGTGTAGCAGGACGAGGACTGCGCAGCCGTCTGCGTCAGCTGTTTTTAGGTCGTCCCGGATAGACTCGCGAGGATTCTGTTCCCCTTAGTGGTCTGAACCTGATAGCGCTGGGTCTAGGAGGTTGTTGGCTTCGGTAAGTTGGCTGCGCTGTTTGCAAGCTGCGCGGCCAATCAGTTTGGCAATGAAACGCGTATTGGAGATAGGTCGGTAGTTTTGGGGAAGGAGTGGGTCAAGACTCGTTTTTTTTTTTTTTTTTTTTAGAATAGGTTTGGTGTAGGATGTTTAGGACTTTCGGGGAAGATCCTGATGTGAGAGAAAAAGGATTGTGTGTGACGTTACCTGTACAGGTGGAAGCTTGTATTTTTTTGAGCATTGAGGGTGGGGACAGGTGTTCCGGGGAGCCTGACTGGCTGCTACCAGCGAGAGGAATTCTAGGTGTGTGATGGGAGAAAGTCAAATGAGTGTTGATTGTGAGGGGGTTTGGGTCGGGGGCTGTGGGCGAGTGGGCGGTGATAAGATTTTTAGTTTGGCGGTGATGGCGTTGTCTTTCGTTGGCGGCATGCATTGTAGAAGTGGAGCGAGAGGGTGTCTCCATAAGGCTTGGGAGCTTAGGGTGGACAGGCGTGAGCATGAGGGGGATTTGAATTCAGCCGTGTAGCTTTTTTTTTTTTTTTTTTTTTGTAGTTCCTTACTTGGGTTGCAAGCATTTTGGATTTGGTTTCAATAGAATGCTTTCTTGCTTTTTCTGATTTCCGATCTGTAAATTCTGGTTGTCCTTGCCAGGGCGATTTTGTTCTGGGCTAATGGGTCGGCTCTCCAGACCCGTTCCAGGCAGTGCTTAAGGGTTTTGAGAGGTTTGAGATTGGGGGTGTTGGTCCATATCTCTGCGAGGTGAGTTTCGACCGGGTCAGGGGTTTGAGGGCATTGGTAAGCCAGAGATCGAAGGAATCTATTGCTGGGGGTCCTTCCGTGAGAAAGAGTTGAGTGAGAATTCAAGATCTGGGGTGTTTACCACTTTGTTCCATGGTGGGAAAGTAGAGGGGTTGGTTGGTGGTGGACATGTGGGGCGTTGAGTGGTATGATACGATAGTTTATTTATATAGCGCCTATACACAATGTGTTTCAAATCGCTTCAAGACAAGCGAGGGATTATGGGAAAATACAATGACGTTCTGGTGAAACACAGTGCTGAGTGATGGGACCATGACAGGGGGCGCGGGTGCTGGGTAAATGTATGCGGTGCTGAAAACTGCGTTGAGGGTGTGGCCTCTCGTGTGGGTGGATCTAGACGGTGAGTGACCTGGTCGTAGGGTTTGATGGGGAGTCGAACCATGTGTTGAAATCTAAGCTGGTGAGGGCTGAGTGTAGGATGAGGTTGGCGGCCAGTGCTTCACCAAATGTGTCTGTGAAGTTTTTGTCATAGCCGGGGGGGGTCTGTAGTTGAGTTAGGAAGCTGTGTGAGGTGGAGGGTGGAAGTTGGAGTTTTACCAGGCGGGATTCATAGTCTGTGGTGCTGGTGGAGGTGTCCTTGGTTATTAGCTTCAATTGGTCTTTGTGTAATCTTGCAATCCCTCTTACCCTTCGTGATCTGTTTGTGGCGGTGAGAATGTAACCAGGTGGGAAGGTATTGTAGGCAAGGGGTTCGTAGTCATCGGAGAACCAGGTCTCAGTAATGAAAACTATGTCTGGGTTTTCTTCTGCGATGAGGTCATAGATGTAGAGGGTTTTTTTGGAAACTGACCTGGCGTTGATGAGGGTGCAAGATATTTCATGGGATGCCTTTGTGGGTAGGGTTCGGGGGAGAGGGAGAGCAGGGTCTGATGTGGGGACAGCCAGTGAGGAGGGGCAAAGGGGAGAGGTGGAGTGTGGGGATGAGGGAGCAGTTGGAGTGGTGGGACGGGACGGAGAGGAAAAGGGCTAGGACTGTGTTGCGTGAGGGCAGTGAGGTTTTGCTTCTATACTGCAGCGGTTGCAAACTGTGTCAGAATGGGTGATGCTGGGGGTGGGAGGGAGCATTAGCTACCTGCGGTCTCACCCTTTTCTTGCATTGAGTGGTCATGGGAGAGAGTGGGTGGTTCTAGGCTGTATGGGGTATTGGCTAGCGCTTCTCTTGCTGCGCGATGGCTGGGGAAGTGAGAGTTGGGGTGGTGGTGTAGTTGATTGGCGAGAATGAGAGCAGGTGGTGTCAGGGGTTGGTTGCTGGCGTGGTTGGAGTGCGATAGGCATACTAGGTGTCTTGCTGCATTCTCTGGTGTTATATGGTGGGGTGCTCTCTAATCCATCTCCATCTTGCTGCTCTTATTTGCGCAGAGCGGGATCTAAGGCTGGGGGAGAGTGTGACTGTTTTATGGGGGTAGGTGTAGTGAGAGCAGGGGAAAAGGGGGGGTTGATGGATGCAAGTTGAAGGTGCACTGTGGAAGGGGGTGCGCTGTGTGACGATGGGGGTAGGGAAAGACTGCAGTGGGTCTCGTTGGGCCTATGTCTCACAATGCAATTTGAGTACAGGATAGAACACAGCTAGATTTGAGACCTGTATAGTGGGAGAAAGGCCTTATCTCTCAATGCAATTTGAGTACAAGGCAAAACACAGCTAGATCTGAAGACCTGTATCGTGGGAGAGAGGCCGATATCTCACAATGCAATTTGAGTACAGGATAGAACACAGCTAGATTTGAGAGACCTGTACAGTGGGGGAGAGAGAGGCAGAGGATAGTAATGTCATTATTGTACAGGTGTAGGTAAGTTTGCTAAGTGGCCGGCCTTCCAGGGTAGAGTAATTGCTCTACTCCCCTCCACCCACCCCCGACCCCTCTTACCGTACTAGTAGCTGCTGGTTGACGGCTGGCCGCTGGCTTCCCATGCTGACACCTGTAAACACGAATATGGAGCCGCCTCTTGTAGGAGCCGCCCTTTGCCTAGGGGCCATTGGCTGCACGGACAGCGGGCTGCCCTGGGAGAGTCACTTAAGGCCAGGAGGACCAAACCAATCATGGCTGGAGGGCAGGCAGGACGGCGTGAACGGGGTAATGTGGATGGAGGTGGAGAGGGCTCGCAACTGGGCTTGGAGCTGGAAAATGAACAAAATTCAAGGTGGAAAAAGGCCCAGGAAGGACCTTTACTATTAGCACTCCCCTGATTTGCGGAATGAGACTTTAGGTCACAGAGTATAAAACCACAGTAAACATTAGCAAAAGCTTCTAAAACCCGCTGTACATTTCAGTAACAGTTTACCTTCCTGATAATTTTCATGTAAACACATACACATTGTTACTAGTAGCCATTACTGTTTCGAGTGCATTTGCCGTTCCAGAAATAGATGACTCTAAAAATTGATAGAAAATCACAGGTAATTCTGAAATGACGAATCTTAGTCTAGAGTTCACTGAACCCATAGTGGATCTAGTAAAAATGTACACAGGCAGGGTAAGTACCCCATGTTCTCTTTAAGGAGAGTGCCACTGTCCGCTCAGTGGATATAGTGAGAAATGTTATAGGCCCATCCATGCAACTGGACACTGGAGATAAGCCTGTGCATGTTGCGACTATGAACCCCTGGGAAGGCCACAGGAGAGACCTCAAGGAAGAGTTTGAGGTCAGAATATGGACCCCAGAAAAAGTTGCAGAATAGGACACCCAAATGCAAGTCTTAAAGGAATCTAGATTGGGACTAGTCTCTTTGGAATTGCCACAATGGACCAGGGGAGATATTGGGTGGTGTGTGGGGCAGTGCAGAGGGTGGGGGGAGATTTCAGTAATCGCCCTTCCCATGACCCCATGGTAGGTACTCTCATTGAGGGTTTAGATAGAAATGGCTCTGGAGCACCCGAAAACTGTAAGTAGATGGCTCTTCTCCACAGGTGTGGTTAGCAGGATTCAGTTCTCTGTAACTTGGCCCCAGAGCCAACGTAGGTCCACGCAACCCAGGAAACAAAGGCCCCTCCCAGGAACTTTATCTTGACCCAGGAGTGAAAGATCCCTCGAGGGATACTCCATACTCCAAGAAGTGGGAACACAAACAGCTCCCAGCAGCATGCGAAAAAATGAAGGCAGTAACAAATGGCCCCAGGACAGAACGGCTGTGAAGGAGTGATGAACGCTCCGCACCCCTCTAGAGACCTGCAGCAGTCCACAGCCAAGCTGAACATCCTGGTGGTAAACAATGAGATGTGGTGGTAAAACAGCCCCAAAGTGGAAGGCTCTGCTCATCAGATGTGGGATGTTACCCTTGAGTCTTCAGGATATCCGAACTGGACTTCTAGCAGTCAAAAACCCAAACCAGTATATGCTACAACTATTATGGCCAGGTAAGGGTCAAAACGGCAGAAATCGCTGCCCAAATCTCCTTCTGCAGGTCAGCAGACCTTATAACTCCCAAGTTATAGGAACCAGCTGCAAGAATTGGGGGGGCAGGGAAGAACCCATGTAAAGGGTGCTTGTCCCCAGGCCAGTCAATCACAAAAAGGGGCTGGGGCAGTGGGTTAGATGACTGCCATACTTTCTTGTCACTGGCGATGCCACTCCGCCAAAGCCACCCCCACATGAAGTTGGAGGGCTGGTCTAGGGACCTAAACTAGCCTAAACCAGTTGGGACCAAAATGAAGGATGCCTTGATGGGTTCACAGAGCCCAAATTGTCAGAATGGCCATTGTGAAACCACCTCATGGTCACCTAAACAAGGGGAAGATGTAGAAAACAAAATGGCCATGAGCAGGATTTCTTTTTTAAAAAAACAATGCTCTGATGGCTACCAAAAGAGGTGCATTCTGCTACCAATGCGGAAAAGGGGTTGTACCCTTGGTGAAGCCTCAAAGCACGGCTACAACCAACCTATTCCCTAAACCAATTTATAGTCCAACAACCAGTGACGAATCCCTAGAGGTAGTCTCTACTCCCCTTCGGGGATCCCCTTCCCATGAGGCTAGGTAGGTGAGGCCGCTAGCCGAAGGTTCCCCTTGGGGTGGTACTCGGCACGTGGATCTCATGGGGAGGGAAGCCCCCTATGTGGTTAGTGACCACGTGGGGATAACATTGGGTTAGGTGAGCTATGGGGATACCTCACCTAGCCCCAACACACCCTCCTGCCCCCTTTCACCAACACTCCCTAGTGTTCTTATATGCTTTTGCCATACCACCAACATGGGAAGTACTGGGACTAGGAAGAGTGTGGACTCCTCACGAGAAATACTGATATGAGGGAGAGACCAGTTGACTCCCTGGAAGACCTCAAGATCGGTACTGGAACAAAGTGCGGAAGCATAGAGCACTTCCAAGAATGTGAATGAGCAGTCTAGTTTCTCTCTAAACCTGATTTGGCAGAGCCCATTCAAAACTGAAGAGGGAAACCAGGAAGGAGAGGAAACCGCGAGACAGGAAGCAGACCGGAGTGGAGAACAGGAGATGTTGTTCCTGGGGATGCAGCTCTGCAAGCAGAGCTGCCCGTATACGGTCCGCTGTGGATAGACCGACAAGAGCCATGTAGAAGCAGGCGTCCCGAGACAAGAAGCAGCTGTAATGCGTGGTCGACAGGAGACTCTCAGCCTGTGAGGACCCAAATGCTGCAGAGTCGCTGCTAAAAGCAGCAGGGGCTGTGAGAAGTCCAAAGAACACGAAGGTGAACACCAGCAAGCCCCTTTTTAGGTACCTAGGTTGCTGGGACGAATGGTGTGTCCAAACATAGGTCTGGGACCCGCACCCTTTTATGAAGATCAAACCACATCTTCACAGTCACAGTGCCTGACAGGATAGTGAACCAGGTCTACTGCACCAAGAGTAGGGGAATACACTGGCCTGGGACACAAACCCAGATGACCGGGAGCACATGTGAAATGTGAACTTTTGAGCCAGGAGAAGGGAGGTATGCCGCCTCCTGGTGAATATTGTGAAAGCCAAAAGGGGGGAAGAAGCCAGGGAAAGGGGGGGCAGGCCCACGAGCTGTGTGAACTGTGTGATAAAGCCTAAAGAAGGGCCTGGGGGAAGGGAGTCATTATGCCCAGACCTTGTGAACTGTAAAGCCACAAAACCTCAGGAGAAGAAAGTAATACCTTCTGCTGGTTTTCCCCATGATTGTGAACTGTGAAGCCAAATGGAAGGAGGCCTGGAAAACTGAGTCCTTCCACTGGCACTGTCGAGACATTGAGACCCAGATACTTGGAGAATGGAGGCATTCACCACGAACCCCATAGTGAAACCAAAACTATGGTCAATGGGGAATATTTGATTTGGAAACCGTACAGCACCACAAGCTTGGAACTATTTGTTTTCTCTGAAAGAAACCTAGACCTGGAGAGGAGTCATTCTCTCAAGCAACATTCCTGCTACGATTGGAGCCATTCTTCTTGACCAAGAAGATCTACCCTTTTCTTATTAAATTGTGAGAGATAGAAGTAGGCATTTTGAGACGACTGTGGACTTTTTATTTATTTACTTCTGACAGATTTTTTTATTTTTTTAGTTCTTTATTAGAGGCAGGGAAACCCCTATTGGAGTTAGGAAAAGTGAGGCTTCAATTTTATTTTAAGTTTTTCCCAATCACCACTGTCACTCTTATTTCTGTACCCTTACAAATCACATTAGGACAGAAATGGGGTGCCCAAATAGGCACTCCTGACCTGGCTCCTTGGAGGCCTCCCAATACCATGTACCTTTTAAGTAATGAGATGTAATAGCAGGTGGACTTTAGTTCCCCATGACATCAAAAAGTGGAGCGGCTTAACAGATGTCCAATGCTGGAGAACAGGAGTTGTAGGTAAGTAACTTATTCCTTCTTTGTGGAGGAGGAAGATGTCTCATCTGAACCGAATAGGTTTTAAAGTTCCGCTTGTCTATTCTTGGACTCACGAGTTTTTGTCAATGTGGTAAAACCAGGTTAGTGTATGTGGAGACTTCCACTTAGCCACCTGCAGATGTCTGACAGCGGCACGCGTGCCAGAAGAGGGTGTTCGGTGAGGCCGCTCTTGTAGAATGTACACCAGGCTGACGAGGAAGCGGCCTGTAATCAT
The DNA here is from genome assembly GCF_040938575.1 of Ambystoma mexicanum. Taxonomy (NCBI): domain Eukaryota; kingdom Metazoa; phylum Chordata; class Amphibia; order Caudata; family Ambystomatidae; genus Ambystoma; species Ambystoma mexicanum. The sequence goes on from NC_090921.1 coordinate 302,957,185, forward strand.
GCTGCTGGCAGAACGCAATACAAGCGGAGGGCCATCTGGAACATTGAAGTGTTAGAAAATCTCTTTCCAATAGCAGTATACCCAAAAGCAACAAAAAGTTATGCCGATTTTTGAAACTAATTGTTTTTGTGCATGTTGAGATGGATTTCTAGTGGCCTAGCAGACAGGTTTTAGGAGGCAACCCTAGTTAAAGTGAAGAGGGACCTCTGAGTGGTTAGCCAAAATACAATTGAGATAAATGTGGAGAGCAGTCGAGGCTATCCTTAGGAGAGTGAGAGTGGTGTCAGGGGTCCACAATGAGTCCAGACAGTGAAGCATATAATTCAATTTAGACAGGAATGTATAAAAATACAAACATTCTAGGCATTAATCCCACACTAAAAACAAATGAAATAAGGCAGTGATACTTTTTCACAGTGCTCAATAATAAACATATATACATTCACCATAGGTTCTTAAAATGCATTCAATGACTTCAGCGTAGGAGGTAAGTAAAGTAATGCAATAAAGATGGAACCAAATCACAAGTGATTTTTCCCAACATCAGGCCAATCCCTAATAAGAATGAGGCTTTGTTTTCAAAAGCCAAAGAAGCCACAATGCTGCTTCCCAGGGTGTATCTGTTGTAGGTAACTTACTTGTATTGATTGTTCAAAAGAAAAGGTGCACAAAGTTTATAGAGAAGTATGTTATCTTATCTTTCAGGTGGCAATACCCAGGTTTGACGACCAAAGATAGTGGAATGGAATGACCGTATACAAAGAGACAGTCCCATCTGCTTCCATGGCGCCACACAAAAAGGCAGAACTAGCCTGTGAACGCAGCGGCTTTCCTGAGCAAGTGCATGACCTTGTATGCTATTTCCTGACCTGGCAAGGTGGGAAGAAAACAAAACAATATGGCCAAAGAACAAGCAAAAGCCACATTTAGTAGCCAATACCAGTAAACGTCAATGTGCATACTATAAATAACACAAACATTGTAAAGATAGATCTGCTTCCACCAGCTTGTCATTAGGCACGCATAAAAGTAACAAACTCTCAACTGTAAAAGGCTTGGGCATACATAAGTATGCCCATTGCACAGCACTGTAAGATGTTTTGTGCAATGTGAACATTTTACAAAAGGGTAACAAAGAGGAAACAGTTTCCCAGTACTGATAGTATGAAAGCCTGATCGGTTTCCTATAACTTATTTCCACTTTAGATAGTCAGGACAGGTTCAAAGAAACAAAGCAAAGCCAATTGCGGTCCTTATGAACTATGGAGGGAACTTTGCCAAAAGAAAACTCTTTCCTAACAGTGCACCCTTGTGACATCTAGGCAACGAACAGAGCATTCACCAGGTGTTGGCAGAGAGCTGACGGAGACACAGGATGGGGGCTTGTTTGGGTGAAAAGAGGACTGCACCTTTAGCATAAACCTAGGGTTGGTCTGCAGGAGGACCTTGACTTTATGTAAAGTGAGGTAAAGTGTTTGCGAGGTGAGCACCTGAATCTCACCCACGTTTCTGGCCGAGGCCATAGCCACAAAAAATGCAGCCTTCTAGGAGACCAACTTAACACTGGGATTCTGCATCATCTCAAATGGCGGGGAGAGAGTCCTACTTGGAGAGAACTACGTTCAGTTCCCTGGAAGGGTCAGAACTGCATACAGGGGGTGAAAGCCTTTCCTAAATACCTTCACCGGTCTGTGCCACTACAGTGAACAGGCTACCGATGTGCACTGGAAATGGCACCCAAATCAACTTTGATGGAAGAATGAGTGAGGCCACTGGTTGCCAAGTAGAGCAAGTATAGTAGGATTTGCTGTGGCTGTGACTGGAACACCAGACAGTGAAATTATTCCATGTCTTGTTATAACAGCTGCAAAGTTGCACATCACAGTAGCTTGGGCACTTGATGGTGACAGCCTTGTACATGATGCCACTCGATTTGGTGATACATGCTTGTAATGAGAGCAAGTGGGGTTCGATGAGGATCTAGGTCATTCGTCATATTTGCAAACTTCTTTGAGTAGTGCTGCAGCATTTACACAATGATTGGGTGTGTCCCTTGGTTGTTGTGGGAAGGCTGTCTAGAAGTGCATTGCCACCATCCAGGTGCGAGAGGACCAAAGCTTGGAAAGCAGGCCCACTTGTGGACCTTCTTATGGTATTTTGGTCTTTCAGAGTCGTCCTGGACTGGTTTTCATCTCTTTTGGCAACTACCTTGGATGACCTATATGCAGTTGGATGTCACTAGTGGTGTTGTGCAGATTTTGTTTGAGGTTTCTTTGGCGTTGGGAGACCGTCTTGGAGCTCTGTCCTTTCTCTTCTACTGTCCAACCTTTGAATTTGGTCACTTGTAGTTTTTAATCTACTTTATTTGGCTTTTAATTCTTTACCTAAGGTGGTGATGTACATATCCTCCTGTAGTTTGACAACCACAACCTCTACCATCATACTGCACTGTGGCTAATAGCCATTGGATGAGTGCACTAAAACGATCGTAAGGGTTGCTGTAGCCGATAAGGATAGTTTGGTTGGGGAATTCTCTAATGGGTAAAAGGTTTTTGGCAATAAAAGCTACTCCGCCTCCTTTAGATACCAGTCTCTTTCCTGAGGATGGTGTATCCGTCTGCGATGGCCAGGGAGAGGGAAGGGCCAGCAGCAGCTGGATGCAGCCATGTTTCCGTGTTTGCTAGGAAATCAAGGTTGTTGGATGTGAGGATGTCAGATATGTCGAGGACAAGGAGGCATCTGGCATTGATGAGCGCTCCTTTGAGGTGTGCTGTGGTATCTACATTTGTGTAAGCAGTGGGGGTGAGCTTGTTGGGTAAGTGTTCTGGGATAGCAGGGGTAGAAAGGTTGGGTATAGCGGAGCCTTTGGCACGTGCTGTTTCTAGGAAGGTGGTGGTGTGGGTAATTGCTGGGGTAGTTATTGTGCGGGTATTGTGAGAAATGCATGTGGCAGCATCACGGTTGAGGACATTGGGCTCCAAATGCCTATTGTTTTCATGTTGTTTACAGTTTGGGGTTAGGAAGGGATGTTGAGCTCTCATGGTGCAGGGGGTCATGGCTCTAGATCTGAGACGCGCATTCCTCCATGTGATTGGATGGGTGGTTATAGGTACTGCTGACATATAGCTTGGCGAGATGTTAGTCTTCTGTTCCAATTGTTGACAGAGCATGGTGTACTGGGGCTTGGGGCACGGCATGAGGTGGTGTGGCCATGCCGTGGGCAGGAAGAGTGAGGGGGAGAGGGGTGATGTAATGCGAGTCGGGCAGTTTATGTGACATTTTTAAGGTGATAGTGCACTTGTAATTGGTGGTGGCATGCGGTCTGTTGGCTCCTGGTCGTCATTGGCTTGATGGGGCCAGACAGGGGTAGAACAAGGCCTTGTGTGCAGACCTTTGGTTGGGGGAGGGAGGGGAAGCATTACCTGTCGGCTCCTGGTTTGAATCGGAATGGAGAGGATGCCTTGATTTGACGGAACCTGGTAGATGTGGGCTAGGTGTGCTGGCACACAGGCGAGTTGAGGCTCAGGGGGTAACACCTCTGGTATTCAGGGCCACTAAGATTCCCGTAGCAAGTGCAGTTATTGGCTGGCTAAGGAATAACAGCAGGGTTGCAAGAAGCCAGTTTCGATTTGCATTGGAAATACTCAAAGCAGCTACTTTTAATGAGCCTGAATATTTGTAGATCAGTGGGGTGATGTAGGGCCTGACACACACAAATCAAGAAAAATTGGCTGCATACATGTGAGGACACAAGTTCAAGTTTTTTAACAAGGCACGTGGAGCACATAACATGAAAATGGCTGAAAACCTGTGAGGGCGCCAAAACATTTTCTTTTTGAAAAAGGCACTGTGTGCATATACATCATGGAGTTAGGTTTGTGTGTAGAGGAGCACATCGTAGTGTCAGCAGGGGTAGAGTCAAGGGGTGCGTGTGCCTGGAGGTGGCTTACATGGGCAGGTGGAGGGATACTATGATTCCTTTAGGGCGGTGTTATCTCGCAGAAAGGCGGCATGGGGAGGTGTTAGATGCTCCAGCACGCTCTGACAGGCTTAGACGGACCTTGAGGGTGGCTAAGCCTGCCGGCTTCTCTGACTGGGCCTTTTTTGTCCTTGGCCAGCCAATGGTGGTCACTGGAATGCTGGCTGGGGAAGGATTTGCAGGGCATGGATGGTGTTGGCCATCCCGAAGCAAGAGGAGCACAATTGTGTGAAACAGCCCAGTAATGCGTTTTAAAGATTCCAAGCTGTACTTGGGAGAGGTGGAAATACACAGGCACCATTAAAGTTGCTGTTCACTCAGGGCAATTTAGGTTGAAGTTTCATCAAGGGGTCAAGGTGTGGCACCAGCGGCCCGCAATCTGAAAGAAGCCAAAGCCCAACAGGCTTACCTGGCGGTTAAAGTAGGATTGTTGTGTAGGTCGTCCTGGAGGTGGCCTTGTAGCAAGGAGGCTCGCTGATGCAAGTCCCCACGATGCCGTAAGAGATGCTGGTTTCCCAATGGAAGAGTCTAGTGTTTTAAAGGCCCTGCATAGATTTCTCAAAGTAAATATTAGGCCAGAAAATTAGCAAACCACCTTTAAAATAAGGGAACTCTTTTTGTGCCTCTGGAAGGAGCAAATTAATTGGGTGTAGGGCTAGGTATAAATGGCGAGTAAGATGAAGTAAAAGTAGGTCGGTGACATAGGAGAGGAAGCTAACCCCTCCCCTTCAGCCCCACGAAGGGGGGGGGAAGCAAGGGCTGATTGGTTAAACAAAAATAGGTTTGTGTTACGCTCACCTGGCTCCCACAGGGGCGTCGATCTGAACTGGACAGCTGCGGTCTCCACCAATGTGACGCGTAGTGCCGAGATGACGGACTGGACTGGCCCACCTAGCTTCATTTGCTTGGCCCGTAGGAATATTCTTCTGCAAATGGAGAAAGGGAATTAACCACCCATGGTGGTTGAGCGTTAACCCCCCCCCCCCCCACCACCACTGCTGCTGTTCTCCGCACTGTTCACCTTTGATGTCCCATCTTATAGTCTCACCTGATGATTTGGAAAGATGAGCTCTCCATCCTGCATTGAGCGCAGGGGCACGTAGATAACCAGTTGCTTCACTGGCTCGAAGGAATTGGTGAGTTCATGAACAATATTGACTCTGAGATTCCAGGCAAGACGCCGTAAGTATGTAGTTCGTAAGAATTCAAATGTCTGACTTTCACTGTCCGATTCCTTGCAGGTTGCTGCTTGACCCTAGCGAAGAGTTCCTCGTGGCAACCGGTAATATTCAGGTAAGGATTTGTATTATTCAACACAGTTCGATAAAATAATGTCAATATGTAACCTGTTGCTTTCTCCATTTTCAGGCGCTGAGAGAAAGTATAAAGTCTCGGGGAATAATGCCTCCGGCGGTAAAATCAGGTAAGTCTATTGTGGTGAGGTTTCCCCTTGTTTGTCCCTTTGTTTCACCTTGCTGTCCTTTTGTTTCCCCTTAGGGGCCAGAGTTCGGCGAGGATGCAGTGGAAGCTGCGCCGACCCGTGAAGAGGAATAGTACCCCCAGTGGTAAAATCAGGTAAGTCTATGAGGGGTAACTAATATTGCCTCTGTGTATTCCCTTGGCTCACCTTGCTGTTCTTGTCTTCCCCTTAGATGCCGGAGTGCGGCGGGAACATGCAGAAGGATGCAGTGGAATGTGAAGATGCTGCGAAGGCCGGTGAGTTCAGCGCGGCGCTGCAGCAGGCGAGGCGACGCGCATAAAATAACTTTTCTTCCAGCTCGAAGGCGCGATGGATCGGGAATTCAGGTAAGGATCAAAGGTATTGCTCTTGTTCTAACCTTTTCTCCTTCTTTCTCCCTTTTTCTAGGAGCTCCAGACTCGTGGCAGAAGACTGGATGCAGACTTGCAGGCACAGTGAGCGTTGCGCTGCTGGATGCAAAATAACGCAGTGTGTGCTGCTCTTCGGTCGTGGTTTAAATAGCCTCCAAAGTAGTCCCAGGTAACTGTTCTTCCCCAGCCCGACCTGAGTAAAAAAATAGTCCCTAGGTTTAGTAGTCCCTTCCAAGCCTCTTTTGGCTTGGAGCTCTTGCAGCATGGTCTGCATCAGGTAAGTTTGCAGCATGGTCTGCATCAGGTAAGTTTTTCTCTATGAGCCTGGCGCCTATGGCGCCAGGACTGACTCTCCATATGAGCCTGGCGTCATAGACGCCAGGACTGCACCCAAATAGCCCCTAGCAGGGGTTGTTGGGCTTGCTTGGAATAACTTGATGCCTGCTTCCGGGGTTGCTGGACTTGGTCTGGGTCCCCGGGGGTAGGCATCATGACAGCTTGCTAGCATGTCTGATGGAACAAGACAGATGTGTGCTCTTCCATGTTAATGGATCGATGGCTCTCAATGCACATGAAGTACAAGTGATCTAACGCTTCCTAAATATACCTGCAAACAGAGGAAAACTGTATTAGTCGTTAATGGGGGCAGAAAAGTTAAGCCACTGTCGGTTTCATATTCATGTCTTGACGTACCCTTTCCATGCACCACACCTTTAGCATGTTGTCTACAGGGTTAGTAAGGTATAAATAACCGAAATCTAGAAAAAACAATTGATAACTTGTTTATGCAAACTTCATTCTTTAAAATTCTTTCTCAAGCCTACCAGCTTTTACTTCGGGTTGAATAAAGTATTTGAAATATATAATCCAATGGCAAAGGTCTCTAGACAAATCTAGCCATATTGTCACTGGTTCTATGAAGGGAAGAGTCCATTACGTGGCCAAGGAAAGGCAGAAACTACTAGACGCTGTCCTTGGGGGTGGCTATCTCCTGGAGGACCACATCAGTGAGGTCAAACTCCAGGGAGACAGAAAAATCTGGATCATTCTTCAGCTATAATTCTTACTGATATCCATGTATCTCTGCAACATTCCTATATGTCCTATTGTGATGTAGATGGAGAATTCCTGGTTTCTCATTGCCAAGAACATTTACCTCCCCTTTTGTCTTGCCCTCCCCTTGTTATAGTACTGATACTAGGAAGAGGGATGGAGTAATGAGGATGACCTGAAGCGGTAAGTGAACATTGAATTCTAGTCTTTGGAAAAGGCTAACCAATGCCGGGACATTTTAAAACTGATGCTGCTGAACAAAACGTGGAAACGAGACGTAGACAGCTGCTGAATCCAACTTGTTCTGATGCTGGTTTGGACACCAGTGGTGAAACGACTGCAGGAGGCAGCACGGAGGCTGAGGTACGGCATGCAGAAGAACCGAGTCGAGAGATGTTTGCTGCCTTATTGCCACGGACAGCTGGAGCTGCCAAAAGCAGAGGAAGGCAAAGCAGAAACCAAACGGCTAACAGGAAGCACTTCCAGTCAGCTGGCCAAGAGCAAAGATGCCAGTGGGATGCAAGTAATGATGACGATGCCAGTGAAGACCTGTAAGCCCAGTGAGAGCAAATGGTAAACCGGGCACTTCAGGGCGAAGTGGTGTACCAGTGACCTCACCTAATTAAAGAAACTGGGGAAGTTGATACGAACACAAACATTGTTAAGAAAGGGTTAGTGACCCAGTACTTGGAAAAGCATCGTCTTGGATTCAAGAGTGAATGGAGAACGGAAAAGCCTTGGCACGATGGTGAACTAGGTAAACTGTGGGTCTGGGACTTGCACCCATGAGAGGACATAAAAAGCCCTGGCAGGAGTGTAAAACTGATAAGTGAGAAAACATGGGGGTAAACCCCCTGCCCTGAAATTATGGAATAGTGATAACCAATATAAAAAGGGAAGAACCACATACCACTTTTAAGGATAAGTATCAAAGTTGCGAATACCCTGGTAGGAGAGTACACCATGGGTGAAAAAGGATTAAGAAAGCTCTGGGGTCAAAATGCCTTCTTGAAATTTAGGAACCATGACAAGCAATGGAATAGGTCCCCTTTAAGCATAATGGAGATCGAGAGTGTGTGAAGGAAAAATTCTAAAGAACTGTGTCCTTATAGGAGACTGAAGGAAAGAGTGTTACCCCTTGAACAAAGTGACCTATGAGAATGTGGCATTCAAACCACTAGAAGAGATCTAGGCAAAGGGAAGACCATTTTTCCTTGTGGAACTTTATTCCTTTTCTTCACCTTAGAACTTTGAAAGAAAGCTGCAAGTGTATAACTTGCAGAAATCAAGTTGCACATTATATTGGTTTTAGCATGTAGGGGTCGGTTTAGGGTTTTGGACACGACACGGTGGACACTTTAACATCCTGACAGACGTTCATTAGTTTTGTTGAGGCAGAGAAATCCCTCATAGATCAGGGATAGGTAGGATTTCTCCAACCCCTCTTACCATTTTTACAATAAAAAGTACTCTATTGGGGCTATGAACACGTAATTCAAATGAATCTGAAATACTGCACCCTCCATTTCTTAGGTTCTTGAACCCAAATGTCATGTATTCTTAGTCCCCTTTCTTCCAAGCTCTCCAATATCCAGTGCAGTGTGGATCATCGAAGACTAGAGCACATTTTTGCACTTAATTAAGATTGTTCAGAATTTGGAACGGTAGTATGTCACTCTGCACCCATGCACTCACCAGATGCTCGCTAGCATCCATACACAAGTCCATTTTTAAGACTTAATATAGTGCATAACCCACAAACTCAATCCACCTTCTCACAGACTGAGTTTGTATTTGATATTGTATGACATAGGAAATTGTGCCTCACACATGAACACTGTACTAAAAGAACAGTGCTGCGACTGTTGGGGAGAATTCTCAGAAATGTGATAATTCCCTCCACCTTAGAGACCCCCAGCAACTTTGCTGGATTTTGAGGATTTGATTTTTGTAACCTGGAGAGAGTGAGACCCTTTTTTTTCACACACACTTGTATTTTAATGCGATTTCTGAGCTTTGTGTTTCTTTTGGTTGTGGAATCTTGACAAACTCCATAGGCATCTTTTACATTGTCACACAGCATCTTCAGTGCATTGGCACAGGGAAGTCTTTCAGATTTCTCAAAGGTTTAAATACCGTCTCTGGGATAAACTACTGTTTCCAGAGCAGTAAAGTGAAATTGACTTTACTTACATTTGTAACTTTCTAGACCCAGCACACACGATCTTACAATAAGGTGCTGCAAGGACAACTTCTCCCCTTGAGTTGGTGGGACAAATCAACTCCAAAGTAAGCCACCTGGACATCCTTCTCGTAGTTGGTTGGATTTCCAGAGTTGCTGCTGGAAACCGTATAGCCAAGGCGAATAACACCAGATTGTGTGCATTGCTTTTAATCTGGCTTGGAGCTTCAGGAAGATGCTTTTGACTCCCAGGAAGCAGGACTGACCGAGCCGGAGCCCCCTCAACAGAGTGCGGGACCCCGGAAGCAAGGAAAGCCCAACTCGACAGCAAGGAACCTCAGTGTTTGCGGTAGTCGCGAGGAGCTGAAACACTGAAGTGCCACTTGTTGGAAAGATTGCCGGTTGCGAGCGGTGACCGACCCATTGCAGTGCAGGAGTCCCCAGATGTCCTCCCTCTTGTCCCCATGACTGAGGCCCAGTAACAGTGAGATCTGCAGAGCTGCTCAGGAACAGAAGTCATCTGCTGCACTTTTTCTTCAATACAAAGGTACTGTAAAGTCTGAGAGAAATTGCCTCTTGCTGTAGAGTTGCTTGCATCTTCTACTATTCACAAGCATAACGGCTTGTGGCCCTACATTTGATTCTTCTTTTCTTCAAAGACTACTAAAACATTGTGCAAAGACTTTTCTACTTGCCTACCAGAAGTGCTTCATCCTATATAAGACTTTTGCCCATTGACTTTGGCTCAGCCTATTATACTGAATGTCTCTGCTTAGGGGGATCCAAACGTATTTCCCTGCTTAAGAATATTTGTGGTCTCTTGTTGTTCTAATCACCTTTTCCTTTTACCAACTTCTAACAGTATTCTAAATGCAAACAGTCGGATATTAATGTCCCCAGCACCCTAGCTATTGAAGTCGCCTGAGGGTGTAGGTTGTCTGTGGGCCATCCCAAAGGGCTCTTTACTGATTTAGAAACTAAGAGTGAATAGTATTGAAGTGTGTTTGTGAGTTACTTTTTACATTGCTCCCTTCTGAAGGCTTATGCTACCTGACTGATAAATTAATAATTGTTTATTCAAGAAACCTTGTGTGTAAGAGTTTATTTGAATGCTTGTCACTGTGAATCTGTGTAACTCCCCTACAGCTCACATTGACCCCTCTTGAGATAAGCCTGGCTGCTCAACATGCTATCAAAACTGTGTAGTACAAGCTTATACAAAAGGTTGGGTTTCCTATACCTGTAGTCAGAGTTGTTGTAGTGCACCCAAAGGGTACTGCATACAAACTTTGCCTAACAGAGACCAATCCTGTTAGAGTGCGGGAGTTGAATGTAAGTGAGAACGCAACTTGTTGGTGAGCATGAACTGGTAACACATGTTCGTTGTCCCTGTGGTGGAGCCATTCTTCTGTCCACCAGCATTGGATCATTCATGGATTCACATGCTCCTGAATATTCCCAGTCTGGCAAATAGTCTGTAAAATTAAAGCAGTTTAGCTTTAAAAGCCCAAAAAACTGCTTGGTGCTTGTATATCCTATTGCTGTCACTGCCCTAACCAATGATAGTAGCCCTCCCTAGCTCGGCCCCTGGAAGCATGCTCAGAATTTTACTGTACGTTTACGTGTTGGAGTCTTAGTTTTGCTCCTCGAAATAATTGATTTTTGAGCTATTTTTGAGATCTTTCTTCGCCATTCGTTACTTTTGTGACTTCCGGTAGCGGGGATCAGTTGCCGGTAAAGATCCAGACCATTGCGGATCTTCTTGCTGCAAGAGGCGCCTTCTCCAGTTTGAGGCCTTCTCCACGCAGCCTTAGTGGACACCAGCAAGACGAGCCTTTTCAGGCCCTGCTCCAAGTGTCGCCTACAAGAACATTTTTGTGGACAACTGACATGAAAAATGCATACTTTTCCTGCACCCGGGCCACAATGTGGACACCTCAGTTTGCCAGTCCTAATCTAAAACCAAGGACGAATGTTATTGCAGGTTGGTGGCATGGCTGGAGGAGGGTGCCATGGCCTCTGACTCGGTCCAAAGCCATGCCTCTGCCAGGCTTAACTGGCCCGTACAACAGACTCCATCTACAAAGAGATAGAGATCACATGGAGAACACTTCCCTGGGGAAGAACCTAAAAATGGACATACGGCTCTTATTTCGACTACCTCCCGCCTGTCCACATGCCCGATCTCCGTAAAGAAGCCCTTCCACGGCCGTATTGTCTGACTACTAAACACTTGCCTGTTCCCACTCTTCGGAGAAGAAACCTCTGTCCAATATCCACGTCTGCGACCTAGGTGACGAGTCACAGGTGTAAGTAGTTACTGACACCAGGTGTTTCATCCACAACGGACCTGTCAACTCCATCGGCAACTCTGTTGACGGCCCACCAAACAAAATCTACCTCTTCGTCGATGACTGCTCCGTCCATGATCGCATTGACAACTTAATCTATGACTACTACCAGTCGCCAGGATTGCTCTGCCTCAGACCGGCGTCCACAGCACCGTTGTTGACTGCACAAGCACCAATACTAGCTCCTTTTCCTAGGAGTACAAGTGTGGACAAAAATGCCTCCAGCACTCTTTCTACTGCGGCCTACAAAGACCAAGCCACACTTCACCCTGGTGCTGGCGGGGTCAGCTAGTGCTGTACCACCTGTCCAGTTGGTGCAAGAGGGTTTTTTCTCAGATGAAGAGCCTCTGGAGGCTTACTCTCTGAACTAAAGGAAATGAAGGAAGAGCCCGACCAGATTCTGCCAATTCCTCGCCAGCCAGTCCTACCACCTATTCCACCAGCAGCTATGCCTACAATTCCTCTGGGAACACCTTCAGCACCTAGGCATTTCTCATTAGACATTGTCTACTTTACAAACTTTGGTTACTTGATTGCAGCAGCGGATACCTCCTCTGGCCCTTCAAGGTGCCCCCCAGTAGGAGTCCTCCCACTTGCCTTCACGTGAAGCTGTGGCTCTGCCACCCCACCCTCTGAGACAAACTCCTCAGTTTTCTGTCCCTATGGTTACCCTCGCAGGCTCGCAGGCACAGATACTGGTCCAGACACACAGGTCTAGTCACAGATACTACTGAGTACCAGCGGATGGGAAGCCCTGCCTTAGAGATTCTCCTCCAGCTGAAATCTGGTACTTTCATGCACTTTTAACACATCCAGTTAAGCTTTTTGACCTACTTTCAGAGGAACTGCGTAATGAGTTTCCTTTTTGAAAGGTGGGAAGTCTCCAGGAAATCTGTGGTCGCCATCACTATGCTTGACGACATCTAGGAAGATGGACTTCTGATTATGGGAAATCCCTTCTCGGCTCCTCCAAAGAATGATTGCCTGGAAAAGGAATAAAAGGTTACAGATTCCATGCATAAATGTCTTCATACTCAGCCAGGCCCGGACTCGGAGTTGTCCGCTGCAGCGTGGAAAAGGTCCACCAACCCTTCCTCCCTCCTTGGCTATTCTCTCCAGATATGACTGGGAATTATGGGATATGTGTTCCATCTTAGAATATCTGCCTGACGATAAGAGGGATGAGGCTCTAGCATTGCTACAAGAAGGGGAGGCTACTTTGAATCATGCAATCACTTTGGCACTGGACATAGTGGACAACTTTACTCTATTCGAATCAAGGCTAATCGGATCCTGACACATTTTCTATTGTTGGTTGAAGCAGGCCTGGCTCACCCTTCCATAAAGGTCCACCTTGATGCCATCTCTTATGCTCGTAGCGCTGGCCATACTTCTCACTGGTCACACAGACTGGTCAAAGAGTTTATCATGGAACTGTTTCAAGCTTTTCCTCCATGGTCCTGCTTGGGAGCTTAATGTGGTTCTCTCCAAGCTAATGGGACCTTCGTGCCTTGAAACACTTGTGTATAGGCGTGTTATAGATGCCATATCATATAATTTTAGCCTCTATACTGGGCTTCTCTGAAGTTTCTTTCACGGAAGACTGTTTTTCTGGTGGCTCATCGGCATATAACATGTTGGAGAGTTGCAAGCTCTCTCCTGTAAGCCACCATATTTGCTTTCCATTAGTCCAGGGTGTTGCTATGCACTCCTTCATTTATGCCTAAGTGCCATCATCTTCATCTCAATGAGCTGTTAGTCCTGTGTTATTTGGCTCTCCCACCTCTCCTGCAGAGAAGGTGTAACATTCACTGGACGTCGCCCAGTTCTAGATCACATGCACAAAAGAATTTTGTGAAATTTCTTCACTTTTCATGACTTTTGGACTTGTTGAAATGGCTTCCATTTCCAGTTGGCTATCTGACTGCAGATCACATTGTCATCGCCTTGCAAACAGGCTGTCGCCAGGTAGACCGTAGGCACATTCCACCTGAGCCGTGGCTTCTACTAGTTCTTTCCTGTCTGGTGTGTTCCTTTTCGACATCTGTGAGGCAGCTACGTGATCGTCGATTCATACCTTCATGAAATTCTACTGCATTGACAGGGATCGCAGGAAGGAGTCCCATGTCGGCCAGGCAGTGCTTCACATCCTATTGAGATGAGTGTTCCCGAGGTGAGTTTGTATTGCTTCTGTTGAGCTGTTCGGCCGCCCAATTGTTGTGTGTGTACTGCTGTATATAATTGTATTCATGAGCATGTGAATCCATGAAAGATCCAATGCTTGAGAAGGAACAAGTTACTGACCTGCAACTCTTATTCTCCACAATTGGGATCTTTCATGGAGTCGCATGCGACCCTCCCTCCTACCTGGCTATTTTTGAAGAATTCTTTTTAATATTAAGTCCACATGGAAGAAACATTGTCATTTTACACATTAAGAGATATTACGATTTATACAATCATTAAAATCATGTAATCCTAGAAAAATTCTTAAATCAATCATAAAATTCTAAAAAGACAAACTTCTTATCTTACAATACTTTAGTTCAGTAGGATACTCATTTGAACCAACTTAAAACATAATGCACCAAATAACATGCAGAGTGCCTCTTCCTGGTTTCATTCATAGACAATACGACCCAACTATTAAGATTAGGTAGTATTATTCCGTTTTTCCAAGGCCTTAATCCAGATATAAGCAGCTGCGGCAATTACAACCCATCAGGCCATATTTTTGATACCCCTTTGGATGTTCCTTTTTCAAGTATAAACAATTAGTAAGAATATTCCTTTGGGTCTCCACTTACATAGAACATAATCTACAAATTGACTTTTCCCAGGGGATTCCCAACCATGATCCTGTATTTTCAAAAACTGGAAGAAAATTAAGTGCATGGCAAGGATGAATCTAGTGCACCGGGGTGAAGATAATTTTGTGAGGTATGGCTTAGGGGAAGAAATGTTAAACCCCTGATGAGAATACTCTACGTAGCACCAGAGCTTTGTTAGATGGTCAATTGCTTGAATCCCATCCAGCCGTTTTGTTATGCTTCAACTTTAAAAGCTAAAAATCATGCCATGATCTTGGAGATATATAAACTCCCAGGTCTTTAAAGTGAAGCAAGACCAGTTGTACCAATTAATTATACCAACAGGTTTTTGAATGACGCTTAGCATGTGAGATTGTCAGGTTCAGCAGGGTCACTTCTGTGTTCCTCCAAACTTAATCTTGGCCCATAGTTTGCATGCTGCCATCCTCCAAATAGACATCAAGGAAGGAAGCCCAAGTTCTAGACAGATCGCCTCAACCAAGACCATTATTGGCAGACCTACCATAGAGCGTAGGATGTTCCCCTCTAATTTAGGTATCAAATTAATTGACCTCGGAAGACAAACCTCCACTGCGTACAAAATGCATGGCACTATCGCAGTCATACGCTCTAATCGTTGCCTCCATGTGTCAATGATTTTCTTAAGTATCGTCCATTTCTTCCAGGCTTTGCCAATTGTCTCGCGTAAGTGAGCCGAGGTCATGTTGGGTCTTATTCCCAGTCCTAGATATTTGTACTCGGCAACCCTTTCTAGGGTATTCCCTCCTAAGGTCCACTTGAAACATGGCGCTCCATTGGCCCTCCCTACCCACAATCATCACCTTAGTTTTTGAGGGTTGGGGGACAACCCCAACTTTGCTGCTTAAGTATGTAATGCATCTAAGGATATTTGGAGACCTACAGCAGTATGGTGCAGTAAGACTGGATCATCTGCATAGGTAATGCAATGCAGCCCTTCATTTGCTTAACACAGGGAAATTACGCACCACCCTTAATGCCAAATGTAATTCTGCCGTGTACAGATTGTAAAGCAAATCTTAAGGCCTCTTTGTGGCAAAAAGCTTTGTAAGGCTCTGCCCTGAGATGTCCGCACCCTCACCTCAGTATTGGAATGGTGTGCTTTGATGAAATATAGCAAAGTCTGGTCTATACCCCACCTCTCGAGCTTCTCCCACAGCCTTGACATAACACTATCAAAGGCTGCAGAGTCATCTACGAAGGCGAGGCAGAGAGCCGTACCTAGGTAAGAGTACATATCAGAAATAAGGGTGAGCAGAGCCCACAACAGATCTGTGGTTCCGCTCATCTTTCTAAATACTGTCTGATAGGGCAGTAATCCTTCTCTTTTTACCCAATCTGACAGGAGAGAGAGAAGGATGGATGCAAAGAGCTTTGCACTGCCATCTATCATTGCAAGCAGTCTGAAATGTGCTAGAAGGTTGTGATGACCTTGCTAGTGGACTGGAAAATGTATATAACCTTTCCATATACTTGTGATCCTTCTATTATAACAAATTTGTAAAAAATAACTGGCGAAGCATGGTACCCCAAAAGATAGGATCACTCGTTATGACCATATTAAATAAGCCATCTGGCCCCACGTCTACGAAGGCCTTTATCTTGAGTATCATGGCCCCCAAATCTGTATCCCCAATGGTATCAGCGACCAATGAGGACTGCATCGAAAGGATTTCCCCCTCCCCTTTTTTTAGTATCTAACCAATTGGTCTCTTCAATATGTATGTGCCTTTGATCCTCTGACACTACATATTTCTTTAGCTAAACCCCCCCCCCTTGCAACACTCTCATTCCCCACAACAGCCCCCATCCCCACCTCATTAGATCTAATTGGATACAAAAGTTTCTGGGAATTATTTGTCCTAATAAACTTCCAGGCAGCAATGTTTACCCCATATCTATGGCTCTGGAGCCCGGTTTTATAGTTTGCTCATTCCTTGGACAACATCCTTATCTTTTCCTCCATCGGGACAATAATATTTATTTCGGTTTATTGTATCAGTGTGTTTTTCTTTTTCTTGGCTAGGCCAATATCAAACCACCTACCTGCTATCCCACGGCCATTTGCCATGATAAGGTATCCAGGATTAGAAGACCTAAACCAGGCAGCCATTCTCCCCAGATCCCAATCATGTCTACTGAGGATTTTTGCCTTTCCCATCACCGCACTCCTTAAGGGATGACCCAAACCTAGCAATCTGGTGGTTCATCCAGCAAAGCCTATTCCCCTGTGCATTTATTGACGGTTTCCCCCCCACCTATAACGGTTGGCTTATTTATATGCAGCTGGCAGCTCATTAAGCATATCATGAGCACTACTGGTCATGGGTGTAATTTCAAGTTGAGGATGATGATTCCCAAGTATCTGATTTACAAAAATTAAATCCATGCAGCTACTATAGGTGCCATTCGACCATGTGGTTTGATCTTGGCCCTCTTTTACCAACAGTGGGAGTAGGCCAAACTCATTGAAGGCCTCACGCCATTGCTTTGCTTGCAAAGCCATCACCCCCTTCCTCCCACTGCCTTTGGAGCCCAAACTAGAGTAGACACAGTCTATATTAAAATCACAGCTCAAAATAATGGCTCCCTTCGGGAACTTGGTTGTCCAGTCCCGAAGGGTGTTCATCAACACTTCTTTCAAAGAATCCGGCTGTCATGATGCCTTCCCCCGGAGCACCAGGCCAGGCCCAGCACCCCCGGAAGCAGGCATCATGCCCTCGGGTAAAAGCCCAGTGGCCCCTTAAAGGGCTCTTTGGACTCAGTCCTGGCGCCTTTGGCACCAGGCTCATGTTGGACATCAGTCCTGGCACCATAGGCGCCAGGCTCATAAAGGGAGGCGTTTTGTGCACTTACCTGATGCAGACCATGCTGCACGCTTCAGGCGTCCCAGGTCTCGTAGGGACTATTTTTTCACTCTGGCGTGGCCAGGAAAGGATACATACCTAGTTGGGGAAGGATACATACCTGGGACTTCTTTGGAGGCTATTTAAGCCACGCCCAGACAGCAGCTCATGCTTCGCGTTGTTCTGCTTCCTGCAGCTTAACGCTCACCGTGTCTGCTCCTGCTCCTGGACTCCAGCCACGCCCGCCTCAAACCTGGAAGACCTGCAAGGAAGGAAGAGAAGAGAAAGGTGAAAACCAAGGACTATTTCAAACTTCTTACCTGCATCCGGAATCTTCTCGCCAGCATCCCTGAAGAAAGACTTCCATTTAAAAGCATCCCGTTGCTCGCTGCAGCGCCACGCTTCACTCACCTGTCCTCGAGACATCTCCCGGCTCCATCGCGGCTGTCAGCATCGGACGCCACATCTCTGCACCTAGGGGAGAGAGGAAGAAACAAAAGGTGAGCAGAAGGAACACAGAAGGAAAGCCTGATTAACAGCCATAATACTTACCGGCTTTTCTTCCACGTTTCGGGTCGGCGCCGCCCCGTTGGCAGGTACCGTACCCCGGCCCCTATGGGGAAAGGACAAGAGACCTTTCTGGTTAATGATGAGGGCATTTAGAGGGATCGCCCTCATCACTACTCACTTCAGCAGTTTAACCCCTCGATGCATCGCCTTCATTCTGCACCTGAAATAAAGGACAGATCACAGGTTAGAAAGATAACATAAAGGGGGCCTCACTTGAACTTTGAACTTTCATACTTACGGCGCATCGCTCAGGAAAGTCAAGTGGATTTTGCCAGCGCCATTCTGAAAACCAGTGAAGTAACTGGACGAACACGCGCCCCTGCACCAGAAGCAGGATGGAGAGTTCATCCTTCCAAACCATAAGGTGAGCTTAAACCGGGGTTTGGAGGAAGTTGGAGAGGAACGAAGGGGGAAAGGGGGAAAGAGGGGAGCTAGCACACTATTCTGCAGACTCCCCTTTCTCATCTGCAGAAGGATATTCCTACGGGCCAGGCAAGCACGATTTGGAGGTCCTGTCAATCGGTGTTCCGGGTCCTGCGCATCACGCTAGAAGAGGCCACAGCAATCCAGACTAGACCAGCGCCCCCGTGGGAACCAGGTGAGCGTTACACCGTAATGTCCCTG
Source organism: Ambystoma mexicanum (assembly GCF_040938575.1). NCBI lineage: Eukaryota > Metazoa > Chordata > Amphibia > Caudata > Ambystomatidae > Ambystoma > Ambystoma mexicanum. Next base: position 302,975,469 of record NC_090921.1, read on the forward strand.
CCCAGAGGGTCCTAAATGCTCACTACCATTCCAGCTCCCAAATTAGGTTCTGATGATACCTCAAGGGCGTAAAATCTACAAGATTCAGGCTTGCCTTGGCTCCAATACAAAGACCACCCTTTGGGCGACCCTTCTCAGGGTGGCTTGAAATACTAAACCAGATACTGCTACAGATACAGATGCAGGTGCAAGTGGATCGAGGTCACCTGGCCTAAGCCCCGCCCACCTAGTGCCTTTCTGCCTGCCGCTCTTTTTCACCACTTAGCAAGCCCCGCCCACTTGGTGCCTTCCTGCTTCCTGTTCTTTTTCACCATTTAGCAAACCCCGCCCACCTGGTGCCTTCCTGCTTCCCGCTCTTTTTCACCACTTAGCAAGCCACGCCCACCTGGCGCCTTCCTGCCTGCTGCCTTTTTTCACTACTTAGCAAGTCCTGCCCATCTGGTGCCTTCCTTCACCATCACTGTCTTGTGGCCAATGCTGGATTTGACTTCTATGGACTTCATTCATTCATGGTGCCTCACTCTTTCTCAACTCTCATGCTGGACTTCCTTTGCATCTTGTACTCATGGTGGCCCTGAATCCTGCTTGTATCCTGGCTTGCAACATTGTGTTACTACTGACTTCTGCCATTGTATTCGCTCTCCACTCCTGCTTCTCCACTCTTTTTGACTGCTTACTCTCTTTTCTCTCCTCCTTTCCCTTCTCCCTTTTCCTATCTCCTCCCCTTCTATGCACTTACTCTATCAGAATTGTCCCTGGACCTAATATGATAGCAACCTCATCTGTTTCGTCCAACCTCCCATTAGTTTTTTCCTCCCCAAAACCTCTCCAGCACTATCTGAAATGTCGTCAGGCCTAGTATGATAGTCGCTTGTTTTGTTCCTCCTCTCCCTTTCTGCACCCCTCTCCCTCACCTTTTGTTTTTCTCCGGCTCTACCAGAAATGTAGAGGCCTAGTACGGTAGTCGCCTGTCTGTTTCCATTTCCTTCCCACTCTCCCCCTCCCTTCCTTATCTATGTCTTGGCTCATGCACTATCTGAAATGTCGTCAGGCCGAGTACGATAGTTAATTTCACATCCTTACTGTTCATGGGCTGTAAGAATGTGGCTGTATTTTCCCTTGTTCCCTCCCTTGCCTTGAAGCGATTTGAAACACATTGTGTTTAGGCGCTATATAAATAAACAATCCTATATCATACTAAAACCATAAAGCGCAAATTGAGAGGTTAGCCATGTTTCTTGTATACAGAAAAACCTTTGAATTCATTGGAACTTCCAGCGCTGGTTGATAATTCAGAAAGCACCTATGGCCTTTTGAGTTCCAAGATACCTGTAGGTAGCACCCTTCCTTCTCACCTATTGGTCAAATTGAGGCCTGAATGACCAGAGAAAAATAACCTGCGAGTCTAGGCTGGCCTGGTCCAGCCCCGAAATCATTGGGCTCTTTCTGACTCTGCTTTTGTGGATAGGCCGTTATTTCTTGGGCAGAAGGGTGAAAGACCATTGTCGCAAAACCTAGTTCTTTCAGTGCAGCTTCATTTTTGCAAACACTTTCCAATACAAATGAAGATTCAAAGTTAACCACCACTTAATTGGTAGTGCTGTAGTATGCAGGTAGTTCCAGGTCCTTTGAGGTGATGACCTTTTAACTCAGGAATAAGGTGCAGCAACTCCAACAGCGATTTAGGAACGGACTTGATTCTGTAGGAAGTTCCGCCAATTTAACATGGTGTAAGCCTTTAAATGACGTCCTTATAGTTTGTGTGAACCCCGGGACCTGGAGTGCCGGGCAGAGTTCTTCCACTTTATTCAGCTATTCTCCGGACTTTGGGCCAGAGGGCATGGGTCCTTCCTTTGGTTGAGTAATCCTCTCCCATTAAGGCCCTCGGCCCTAATGGAGCCGCCGACTCCATGGAGATATTATCATCTCTTACTACGTTGATGGTTGGGTTGGTGGGTTTGGGCTTGGGGGCTTTTGTGGTGGTGGGCTTCACGAACAGGCTTGCATGTACTCCTCTCAGGAGCCACCCATTTATCCAAAGGGCCCTGTAACTGGACCCTTTTTACCATACCGTCACCCATTACTTTAGTCATGATTTTCTTCCTGGTTAGTTTATGGAGAGTGGATTCACCATCTTGGTTCCTTGCACCGGCAACTTCTTATGGGGGTGCAAAACTGGAATATTTTTTGAGGGGAGGGGGATTGGCATTATTTCGGGAAGTCTTAGGTGAGGGTGAGAGGCATTTAATAGCGAGTTTTCTGCCAAGAATACCTCCAATGCAGAGCATTCAGATTCTGCCACAATCGGACAGGAACCTCTTGGCGAGGCTGCTTGGCGGAGGGAGGTCGGGGGTGGGTGGGTGGGTGGGTGATTGGGGGAGGGAGGAGACCACGGCTCCAGGACTTCAGACTCACTCCTCTTTGCTCTCGACTCCTCTGTTTATAGATGGTTTCCTCTGCTCTGTGGGTAGAGGGAATAGACCCCAATACTTCCTGAGGTGTTAGTCTGTCTTGATTTACTTTCCTTACCCAACTCCAGGGTTTCACAATAAAGCAGATTTACGAGGGACACCACCACAGCCTTAAGGCCCTGCTGGTCGTCTGCAATTTTAGAGCATAGCGAGAGTAGTGCTTCAATTTTTGCCTCCATTGCCCCCCCCAGGGTCTATTCCAGGCTGATGTGATTCATAAAGCTCTCCGCAGGAAGTTATGGTCTGCTGTTCTTCTTCCTCTGATTAACTTTCGCTAGAGTAGGATTCTTGAGTTGTGAGTGGTTTTTCCAAGTCTGTCATCTGGGACAAATACGTTGCTAGATGATCAAATATGTAGTCGCGGGTGCCCATAGCGTTTCTCTGAATTACCTTGCACAGCTTCAATAGAGACCCATTGTTATCTAGTGATGTATTCAATTCTCTTGAGGATTCACCATAGGGGCTTCTTTGCGTCTCTTGTGCTGGTTTGTGTTTTACTCTCTGGTCCTCCTGTAGTTTCTTTTCTTGAGGCGCAGCAATATCACTGGTACTCCATTTTCCTGTGCGTCACTTCGAAGCATGACCCTTTGGGATTTTTTTTGTGTTTTTCTTTTCATAATGAGAGTCCCACAATAGCAGGCAAGAACTAGGTTTCCTTTTTAGCTTAGCAGGTTTTCCAGTCTGGCATCCGTAAAAACCTATGAGTCGCAGGCTGAACTTGCTGCCCCAAGACTCCCTCCCCCCTTTTACCATATCCAGGTACCTTTCCACAGATTTCCTCCAAAGTCAACTTTCAATGTTTACAAATTGGGCGCTCGATCTTACTTACGCCTGTTTCCTTGGGTATGTCACAGTATGGCCGTACTCCAGCATTGCTGCACCCAGACTGCCGTGACTGCCACTCTGCTACTCTGCGGCCGCCCCGTGGAAGTAATGAGCTTTCATGTGGACGACTCTTCCAGGACCAACGAGATTACTGCAAGTGAAAGCAGACTGCATACACCGCTGCCTGCCGTGACTGCCACTCTGCTACTCCTACCCCTCTGATCTCTTCTGGTTCCTACTGCCACATTACGTGTGCTTTTGGATTTTGAGGATGGCCTCAAGGGGTGGAGCTAGGAAAGGCTACTGTCATTGGTTGGGGCAGTATGGCCGAAGTGACAGCAATAGGCAATACAGGTGCCCAGTAGTTTGTAGGCTTTAGAGCGACACTGCTTTCATATTGGAGGATTCTAAGCCTGACGGGGAATATTCATGCGCATGTGAATCCATAAAAGATAACAATGCTGGAGAACAGGAGTTGCAGGTAACTAACTTCCTTGTCCTCCGTAAACTCCTTCAAGAGGTAGGTTCCTTTTTATGGCATTCGTCAAGCCATGAATAGAGAGTGTGTTTAATGTCGGGGGCATTGATTACAGATGGCGCAGGATACAGTAAGAGGCAAGCTTGTGATTGCAGAGGCCTAGCTGGCTGTAGTCTGCTAGTAAGGGGAGGGCATCATGTAGATTCAAAGACCAGGAGAAGGACCTTGAGTGATCGATGCTGCACGGAGAGCTAGCCTTAGCTGAGGAGATTGTCAGTTGAATGGGTGGCGCAAACAAGGTTGAAGTGTATGCAAGCAACAAATTGATGTACTTTATTATGGGTAGTGAAGTAGTGGATAGTGCCACCAGAAGACTCGCACAACAGTGTAGCCTTTTTGTTTGTTTAAAAAACAAAATGTAAGTACTTAAGTATGAAAGGGGGCTGCCCCATAAGCCTTACTGGAAATATCCTTTTACTTGACTGAAATGAGCTTCTGAATTTGGGCTAACGTCCTCACATGTTTGCTGAAGCTATTTGGAGTAGCCACTTCAACATAGTGGGCCTTTGTATGGGAACACCACAAAGGATGTTCTGGCCCTTACTCTACATAGGCATTAATGTATTCAGGGTGAGAAGGGTTTGCACGTCTAAGTAATCTAAGATGCAAGGCGCACTCCAGTTCTGTATACAAGCTTTTACTTGCCTGATGCTGAGTGATGTTACATTTGGTGTCAAAATGCTTGTCTAACTTCCATTAGACCTTTTTGCATCATGACCCTTCGTTGGTGATTGTAGGGGGTGGTATGGTATTTGGGTTATCCTGAGGAGTAAAACAAAAGGGAGCAAACTGGTTACAGTATGACTTTGATCTAGAATCAATTGGTGCCATTGTGACACCAATTCATATGGACGCCTCTGGCAAATTCTCCTCTTTTGGATTATTTGGGAATCCAGTATGTTAGAAGGCAACATTCATGAATCTGTCCATCCAATCTGTTGGAAGACATTCTCTCCCACCTTGGGGGGGACAGATGAATCTGTCTGTTGACTTCTGATGTAAAAATACACATCTCTTCAACACACTACTTCTGGAACAGTGCAGACCCATGTGTTGATTTGCACATTGATGACTGATAGAAGCATTTTGGTCGGAGGCACGTTCAAACTGCATGATCTTACTCCTGTCCAACCCAAAGATCGATTTGAAGGATGCGAGTACCAGAGTGTTTACCCAAAATATGGCATTTGTGGTGTTTTAAACTTGGTCTCACTTTTTGCAGAAAGACCTTTAGGGGTAGGTGAATTGCTACAAAGCATCTTTTAATGAAGGCCATAGGGTAGAACCACATCCAAGAAGAATCCTCTGTTTTGATGCTACCTGCTTGGATTGTTGTAGAGACTGGGTACTCAAAATGGTATATTCTCACCCAACAATTCTAATCCTGCAGCCTCAGTGTAACAGATTATGAGAAATCACTATCCTCCCTGCCCTGGATTCATTACTTCACCAGCGTGGCAGCAAGGATCAAGTTAGGGGGATGTAAGCGTATTGCCTAGAAGGTGCAGTTCAAAGATGGGCATTATAAGACTTCGGAGTGGCTTAAATAAAATAACATTGGTTTTCCATGTCGTGTTTCAAAACGGACTCTGGATTGTTAAATGCAGGGCCAGGAGTGGGTATTGAATCTGTGCTGTCTTGTTTCTAAGAGGGGCCAAATGTCCCGGAGCCATCCTCCCAGCTTGAGGAAGAGTGCCTATCATTCATAGCTGGCTGCATGCATTGCCCTTGATATAAGAAGTTTAAACATGGTCATTTGCTTGAAGACCCTGGTAGCAGGGCTCTGGCAGAAAAGAGGATATTGATCTCAAATCTCTGCTATAGCCAGTTGTGCAACCATATATTGAGGGGAAAATATGGTTGTCTTTGAGTGGTCTGGAGCATATTTCTCCATCTGTAGAGCTGATGCAATATATGAAAGTCTGATCATTTTGAAGGACTTCTCTACCTGCTTAACATCTTCCTGCGGAAGGTCTGTATGGCTACTTCAGTCTTGTTGGGCACCCTGAAAACATGAGTAAAGTCCCAGATAGACTCCTACCGGGAAACAAAGCTCTTCTCTTCAGTCCATAAAGCACCTGGACATCTGCTCACAAGACACTGCGCATAAGGAGGAACGTTTGGTAGGGAGTGTCACCTGAAAAGCTGTGCATTTATAGATGGTGCATGCCTTGCTCTGCTGTTAGTGAATTCGCAAACCACAGAACCTCAGGCATAATTTCATTTTGAACTATGTGGGAAGGATGGAAATGACTATTTCCTTGTGATGTCCGGCTCATACATTGCAAATCAGGTCTATGAATGTACGTATTTGCTACTTACGCTACCCACTCAAAATACCCAAGCATTTCCTCAGGATACAGTCACTGTGGTTCAGTGCAAAGGTGAGCATTAATACTGACAACCTGTATCCCGACTGAACTGTAGCAAGCTTGCATCTGTGGATCCAGATCTGATGGCACATGTTTCACTTGTTTAGCATGTTCTCCATTCAAGCCCCAGTCTTCTTACATCCACTCCATTCTCTGCACACACCTTAAAGTTGTAGTGAAGGATATGAACGCAATTGGGATTTTCCAATGCATCCCTACACTTTGCATCCATTTCTTTGCAGACAATGGCGTTTTCAGCATATCATCCTGCAATAATAACTTCTAAGAGCTAGTAGTCAATTTGTCCAAGCCTTCTCATGCCAGAAATGTAGGCCTTTCATACCATTGCATAACAATGCACGTAGGGAAGCTGTGGGTTAGTGTCAAATTCTTCTTCCTCACAGTAAATTTCCTCCAGTCCAAGGATTCTCAGTAGGTGGAGCCTGGGCCAGGCTATTGTGCACTGGGGCTACAAGGTTACTGACCAGAAGTGGCAGTAGTTGAGGGCTCAGCCATGTAGAGTTGATGGAGGAATCTGAACTTACCATGTCCCCAGTAGCCTTTGGGAATGGCAGAACTTGTAATTAAAAGATTTTGTTCTATTGTTATCCGTTTTTCTTTAGACCAAGGGCACTTTTATGAGTATCATGAAGCACTGAACTGCATAAATGTATTTCTGTTCCATATAAGGGAAAGGGAGACCTTTTAAAGTATTCAGTTTTTGTTCCTGCATCACTGCAAGGACGAGGGTGGTTGAAATGATGTCTGCAAGTACTTTCTGAAGTTTTTGTGTAAAGGGGGCTCGCTCTCTCTGGGTCTCTGAATTGCTGCAGGAGGGACACATTGTTGTATATCGGCCGCATAAGGCACCAGGCAAACTTTAGGGGCACTCTACATGTCTGCAAGAGGGAATTAATGGGTATTTTCCCTGGAGGTGCGGTTTGCATTTGTTTGGCTTATTCTCATGTTTCAACATCACTGCAGAAAGGGGTGAACAGGCGAATTTTAGTCTCATATGTACCTCTGCACGGTCTCTCTACCAGTATTCTCAAGTTCTCTGTTGCTGGGCAGGTGTTTGACGCTTGTATTTTTGCATTTGTGCAGTACATGAGGGATTTTTAGCTCATTGAATACTTGGTGATCTTTTTTAAATATCTTATCGACTATCTTGGCCTTAGTGTTGAAAATACTAACATTTCTTAATTTTCTGCAGCATTCCATGATGTACTTCTTCCATCATTATGAGCTGCCAGCCATCCTGCAGCAGATTCGTATCCAGGAGATGTTATTACAGAACCAACAGGCTGGCCAGGCCCCAGGCCACCAGACTATGCTCCAGGACAACTTGAACAACAACACCACTGCTACAGCAAGCCGTCCGGCACCACCCATGCCCTCTACTGAAAACACCACCACTGCTACTCTGACTGCACAAGAGCAAGGCTCAGGGGCTGCGGGGTCTTCCAGCATGGGCTGGGTCACAGAAAGCTCTGGTCTTGTTTCAGAAGCCTCTCTGGGTTCGGATCTGAGCAGCACGCTTTTGCAGTTGGTGGGCGATGTCCCAGTGAATGAAAGCTTGCAGAATTCCTCAGTAGCTGCTCAGCCCACCAGCTTTACCGCCTGCATTAGTGTTATTGGTGATCACCTGGATGCTGCACTTACCTCTGTTGCATTTGAGGTGGCTACATCCGCAGCCGTGGGTCTGTCTCAGAATGACGATGCCCCAAGCACAACAGGAGAAGGATCCTCCCTTCCCCTGGCTGACAGACCTTTAACTTATTTGGAAACAAATTCCCCACCCACAGAATCTGCCCAGTCCATAAATGACCCTGCATGCAACAGGGCAACCCAAACCTTAGAAGACTTCAGCAGAGAGAGCTCTGCAGGGGATCTCCCCCAAGAAACTGAAAAAACTGCAAATGCAGAGGTCCCCACAGGGGATAGCAGCGGCCTCTTCAGCCAAACAGTGAACGGTAGCTCTGTCGCAGAGTCTAGTAGCCCTTGCTGAGTTTGGTCTTTGGGTGTGGAGGCGAGAGTCTGGCACAGTTACCATTGCTTTCTTCATTTGCTTCTATTACAGGTTTTCTTTTATAAAGCTTCACAAGTTACCAAGATGGTATTCTGGAACTCCGACCCCTCCGGTCACGAAAACGCATTTGATTCATGAGCCAGCTGGAAGTGACCCGGAAACATTTTGTTTGCATTGGTAACTGAAGCACCCTGAGAACTCTTCCAGTTTATATTGGTAACCTGAACAGCCATAGAATCTCTATAATTCTTATATGTAAACAAAACAGTCTGGAACTCTTTCCAGGTTACATTGATAACTGAAACGACCCATATCTAGTCTAATTCTAGTCGCTGACCCAATTCGAAGACTAGAGTGTCAGTTGCTCCTATCCTTTTTAACTGTGTCTGGGAGCCAGGGGGATACATTTTTTATTCAAAGCCTGGCATTCAGAATTTTATGTAAAAGGAAGAAATATTCCTTAACTTTGTACTACGCACTTTGTCCAGTCCTCAGCTTTCTGCTGGGATTCAGTGCCTGAATAGTCTGGGGTTTGAGAGTTTAGCACTGTGCAGTAAGATTTACTTTAAACACTTCTTCCGAGGCAGAAAGAAAGGATCACCATCAACAAGGCAGTTAGTGTCCCATCGTATGGTGGGTGGCTGAAGCCAGGCTTTAGTTGTAAACCTGCCTACAGGGGACAAGACACAGTAAGAACCCACCGATTATTTAAAGAACACAGATTAAAGGCTTTTAGAGTGAGCAGACTTTGAGACTATTAGGTACTCTGAGTATGTGGCAGTTGTATGAAAGAATGATGCGACAGGTAGCGGATGGGACTGCTCCATAGTTGTAGAAAATGGCACTGTTGGGGTTGAGGGATTCCCGCATGAGATTGCCACCCACCACAAACTGGCCTAATCTGCAAAGCAAGGGGTTTATTATGATGAGGTGGTATAGAGTTGCAAAGAATCAGCCATGGCAAGAATGTATCCTGGAAATTCAGAGTTGGTATGGCTGAGGTATGAGGGTGGTAGCTTTCAATGTGTAGCAACTATTTGCATTCAACGCAGGCTGTTTGAAGGATTGCTGTCCTAGATTACAACTTCAATAGTCTATTCTGGGAAAAAGACTTGTATTGCTGAAAAAATCCTGTATTATCTTAATGAGGTCAATCGCTGTGGTAATCTTGTCTTGGTAATGCACGCAGGGCGATTGGTGAGAGACAAAGGGAGCTGTGGGAGATTGGGTGGAGAATTAGGAGGGTCTGCAAGTGATTATTTTTTCTTTCAATGTAGGTCCTATTCTTTGAACATGCACTTTTCTTTGCGTCAGTGTCTATGCGATATTTCAGAACTGGAGCCTTTATCTAGTGTACTGGGATTTTGTCACCTTCAATGAAATGCAGAACTCACTTCGTTCTAGTAGATAGTGCCACATTTAGCCCTTTAAAGCCAGCTTGTTTTGCTCTCTATCCACACTGGCTGCAGTCTTGAAAGTACAGCCCGTTAGTGTTCTTCTAATGGAGTTTCTTGTAGTGAGGTGGTTGCAGGGCATTGCAGGATCATCTCTCAGATTGTATTTTAGTTGAGGACATGAAGTGTTATTAGGTAGGTCCTTTGGTCGACGTGGCCTTCTAGGGCGCCCTTTTAGGGTGCAATGTTTGCCCTTCATTTTAGTAAAATGTGGCTGGACATTGTCGAACCAATTTGGTGATCAGGTCTGTCCTCAATTGCCAGTCCCTGTCATGTGCTAGATTTATTGACAGCTGCCCTATTCAGAGCATGCAGTTAATTCAATGGGAAATCTCACACTTGGTTGACTGTTTGGTATCTGCCTAAGGCATTCTGGTTACACTTTGGATATCCATTCCCACCCGGCAGGGTTAAAACCACTTGTAGTTGTCCCCTGCTTCCTCAACTTTTCTTTTACCAATTCTAAGCCGCAACTTGCCAATTCACCTTTAAGTTTCCCTCGGGGATTTGCTGCCATGGAGATGAATGTCAAGATGCAAAATAATGTGATGCCCTTGCAAAACATTTTATTTAACCCTTTTCTTATTGCAGTAAGTATGTAATGAGCTTGAATAACATTATCGGAACTATGTAATACTTAGCCTATCCATTTCAAGTTAAAAGTACGGCTAGTAGAATCTCCTGGTTGGCACTTGGCCATTCATTAGACGGTGGGTGCCAGATTCTGCCACCCTACACTGACTTTGATGAGGGGGAAGCTATTGCCCAGATCTGTATGTTAAACATAACGTTGAGCCAGAAGCACTAGCTACTGAGAGATTGGAGTTTAATGGTCCAGACGCAAGAACAAACTAGTACTGAGGGAAGAGTGTATACTGGTTTTCAGGGGATTTGTTTTAGTTCTGCCCCTCAGTTTTCCCCGTACATTTATGTTTAGCACTCTTATCTTAGATTCCCAGAGTATCTTTGGTTGTGAACTGCACACGAACCTTTGATGGTGTGTTATTGTGTGATGGCCCAAACATTTATTCCAAAGTCAGAGTTGACTGTTTGGTACTTGTCAGGTCATTTAGGGGTTCTTACACCTGGTGACGTCAGGAGTCGGTGCTGATTTTTATGAAAGTGGAATCAATAGCTGAATACAAATTGATTTAATTTGCATAGGAATAAAGAGCAAGTGGTTCTTTCCGTTCTATTTAATTGTAATGTACAAAAAAAAGCAATTTGTGTTTGTAAATATGACAATAAATAAAATGTGATGGATCTTTGTCTGCATCAATGAGTTTGACTGCTTGTACCTGATAAAGCCTTGCCTTATGCCTTTACTTATTCATCCTGTGATCTTCATTGATATTCATAAACACTGTCCATGCATGGAATCACAGAAAACTTTTTTTAAAACCTATGAGCAAGCCCTCTCCTCACGGGTTTAAAATTAAATAACTAAATAATACATATATATATCATGCCTCTGTGTGGGGTTTATTTAATACTTTTCTCTGCTGAAGCAGTTTTGCTCTGAATTTGACAATGTTCCAATTTTGATTGCTGCTGCACTTATCATTTGTATCTTCCTTCTTGTGAAAGTTTTTCCTTTCAAGATTAGGGTGTTTTTATTGGTGTTTTATGCAGTTGGCAGCTTGCTTAATTTGGAAAACCTGCTTTACCAGAGGACCCTGTGCACCTGCAAGTGTGGAAGCCATCTAGCACGCTGTAACTGGCTCCCACAGGAACATGTGACACACTGCCTCCCTTATCCAGTCTCCCCAAGGCATCCAACCCGGGCGTCTGTAGCCAAGGACCAAAAGCAGCAAGGGCAGCTCCCTGTTTGGGATCCTTCCAATCAATGACTATTCACTGCAGGTCTTCGGTTATTTCACAGGATCAAAGAACATTGCTCTTCTGGGGCTGTGAACTGTCATTTGGTTTGTAGCCCAGCGTTCTTCTCATCAACCATCCACCTCTTTCCGCTTACCCACCTACCCTCTTTCTCTTCGGCTGCACCCTTCTTCATTGTCTTTACTAGCCTATTTCTTCTACCCTCCAAGGATATTGATTTTGCTTCATTCCTTCTCCTACTTGCTCTTCTCCGTCCATTGTCCCATAGTCTTCAGCCTCAACTTGTTGTAACTTCTGTATCAGTCTATCCACCCCATCTCCCCCCTGCACCAGCACCACTTAAATAAAACACCACCTTGCACCCAAGCCCTCCAATCCCATCTATTCCCCTCACCTACTACACATCCCCTGCTACTTTCCCCTACTGCCTGGCGCTCTTTCACTTGGTTTCTGAAATGCACAATCCCTCTGCAACAAGTCTTCCTACATCATTTACTGCTTTGACTCTGGTCACCCTCAACTTCCACTTCATGCTATCACAGAAACCTAGCTTGGGGAAGCAGCGGAGTGCTTTACAATCATAGGGGGAAGAACACACTGAGGAAATCCGAGAAAAAAGGAGCGGGGAGCGAACAGGAGGGTGGTGATGGGCAATTGGCAGCAAGGTATCTACATGCAACCAGTGGGGAGCAGATCGCCATCTCAGGTAGGGTCTGGAGTGCAAGGTGTGTGGACCTAGGTGTTAAGAAGGAACACTTACTTGAAAGGCCTTGAGCTTTTTCCTGAACTGTAGAAGTGATGGGGCAAGTCTGATGTTGACGGGAAGGGGTTTCCAAAATCTTGAACCTGGTTCTTTCCTTCCTGCGCCATCGTAATTGGAGTCTGCACATTTCCTTACTTCTGGTGGATCGCAGGCCTCCGGAGATGCTGCTCAGTGAGGTAACTTGGGGACTTCAGGGTGATGTGAGGATCACTCTCCTGTCTCTTTTCCCCATTCATGACTCTTCCATTCTCTGACTTCCATTGTGGATTTATGGCACCATTTGATCTACACTAATACTACTTGCTCATTCACACCTTTTAGTCTCTGTCCTCAGCCTTGGATCACCTCTTAAATTCAGACCCTCAAAATAAACATGTTACATTAACTGAAATGCCAGTGCAAATTATGGAAACCTTCCCTACTCTCAGCTTACGAAGATTCCCATGCGGCCCTAGCCTAATCACTGCGCTAATCTTCCTACTTCACAAACATAATCTACTACCTTCGTACTCGCACCCAAATACGATCTACCCTCCAATCGTTGCTCACGCCTCCCAAGCCAATATCCCTTGCCTCCTCCCTTTTCTGTTAATGATTTTGCACACTACATTTCCTCTAAAATCTCTAAGAATATTTAGCATTCTCACAGAGGATCTTTCTCTCCATCCCCAATCCTCCTATCCACCACCTCTCCCTACCTCTACTGCACTAGATTACTTCTCCCCTACCTCTCCTATTGAATTAGCATCCATCCTTCGCAGGTCTAAACCATCTTGCGCTCCTATCGACCATTTTGCTCGCCAAATAGTCAGACTTTATATCAATCACTTGCTGTTATCTCTTTGAGGTCTTTAACCTCTCCTCTTGACTCTTCCATGCCTCCTTCAAATCTGCAACTGCCTTACCCCTATTATAGAAATCTGCTGACCCAAATGTCCCAGCAAACGATCACCCAGTTTCTCTCCTTACCCATTATTAAAAAGTCCTTTACCGGCTGGTCTTTGACCGGATCACCAAGTGGAGGGCAGTGGCCTTGAAGAGCGACTGTAATCTGGCTTCCATAGTAAACACTCCAATAAGACTTCACTGCATGTCTACAATTTTCACTCTGATGCTCACCACTGCAAACTCTCTATGCTTATTTTGGACTCTTCTGCCACTTTTGACACTATCACCCACTCCTTTTTCTTCGCTCATCACTACCACTTTATTAAGCAAATCACCATTTAGAAAATTAATCCTTTTCTTACTAATCACTCTAAACTTTAATCTAACTCTTGTGCTCAGCAAACTGGACTCCTGCTCAAGTCTACCCCTTATGCCTCCTCTCTACTCCTGCCTCCCTTCCACAACTTTACTCCCTGCACTCTACAACCTACCCAGATCCTACCCCACTTATACCTTCTGACAACATGCTGGATTTGCTCTGCATGCTTACCCCACTCTTAAAGTTACTTCTAGTCTACAAAGCGATCAATGGTATTGCTCCTGAGTACCTTACTGATTGTATCTCACTTCACTCAACATTGTTCTCTCTGATCCTCTTTGGCATTCAACTTAAGTGTCCAATACTCTCCCTGTACCCCTCTTCACCCATCCTCCCCTTCTGACCCCACCACTGACTCAGTCATGCTTTGTAATGGAATATTTTGTTTCCAAGGCTCGTGGATCTGCTTAGCTCACATGCGATGCATAGTCCGACATCTAGTGGTAGTCATGGAGTATTAAATTATTTGATTTCGAAACTCAAAGGGACATCGACTGGGTGTGTCAGTAATACTATCCCTAGTGTGACGTCCACTGTACCCATGGTCCTTCACTCGTCTAGGTCCCTCAGATTCCCTCCCGCCCCATCATAGTCGGACGCAAGCTGTGGAGTTCCTTCTTTCTTACTTACGCCTTTGATTTATTCAAGTTTAAATTTAGATTTGTTTCTTTCCTTTTCGATGGCCATACCACTGCAAGATCTTGGGCAATGGCTTTCGAGGAAGGATTCCTAGTTGACGGCGACTACTTGTACTGTGTATACAAACTTCGACTGCAGCCTGTCTAGGCCTTGACGGGCCTCAGCCCTTTCTTCTCTTTAGAGAATTCCTGTTCCTTCCCTATTCTTCCTTTTCCATCGCAGGGCTGCCATCCTTTCGTACTATGGAAAATGCACCTTTTACATTTTGTCCTTCCTGTAATGGGAAGTATCCCTGGAAGGACAAACACAAGGTGTGTAATCTGTCTCCTCAGGGACAACCCCGGAAAACATTGCAAGTCTTCCAAATTATTTTGTCCCAGTACATTAAAGGACCGTAAGACAAAGCGCTAGGCCAATCACACCATGCAGGCCGAAGCCGCTATGGACGTGGAGGGAGTGTCCAGCAATGGCCATGTCGGCATCCTAGGTGACGCCGAGTATGATCGGGACCTTACTGTTTCCCGCGAGCGAGCCCCCGAATCCATCAGGCAGGCCGGTGGTCCTGCTACCCGGTGGTTCAAGCTCTCACACTGCACGCCACACAAAGCACATCCCCCACGGCCTACAGTCGACTGTTTTGTTGACCACTGAGGCACACGCAGTGTCAGAAAGGAAGGTGTTCAAAGTTGTTCCTGTCCTGTGAGGCAGCGCGCCACGTTCGCCGCATGACAGGCTCCCAAAACAGACATTGAAATCTGTTTCCGACAGCGCAAATAAATGTGACCAACTTTCGTGCACCGGAGAACGTGCGTCCAAAGATTCTTCGACAGCCCCTTCCACTACCTCCAAAATGAAAGCTCATTAAAAAAAAGTCCCGGACACACTCGTAAAGTCCAAGGCAGGATTCAGTGCCTACAAATTCAAAGTATTCGCCCCATCTTCTGAAGCCTCTACTTAAATCTAAAGACCCTTCTTTCTCCAAGGACACCCTTTCAGGGGCCATGCAACATAACCCTCTGCATCAGAGAGTACCCCTACCGCTGCTCTCTCCGGTTTCCCTAGCTCCGCTCAATGGACGCCATAAAGGTTTGACAAAATAATGCGAACAATGTCATGCTTTGTAGACTTCTTTGACTGCCACCCTTATCAACTCTCGAGCCTTAAAGGGCCCTCACAAGGGGAGGCAGCTAAAGATCAACCTGCTGCCAAAAAAACACAATTAGACACCTTCCAGCCCAGCACCTCTCAGAAAACTTCTCAGAATCTTTACTATATTTACACTTGGGGGGGAAGAAGAGGGGGTTTGGGCTCAAGTTTCAGGGGACCAATGTGATCCTGACCAGTATTATGTCTACATCCTACAATCTCGGCACCATCATGACCAACCTGTGGCTGACTTTCCTGTGGATAATCAGCTACAGTACAATGCGCTCCTCCTAAAAGTTGCTCAACATTTTAAAATTGATACACAAGAGGCCCAGGTAGAAAGACTTTGTAGAGGACATCCTTGGGGATAAAAAGTCTGTCACAATTCATACCCCTCCTGTAGTCCATTCAGAGGCGCATTCAGCCTTCCCTACTCATCCCCATCCATACAAGGGCAATTAACCCTGTATTGAGAATGTTCAGGCCAGCCCCCTCCAAATCCTTGTATATAAGGGGTCAACTAATGCCAGACTCTTTCGTTGTTACCACCCCACGAAAGTGTGTGGGCATGCCTTTAGCCTCTGCTGAGGCGCCTCCCAATAAGGAAAGTAAAAGATGTATACAGTGGACAGGAAAGTGGCTTCCGCGGCTGCATACCAAAAAGAATCACAAATATCACTCACTTGGCTAGTTACAACTGCTATAAGTGGGACAAAAAGCTCCAACAAATTAAACCCGTTCTAGAGCCATTTAAATCACTGCTCTTGAACAGTGGCTGAGGGTAAGCAGGTGGCCAACTGCATCCTGAAAAATAACTTGGGTGGCGCAGATAATGCAGGCTGTATAATAGCAGAGGGCACTCTTCTTATTAAACTCCCTACTCAATATCCCAATTGAACCGAATGCCTTATTTGGGAAAACGGTCAAGGACACACTTGGAGTAAAGGCTCTTGGACAACAAGCCCTTTGTTCAAAGGGCTGCGTTCAAAACACAGTGGTTTCGAGGACCACATTCTCAACGCTCCTATAGCTATTGTCAAAGTGGACAAACGTCATCTTGGGGTTCCTTGCAAGGGCAGTCATCCTCAAATGTTCAAAGGGGCTATAGAATGTCTTGGAGTAGAGGCAGAGCATCTGCAGCCAGATGTGCAACCCCTCCAAAACAGACTCTCCACTCCAGGTCCCCTCCCATGCCTCTCCAGTAGGAGGTTGCATTTCTCAATTTGCCCACGCATGTGAAGGGATCACCTCAGACATGTTGGTATTATTCACCATGGCGGAGGGCTACTGCATAGAACCTAGAACAAGACCCACCAACTGCCAAGACAGAGGGAAACAACGCAGGAAGAAAGCGTTCTGCTAGAAGATGTCAAAGCACTGCTGGAAAAGGACACTGGAAATTTTATTCAACGTACTTCCTTGTGCCAAAGAAAGACCTAACAATGCAACCTGCCCTAGACCTGCGTCCTGCAAACACATGTCAAGCCAGAAAAGTTCTGCATGACCATGCTACAGGAAGTAATCCCCCCTACTGAAACAAGGGAGTACATGGCAACATTGGATATGAAAAATGCATACTTTCATATTTCAGTGTTCCCAGCGCACAGATAATTCCTGTGCTTCAAAATAGCAAATCAACACTCGCCAGTTCAAGGTGCTCCCCTTCGGCATAGCCTCAGCTCCAAGGGTATTCACCAAGGTATTGGCAGTAGTGGTGACGCATTTACGCAGCTATTCTATCCCAGTGTACCCTTATCTGGACGACTGGCTGATAAGAGGAATCTCCTCAAATTTGCAAGCCGATTACCCAGAGAACAATCAACCTTCTGTTCCAATTGGGGATCTCAATCAACGAGAAAAAAATCTAGCCTTGTTCCAAGCCATATCGAGCAGTTCCTGGGAGCTATCATAAAGACAAGAGGGGCTAGTCTTACCTTCAAAAGAAAGAGTTCAAAACATGCCCCTGTAGATACCTCATTATCTTGCCGGGCACCAGATAACAGTGCAAGACAATGTGCCTGCTTGTGATAATGGCTTCATGCATTCATCTAGTTCCACATGCACAGCTGCACATGCGCCCAATGCAGGAGTGAGTAGCGAACCAATGGTCTCATGCAGGCGGTCAGTGGGACGATCTAGTGGTTGGTTCTCTAACCCTAGTACAAGCAAGCACTTCCCTGGTAGTCCAAGGAAAATCTGTTAAAGGGCAAACCCTTTCACAGTCCAGTTCAAGCGATGTTTGCAACAGCTGCCTCACTTTACGGGTGTGGAGGCCATTACCTTCACCACACAGAGCATGACCAGTGGACACCGATCACAGCCCAAAATCACAACAGCCTTTTAGAGATACTAGCGGTATACAGAGTGCTCCAAGCTTTTCATCTGCATCTAGCAGGTCCGGCAGTGCAAGTCCTCACAGACAGCACCGCTGCCATGTTTTACATAAACAAGCAGGGAGGCACACACTCTCCAAGTCTGTCCAGGATATCCCAAAGATTTTGGAAGTGGGCACTCAAGCAGAACTTGTTCCTAGTCTCCCATCATGTTCCAGGGGAAGTCAATGTTCTGACAGACACTGTAAGCAGAAATCCTCTACCCGATTGAAAACTCTGAGAAATTCTAGACAAAGTCTTCTCCCTGTGGGGATATCCTCCTTTAGACTTGTTCGCCACATACCTAAACACAAAATGCCAAGACTTTGCATTCAGGTTTCCCCGACCAGAGCCCAAGGGGAACGCCCTGTGGATAAGCTGGTCAGGGAAATTTGCTTACAGCCAGGGGGCACTGTTATTTCAACAAGTAGAAAGTATTTGTGATGTGGTGCTAGTCAAAAGCTCTGAATCCAATTGAATGTACCCCATCAAACATTCTTCACTAGACTCTGGCCTAGTATTTAACTCCATCAAAGTTCACCTAGCAGCTCTGTCCGCGTACACCACTTTCTCTTGCATGGGGTCTGGCATGGATTCACATGCTCATGAATATTCCCCGTCGTCAGGCTGGGAATCCTTGGTAAAGAAAAAATAAGTTTCAGTTTGGTTTCAGAACTGTCTTTCTACTAGTAACCAATCACTGGTCTCTGGGTCATACTGCCCCCAGCCAATGACTGCCCTCTACCTAAGCCCCTCCTCTGGCAGCCATCTTCAGATTTGTACCCAACACTTTCAAATGTTGGGAGTCCTCGTGCTGTAGCTCTTCAGCTTTTACTGCGTTTAGTGCATTTTCAAAGCGATTTCTTCTCATTTTTCGGTCAATCGAGCCTCAAGCTCCACCCTTTCTACTTCTGATCAACAGGAATTCGTTTCGGATATTTCTATGCCGCTCAAGGGCAAAATTTTCATAGTTTCACTCCAGGAGGCTTCCGGAAGATCTTGAGGCCTACCCTGTGTGGACATGGCCCAGGAAAAAGGAAGCACGACGCCCGGAACCAAGCTCTTCAGGAGCTGCCCTGGATGTGGACTGCTTAATGTCTTCAAGGAGGATGAACATTCCCGATGTCTCTACTGCCTTCATGAAGACAAAATGCACGTGGAGAGGGACTGTGCGTTTTGCAAGAACATATCCGAGCGGACGATGAGGTATCGTCTTACCTGCCTCACCAACTGGCTGGAGGGGAAGAGCCCAGCATTGGGTGAGAAAAAGAAGTCTGAGCGATCTTCTAAGTCTTTTGAGGGCGCTCCGACGACGGCGGCCCAACAAAAGGCTGAGCACCGCGAGTCCACTGGCACCGGGAGCGCCGAACGGTCGGGCTCCTCGGCTGCCAGGCAGGGCGCAATTTCACCAATACCATCAACCACGAGCCAACGCTCTGGCTTGGGGAAGAGGAAAGCGGAGAACCTGGGTAAGCTTCGGGAGAAGTCCCGGTCGATCCCGACAGCCGAGGGGGAGCGAGGTGGTGACCCACCCCCCAAGGTGAAGGCCTCAAGCGCATCCAAGGTCGTGAAGGCCTTGATTCACCCGGCTAAGTCCTCTGTCGAGGGAGTCATGGAGGCCCTGGCGAAGCCTGTGGAGGTGACCTCGGAGCCTAGAGTTTCCCTGCCACCCCGGAGGGAATCCTCTTTTCATTCCATCGATAAGACCCCCGTGAAAACCCCGGTGGGAAAAGAGGAGGGGGGGCGGCAGCCATCACGGATACAGCCTCTGAAGAGGAACTGGCTGGAGTCGTGAAAATCCTGACCAAGAAGTTCAAGGAGGTCCGGTCACACAGGAAGGATCCCGAAGAGGTCGACGAGGAAAGCGACGGCGGTGGCGACGAGGAACACATGGAGGCGGAGGATTCCACTCCCCAACCGTTGCGCCCGTCGCAGCCGGTCCCTGGGCCACAAGACGACTTAGGGGCGATCTTGATGGCGATCCAGGCATTGTGTACGGAGATGAGGACAAGGATGCCCTTACCACCAACGGACGGCCCAGCAGAGCCTGGACCATCGGAAAGACATCCAAACAAGCGGAGGAGAATTCATCCACCCCCTCCTTTCCAGCCTTCTCGGCCTGCACAGCCTTCTTCCCCGTCTCCTGAGCTGAGGGATGATATGGGAACAGACAGCCATGACGGGGACGGATGGCGACGGTGGGACGACGGGATGGACCTTCGATCACCACCTGCTCGGGCCTCCCCGCCCAATGAAATCAGCTCCTTCCACACCATGATCACCAGGGCATCCAAGCTCTTCCAGCTCTGCCCCGTGGAAGAGAAAAAGGAAGGTTTCCTCTATCAACGACGGGAGGCCAGAAGGAAGACGGTCCTCTCGGTCCTGTTACTCAGCGACATCTGGGACGAGGGGCTGTTGCTCCTGAAGAACCCATCCACGGCCCCTGCCAAGAGAGACCGGTACGAGAAGTAGTACAGTGTTCCGGATTCCGCTCCCATGTGCCTTAGGGTGCAGCCTACCCCAGGCTTGGTTGTCTCCGCGGCGGCCAAGAAGAAAGCGACGGGGGTGACGGTGTCAATTTCAACATCTCTGCCAGACGGTGAAGGGAAGAAAATGGACGCCATGGGACGACGGGTCATCTCGTCGGCAGCGACTACCAATAAAGCGGCCAACACCCTCACGATTGTGGCCCGCTACGACAGGGAGCTATGGTTTAAGATCGCTCCCCTACTGGATTTCCTCTCGGACGACAAGAGAGCGGAGGCCCTGGAGATCCTACAGGAGGGAGAGGTGGCGTCGGACCACGCCATAATGGTGGCCATGGACATTGTCGACACCGGCTTCCGCCAGATGGGCAATGGCGTTTGCCTTCGCTGGCACGGTTGGCCCAAGGCAACCGATTTCCGTCAAGACGTGCAGACCAGGGTCTGGACATGCCCTTCGACGGGAACAACCTGTTTGGCAAGGCAGTGGACGAGTCACTGCAAGCCATCAAGACTGACACGGAGCCGGCTCGTGCCTTAGGTGTTCTTCAGCAACGACAGCCACCCTTTCGGGGCTCTGGAGGCAAGCAAGTTTCCTCCAAGGGATTCGGCAGCAGCTCCTCGACGTACCGCCAAGCGGCCCGCTCCTTGTCGCAGGAGGCCTACAGGGGACGCGGCAAGCAAGGAGGATCTCGTCACAAAGGAGGCCAGGGCGGCAAGGCCGCCGCCAAGCAGGATTCAACCGCCAGGAGCGTCGGGCCCCAACCTGAGCACCCTGGTGGGAGGCCGGCTGGTGAACTTCGTCAGCGTGTGGACTCCCACACGCTGACGAAGTTCACCAGCCGGCCTCCCACCAGGGTGCTCAGGTGGAGTCCATCTCCACCGACTGTTGGGTGCTGGATGCGCTGGCCCGCGGGCACACACTGGAATTTTTAAGAAAGTGTCCCCATATTCCACCTGTGGCCAGAAAGGAAAACCACGTTCCTCAACTATTACTGGAGGTACAAGCGATGTTAAAGAAGGGAGCCATCAAGCTCGTCCCAAAGAGGCTCCGGAGTATACTTGCGGTACTTCCTCGTAAGGAAAAAGACTGGCGGTTGGCGACCCATCCTGGACCTCTGTCATCTAAACAAGTACATCAGGTCACAGAAGTTCCGGATGGTCACCCTCCAGCACGTGCTGGGACAACTGGAGGAAGGCGACTACCTATCGTCGCTGGACTTGGAGGACGCCTACTTTCACATCCCCATCTTGAAAAAACATCAAATGTTTCTGCGATTCGTAGTCCAAGGACGGCACTACCAGTTCACGGCCCTTCCCTTCGGACTGAAGTCGGCACCCAGGGTGTTCACCAAGTGCCTAGCACCAGTGGCGGCACGGCTACGTCTACAGGGGATCCACGTCTACCCATACCTGGACGACTGGCTCATCCAGGCAGAGTCGAGGTAACTTGCCGTCGAACATAAAAGGAAGACCGTCCAACTGCTCACGGATCTGGGATTTTCAATCAACTTCGCAAAATCCCACCTGGTACCGTCGCAAGTCGCCCTGTTCCTTGGAGCCAAGCTCGACACAGCGGTGCGACTAGCATCTCCGTCGGAGGAAAGGATGAATGCCAATCCTAGGCAAGGAGCAACGGCTGTCGACCATGGACGTGGCCAAGGTGACGTCCGTCAAGCCCCTGCTCGGCATGATGTCCTCCTGCATTTACCTCGTGCGCCTTTGCAGGCTATGGATGCGACCACTGCAGGAGTTCCTCGACGCCCGTTGGATGCAAGCAACGGGCAACTTTGAAGACAGGATCTCACTCAACAAGACCTTTCGACAAGCGATCCGGTGGTGGGGCACCCGTGCGCATCTGATGGCGGGTATGGACTTCCAGACCCCAACCCATCAGGAGACGGTGACGACGGACACCTCCCTGGAGGGATGGGAGGCTCACTCCGGAGATCTCCACGCAAGAGGCCTTTGGCTACCGGAGGAGAGTTCACTACACATCCTGGAACTCCGAGCCGTGTTCTGGGCCCTCAGGTCGATCCTTCCGTCCCTCAAGGGCAAGGTGGTGAGGATCTTCACTGACACCACTACGATGTTTTACATCCGGAAGCAGGGAGACACCAGATCTCCAGCCCTATCTAAGGAGGCCAGGATCTATGGCATTGGGCCGTCGCCCAAGGGATGTTTCTGGTACCCTTCCACCTGCCAGGAATAAAAAACACCATCGCCGATGCACTCAGCAGGGAGTTGGGCTCGTACCACGAGTGGGAACTGTGGCAGGATCAAGTGGACCTCCTCTTCCGACGATGGGGTAACCCCCAGATCAACCTGTTCGCGATGGTGGCGAACACCAAGTGCCAGAGGTTCGCCGGCAGTTTTCCCCAGCCGGGGAGCATGGGCGATGCCTTCTCGTTCTCCTGGGACAGCCTGTTGCTGTATGCGTTCCCTCCGTTGCTGCTGCGACTCATCAACCATCTCAAACGGTCCCGGTGCAGGATGATCCTGGTCGCACCGGCATGGCCGAGGCAGATCTGGTTCCCGGACCTTCTGGACATGTCAGCTTCCCCCCCGACAACCCCCCCATTCAAACTGCCGATGGGTGCGGATCTCCTCATCAGAGAAGGAGGTGCCATCCTCCAGCACGATCCGGTGCCGGTGAACTTGCAGGCCTGGCTCCTGCAGCGATAGAGTTTGGAGGGTACGATATCCCTGCGAACTACAAGGAGGTGCTTGCGAAGGCCAGTGCGCCCTCGACTCTCGTGTTATGGACACAAATGGAAGAGGTTCTCTTTTCTGGTGCCATGCACAGAAGATTAACCCTCTGCGGATTACAGCCCCTCGGGTGCTGCGATACCTACTGTCGCCGGCCAAGGCCGGGCTGGCGCATGCCTCCATCTAGCGGTGATTTCCCGCTACTCCAGGACCCCGTGGCGATCATCTCTCTGGTCCCATCGCCTGGTGAAGGAGTTTATGAAGGGTCTGTTCCGGTCATTCCCGCCGGTGAAGGCTCCGGCCCCGGCGTGGGAGCTCAACGTGGTGCTGTCCAGGCTCATGGGGCCGCCATTCGAGCCTCTTCATTCGGCACCATTGAAATTCCTGTTGTGGAAGACGGCGTTTTTTTGGCCATCCCCTCCGCACGACGAGTGGGATAGATCCAGGCCCTCTCCTGTAAACCTCCATACTTGACTTTTCACGAAACAAGGGTGGTGCTGAGGACACACCCCTCCTTCATGCCCAAGGTGCTGTCGGACTTCCATCTTAACAAGCCCTTGGTGTTACCTGGTTTCTTCACGTCACCTTCGTCGCCGGCTAAGAGGACTGTGCACTCGCTGGATGTGGCTAGAGCGCTAAAGTTCTACGTGGACCGCAAGAGTTTTCGGATGACATCACAACCGTTTGTGAACTTTGGATCTATGAACCAAGGGAAGGCCCTCTCGAAGGGTTCCATTTCCAAATGGCTCTCTGGCTGCATCATGCACTGTCACCGGTTGGCAAACCGACCGTTGCCCGGCCGTCCGAGAGCCCATTCAATCAGAGCAATCGCTGCTACCACGGTGTTCCTGTCTGGTGTTCCCCTGCTCGACATCTGCAGGGCTGCTACGTGGAGGTCGACACACACCTTCACGAGATTCTACTGCGTCGACCGAGATTCCAGGGATGAGTCCAGAGTCGGCCAGGCAGTACTGCGCAACCTGTTCACTTAAGGTGAGCCTGGTGAGGAGGTAAGCGATGCTTAATGTTGAGTTGTGGTATTGCTTAATGTTGAGCCTAGCCACCTCCCGTGGTTGTGCATTTGTGTACTGCTATGTATTCTTATATTCATGAGCATGTGAATCCATGCCAGACCACATGCTGGAGAAGGAACAAGTTACTTACCTGTAACTCCTACCCCTCTGCGGCTCTTCACTTGGTCCCCACTCTACGTGCTACCAAATCTGAAGATGGCTGCCATTGGAGGGGCTTAGACAGAGCAGTCATTGGCTGGAGGCAGTATGACCCAGAGACCAGTGATTGGTTACTAGTAGAAAGACAGTTCAGAAACGAAACTGAAACTGATTTTTTTCTTTACCAAGGATTCCCAGCCTGACGACGGGGAATATTCATGAGCATGAGAATCCATGCCAGACCCATGCTAAAGAGCAGTTACAGGTAAGTAACTTGTTCCTTGCAAAACAAGGTGTCCTGGTGGACATTTCCTGTTAAGGCTTTCATGGAGGGAGTAAAGAGCCTTTACTCTCCCATTTCCAACCGGCCAAGTTGGGATCTTATGTTGTACTCTCGAAGCTCATGGGTCCACCCTTTTAGCCTATTCACAAATCCATCCTTAAACACCTAACCTACAAGACAGCTTTCCTAGTAGCCATCACCTCAATAAGACTGGTTAGTGAGCTACAAGTATTGTCAGTGCAAGACCCTTTCATTGTTTTCCACAGGGACAAGGTGGTACTTAGAAGATATCTTCGGTTATGGGCCATGCCATTGAATTACCCACTTGTTTTTCAAAATCCATCAATGTCAGCTGAGAGAAGCCTACATACACGGGATGTAAGGAGGACAGTTTTGTACTATGTAAACAAAACAACAAAGGAAAATGGATCAACTGTTTGTCTCAATAGCACCTGACAAGGGGGTGTGATGACATTTTTCTTTTTTTTTAAATCTCCATCTCCAAATGTTTAGTTAAGCGCATATAGCTATGCTATTCTCTAGCAAAGAAAACCCTGCCTTTCACACCAAGAGCTCACTCTGCGAGAGGTACAGGAGCTTCTTGGCATTTATTGCAAACTTCCCTCTAGACGCCATTTGTAAAACTGCTACTTGAGTTCCATACATACCTTTTAACACATTCTAAAGCAGATTCACCGGCGGTGCTAAGAAATCTATCTGCCACCGTACCTTCTCACAACCCTCCTCCTTCTCCAGGTACTGCTAGCTAATCTAGGCATAGCATGTGATCTAAGCAGATCCACAAGCCTCAGAAGGGATACATTACTTGCCATAATCATATTTCTGATTTTATCTGCTTAGATTCACATTCACCCACACTTCTTCTCTTGGAGTAGAAGGTACATAGATGTCTCTTCTTGCTGTATCGCTATTTATCTGCTTTACTACATCTTTACGCATGCTACACTTCATGCTACCCATGTCAGAAACAAAACAATTTGAAGGGCATCAATGCATGAAGGACCATGGGTACAGTGGACGTCACACTAGGGATAGTATTACTTACGCACCCAGTTGACGTCACTTTTTGAGCTTCAATAACAAATAATGTAATACTCTGGACTACCACTAGATGTCTGCCTATGCATAGCATATGAATCTAAGCATCAGAAATGCACCCTCATAAACTGGCTCACTATGTGTCCTCATGTTAATGCTTTTGTACAGTCACCCTTTGTGGGACTGCATCCGCTATCTGTAAAGTCATTTCTGATTGAAAATGGCTTCCTTATTCTTCGAATAAATCCAATACAAACGCACTGCTATACCTCCATATGCAGCACACTAAACCAAAAAGGGGCATCGTTATAAGATGACCATGGCTTCTGTATTGGCTGTTTACAAGACGGCCATTAAGTTGAGAAATGCCCTATTTGCCAATAAAGGTCTCTCAGGAGACCATGTAGAAAGGATCATGCTGAGGAGCATGTGGTACTCAACCTCAGTTACCACCTAAAAACACAGAATAGAGGGCTCAGACAAGTCCCGTTCTGCTATCCTTAAGGGTCAATCGGAACACCATCAAACTGAACAGCTGCTGCTCAAAGTTGAAGTCCTTCTCAATTTTCACTTCCTCGCTGTTGAACCTCTACTGTTGCCTAGACAGACACGTTTGTTTTCAACGTCGATACAAATAAAGGAAGAAGCCAAAGGCAGTCATTCCATCAACTGAAGATGTGGCTCTGAAGCCACCATAAAAAAGCCCTCTTCACTGGTCCCAGGGAGGCTAACATGAAACCAACAAGGGGACCTTCCATCTCCTAAAGACCTTTCACTGCCTAGGGACCCATCACCCCATTGTACTGACAGTCTCTTCGAATAGTCCAGACCACTTTCCTGCTGCACTGTCTTCGTGTCTGGCCAGAATTTCACCAACTGACTTTTATACGTTCACAGAACTAAAAAAAAAAGGTGTCCACAAAGCTACACATTCCACTGCCAACACACCTTGAGGAAACATTGATAAGTATTTGAGTCTGTACATCCCATAGGACATTCAAGACTTCATCTCTGTAGCGTCTGGTCTGTTGAAATCGGTGATGGACACTCACCAAATCCGCAAGTGTGTCTCAGACAAATGTGTAGCACAACATATAGAGCTCTAGAGTCTGATCCTTACCAGTGATTTCAAAGACCTTCATTGCAGCAGATGTTCAAAATGGAAAGGGAGACCTGGCACTGGAGGCAGGCGAGACTCCTACCGCAGTAAAACAGTGAAGGCTTGCAACATTCTCCACTTCCGATCATCTGAGTGGGAGCGAGTACATGATGCCACTTGCTGTCATGGGAAAAGGTCTCCAGAGACAATTGGATGCTCAACATTGTATAAAATGATTTAAATTAGTTTTCAAAAGCGGCCCATTGATCCCTCCACTTTCTGGAGCTCAACCACATTTCCTTTGTCTGAAGCAGAAGACTGAAACATTCCTATTGAGGAGAGACCTAGAATACATTCCTAGAAGGTTTTGGGGGTGGGGATGTTTTTTTTTTTCTGGTTCTTAGTTCAAAAGCATGATCAGAAGTCACTGATCTTGGATAGCGGGGTTGTGAGAAAGTAACATTTCGGAATGCTTGCCATTCACTGGATGTTCCAGCATCTCGCAAAAGGAGATTGGATGTGCTCCATAGATCCCCTGTTGCGCAGAGGTACTGGAATTTTGGATTCCTTCAAGGGAACTGCTACTTTCAGGACAAGGTTTTGCCCTTCTGCCTGAAGTCTGCTTCAACGACTTTCTCAAAATGCATGGCACAGTGTCAGTGCATCTAAGAATTAAGCAAAATAACGTGGTCTACCTTTATCTGGACAATTGTTTGATACATGCAGATACAGAAAAAAAACCAACCCGAGACTTCTGCATCACAGATTGATTCCTGGCATGTGTAGCTCTTCATCTCAATCTCAAGATATTCACATCAAGCCGAGTTTAGCAGATTCACTTCTTGGTCTCCATCTTGGACACTATTAAAAGAAAAGTGTTTCCCTGAGGGGAGAGGTTATCTTCACTCTAACAGAAATGTGTCGCAGTGTCACCAGTAGTTCCAATCACATACAAGGGGATGTGGTATTGCTTCTGGGGTCAATGGCCTCTTGAAATGTTTGTCACTACTACCAGTCTAAGAGCCTGGTAGAAAAGCCTGGAGGATCAGTAGTCTCAAGATCCAACTGGTAGTAATCGCTCTTTCTGTCCAGGAATTGCTGAGCTAGCAGCACAGAGCAGACAATTTGGATCAAGTTATTTCCTTCCAGAAGCCTTCTCCAGTTCGAACTACTGTTACTGATTCGTGGATGACTGCACAGCCCAGATAGGTTCTCTCGTGACACATAGTCCGAGAAGGAAAAATCGTGCTGTATAATTATTCTAGAACTGAGAGCAGTACATCTGGCTCTAAAAGCCTTGCTCCCGTTCTTGTAGAGGCTCTCGCCTATTCTGATACATACTTCACAACAATGAGGTACCTCAAAAAATTGGTCCAAAGTCCTGCAAAGGAAAGTGCACAGAATGTTGCTGTCAGACAAGAAATTGGACAATCACAGCGGTTCACCACCAAGGAGTCCATAAAACAAAAGCAGATGTACTAGTTCGATCCTGTCACGGTCACAAGTGGGTCTTAAAGAATGGTATTGTAAGAGCTATCTTTCAAACATGATGACACCCATAGCTAGAGATGATTGCTATGGAAGAAAATGCAAAATGCCCAGACAAGGCCTCCAGGTTTCTGGCGGCCAGATTAAAAGGGCAATGCCCTGTTGGTGAAATGGTCCAGTGCTTTCCTTTTGGAGTTTCCCTTAAATCTCTTACTTCAACATTGTCGAACACAAACGATGCAGAAGAAAGCGGAGACAGATTGTCTCCACAAATGGTGGTATTCAGACACAATGGATGCGTCCTATGCACTTCAATGTATGCTGCCGTACAGACTTGCTAGCATGGCTTCTGAGCACTTACAGTATGGTCACTTGAATCTGTCTGATGACTGCATGGGGGCTATAAGGGAAGCCAGGCAATCCTGCATATGAACATTGTATGGCTTTCAGTGGAAGAGTTTCTTCTGGGATCGGTGCAGGGGAGAGCATCACACGACTAAAGCCAGCACTTTACAATCTATATTTGGCAAAATCTGGCTTGCAAATCTTTTTCATAAAGACTAATATTTCAGCTTGTGTAGCCTACAGGAAAAGTCCTTCCCAGGAATCCTCCTTTTACATTTCTGGTGAGCAAGGCTTTTTTTGGAAGTGCCTAGGAAGATAACTCTCTATTTGAAGACCTTGTCCTCTCTGGGAGCTGCATATTATCCTGTCTAAACTCCATGGGGGCCTTTCAAGCCTATGCTTGAGGTTGATTTACAACCTTTACTTGAAGGTAGTGTTTGTGCTAGCCATTACCTCTGCATGACGATTTAGTGACCTCCAGGCCCTCTGCGCTATTAAACCTTGCAGTGTTTCTTAGAGAGTGAGACAACCTTATGAAGAAAAGTGGGGGAGTTCTCAGTCACAGAGTGCATGTGAACAACTTTATTTCCCTTCAGTTGTTTTTGCCAATCTTTTCATTTCAATGGAAAGGCTGTTGCAAAGTGGCATTAAAATACTATCTGGATAAAACCATAGAACTTAAATCCAAGTAGCTTCTGGTAATTTGTGGGGCTATTAGTATGGCTCTCCTTGCTTCTTAGCAGCTGCTCGCCATTGGGATACTATCTTACAGTACTATCAGAATGCCAGCAAACCTTTACCTGGGAAAACCCAGAGTTCCTTTCGGCTACTGCAACCGGTGAAATGTTCTGATTACAGAGATAAGACAGCAACTTGCAGATTGGTTCATACTTTCTCAAGCCACTCTTATCTAATGGTTTATGCCAGACTAGATGCCCTGGGTTGGCTGGCCTCACCAAGCAAACTGTTTGACTAAACCTTTACAGGCAGTGGTTCCACTTTTTTTGCTTTGCATTCGAATTCTCCTCTGGGAGGTTGGGAGCTTGATAGTTTATTCACATGTTTATGAATATCAATGGGAATCCGAGGATGAAGGCTTATTATACAGAAATCTTCATTGAATTCATAAACCACCCTCTGTCACAGCTCTCGTTTTCTGCATCAACTAACCATCTCCAAAGAGGACTTAAAAAAAAAACTGACTTCGGATTCTGTTGTTTTGAATCCTGAGAGCTACACTGTCACCTTAAATGCACCCTCTGTGTATCCGCTGTTTGGTTATCTCTGTGAAGGCTGCTTACGTCATTTCTCCCCTTTGTCTCTATGGAGAGGGCTGTAGAAATTGGATGTAGGCATGCTGCTTTCGGCTTGGAATTTGTCCAAAAGAAAAGCTCTTCGTGCCAGATAGGTATTATTTTGTGTGTGGATTTCTGAGAAGGTTTTTTAATGTACATGTGAGGCGAGGTTTCTCTCCCATGATTAAAAAGGAGTACCATGATCCAATCCTTTGGCAGAGATATTCAGTGTTTATGAATGTATTCCCAGGATGAAGAACTGGATTTACCAGATCCACGGCAGGACTGATGCTTTATTCTGTCTTCTTGAGTTTTGATGTGTCTACATCCAGTCACTCGACTTAGTGCCTAGTATTACCTTATCACGTTGAGTTCAAATGCTGCACCTTGGTTTGTCTCTGGCTGCCAGATTATTTTCCGGTGTCTGACCATGGCCAGTCTTACACTGATTGTGGTCATTCCACATCCATGCAGCTTTGATTTCCTGTTTTCACATTTGGTTTCAGACTTATTCTCTGGATCTGTTCCAGTTGCTCATTCCACTCTCGGGAAGGCTGATCCAGTGGGTGGGTCGTCCAGTTGAAGATTAGTCAGACTGTGCAGCACCAAAGACTACAAAACCACCTGTATAATTTAACAAGTCTATTCTTTGTATTTCGTGTATGCGGTCTCTTACCTTTTTTATTCTCCGTATTCCCCACCTTCTCCAGCATGGGGTCTGGCATGGATTCACATGCTCATGAATATTCCCAGTCGTCAGGCCGGGAATCCTGGGTATAGAAAAAAAATCAGTATCAGTTTCGTTTCTGATCTGTCTTTCTCAGTAGTAACCAATCACTGGTCTCTGGGTCATACTGCCCCCAGCCAATGACTGCCCTCTCCCTAAGCCCCGCCCATGGCAGCCATCCTCAGATTTTTACCGCATGTTCAAGTGTTGGGAGTCCTCGTGCTGTAGCTCTCGAGCTTTTGCTGCGTTTTCGCGCTTTTTTCAGGAGATTCTCATTTTTTCGGTTAAATAGAGCTCAAGCTCCACCTTTTCTACATCCGATCAACGGGGATCCGTTTCGGAGTTTCTACGCCCCTCAAGGGTGAAGATTTCGTCGAGTTACGCTTTTGGAGGATTCCAGAAGTTTCGAGGCCTACCCCGGACATGGCCCATGAGAAAGGGAGCTCGACGCCCGGGAAGCTGTTCAGGACCTGCCCTGGATGCCAGCTTCAGAACGTTTTCAAGGAGGACGAGCATTCGTTATGCCTCTACTGTCTTCATGAGGACAAGACGCACAAGGAAAAGGACTGCGTGTTTTCTGGGAACATGTCGGAGCGGACCATGAAGTATCGCCACCTCCGTCTCGCCAACTGGCTGGAAGGTAAGAGCCCGCCAGGCGAGAAGAAGAAAAAGAAGTCTGAGCGGTCTTCTAAATCCTGTGAGGGTGCCCCTGTGACGGGGGCCCAACAAAAAGCTAAGCACCGCGAGTGCCGAACGGTCGGGCTCCTTGGCTGCCAGGCAGGGCGCATCCTCCCCTGCGCCATCAACCACAAGCCAACGCTCTGGCTCGGGTAAGAGGAAGTCCGAGAACCCGGCGAAGCTTCTGGAGAAGCCCCGGTCGATCTCAAAGATTCCGGCAGAGGGGGGGGGCGAGGCTCGGACCCTCCCCCCAAGGTGAAGGCCCCAGGCGTACAGAAGGTGACGTTGGCCTTGGTTCACCCTGCTAAGACCTCGATTAAGGATGTCGCTGCGGCCCTGGCTCAGCCTGTGGAGGCTACACGAGTGGAGGCGCCCTCAGGTACCAGAGTCTCCCTGCCACCGCAGAGGGAGTCGTTTTTCAGGCCCATCAAGAAGACCCCCACAAAGTCCTCATTGGAAAGGGTGGGGGAGGGTCTGGTGGCCATCGTGGATACGTACACGACCTCTGAAGAGGAGCTCATCCAAGTCGTGGAGGAGGCCCAGCCCATCGGGAGGGATCCCGACGAGGGCGACTGTGTCGCAGCGAGGCTCCTCAAGAGCCCTCGCTCCCGTCGTTTCCGGCACCGCAGGACACCTCGGCGGCCATTTTGTCAGCCATCCAGTCCTTATGCTCGGAGATAAGGACTAGGTTGCCCCTTACCCCGACGGAGGTACCTGAGCCAGACCCGACGGGGGAACCGGAGCCAGGACCTTCGGAGAGCCCACCGCTTAAGAGGAGGACGACACATCCTAGGCCTCCTCTCCCGCCTCTGCGGCCTTCTCTGCTTTCCCCCGGTCCACTACCCACGGGGATGATACAGGCATGGATACAACTACGACGGGTACGGATGACGAAGGAGGCGACGACGGGACGTGTCCCCCATTGCCTCCTGCCCGGGCGTCCCCGCCCAACGAGATTGGATCCCTCCATGCTATGATTTCCAGGGCATCCGAGCTCTTCCAGCTCTGCCCCGAAGAAAAGAAGGATGGGTTCCTTTACCAACGGCGCCAGGCTAAAAGGTAGACGGTCCTCGCTGTACCGCTTCTTGATGACATCTGGGATGAGGGGCTCGTCCCCTCCTCAAGAACCCAGCCACGGCTCCTGCGAAGAGGGACCGGTACGGGAAGTAGTACCGGGTCCCCGACGCTGCCCCCTTGTGCCTTAGGGCGCAACCTGCCCCGGATTCAGTCGTTTCAGCGGCGGCCAAGAAGAAAGCGGGGGGGCAACGGCCTCGACTTCAACCTCCCCGCCGGACGGCCAGGGTAGGAAGCTGGATGCGATGGGACGACGGGTCATCTCATCTGCAGCGACGACCATCAAGGCGGCCAACGCCCTGGCCATCGTAGCCCGCTACGACAGGGAGTTGTGGTTTAAGAACGCCCCTCTGTTGGACTTCCTTCCGGACTCCAAGAGGGCTGAGGCCCTGGAAATCTTACAGAAAGGTGAGATTGCCTCGGACCACGCCATTACGGTGGCTACGGACATCGCCGACACCGGTTTCCGTCAGTTGGGCAACAGCGTTTGCCTGGAACAACGAGGATGGCTCAAGGCGACGGATTTCCGCCAGGACGTACAGACCACGATTTTGGACATGTCCTTTGATGGGAACAACATTTTTGGCAAGGCGGTTGATGAATCCCTTCAGGCGATCAAGACGGACACGGAGACGGCCCGTGCACTGGGTGTGCTCCAACAGCGACGGCCGTCCTTTCGGAGCTCCGGAGGCAGACAGGGTGCCTCCAAGGGAGCCGGCAGCAGCTCCTCTACGTACCGTCAAGCGGCAAGATCTTCGCAGGAGGCCTACAGGGGACGCGGCAAGTCAGGTGGATCCCGCCGTCGTCGCCAAGGTGGTCAAGGAGGCAAAGCTGCCTCCAAGCAAGATTGAACCGACCGTCGGGTCGGGCCCCCGCCGAAGCACCCCGGTGGGAGGCCGGCTGAGGAAGTTCGTCGGCGTGTGGGAGTCAATCTCCACCGACCGTTGGGTGCTGGACGCCCTGGCCCTGGGGCACGCCCTCGAGTTCCAGAAGAGGTGCCCCCGCATTCCTCCCGTGGCCAGGAAGGAAAATCACGTCCCTCAACTGCTGTTGTAAGTAAGGGTGATGCTCTTGAAAGGTGCCATCGAGCTTGTTCCAAAGAGCCTTTGTGGCTCCGGAGTTTACTCAAGATACTTCCTCGTAAAGAAGACAGGAGGATGGCGTCCCATCCTGGACCTGCGACGACTGAACAAATACATCCAGGCACAGAAGTTCCGGATGGTCACCCTCCAGCACGTGCTGGGACAGCTGGAGGAGGGCGATTTCCTGTCGTCGTTGGACTTGGAGGATGCATACTTCCACATCCCTATTCTAAAGAGACACCGAAAGTTCCTCAGGTTTGTGGTCAAAGGGCGGCACTACCAGTTCAAGGCCCCCCCGTTCGGATTAAAATCGGCGCCCAGGGTGTTCACCAAGTGCCTAGCAGCGGTGGCGGCGCGGCTGCGCCTGCAGGGGATCCACGTCTACCCCTACCTGGACGACTGGCTCATACGGGCAAGGACAAGGGAGCTTGCCGTGGAACACACTGCGAAGACCGTCCAGCTGCTCACGGACCTGGGGTTCTCCATCAACTTTCCAAAATCCCACCTGGTCCCGTCGCAAGTCGCCCTGTTTCTGGGAGCACAGCTCGACACAGTGGCGCGGCGGGCCTCACCGTCAGAGGAAAGGATAAGGACCATCCTGGGAAAGGTGCAACGTCTGCTGGCCACGAACGTGGCCACAGTGAGGTCTATCCAGTCCCTCCTCGGAATGATGTCCTCCTGCATTTATCTGGTGTGCCACTGCAGACTTCGGATGCGGCCCTTGCAAGAATTCTTCGACGCCCACTGGATCCAGATGATGGGCAGCTTCGAGGACAGGATCCCGCTCGACGAAGCATTCCGTCAAGCGATATGATGGTGGGGTGTCCACTCTCATCTGACGGCGGGAACAGGTTTCCTAGCCCCGGCCCACCAGGTGACGGTGACGACGGATGCCTCCCTGGAAGGTTGGGGAGCGCACACCGGGGGTCTCCACGTGAGAGGCCTTTGGCTCCCGGAGGAGAAGACTCTCCACATCAACATCTTGGAGCTCCGTGCAGTGTTCTGGGCCCTCAGGTCCTTCCTTCCGTCCCTCAAGGGCAAGGTGGTGAGGATCTTCACCGACAACACCACCACAATGTTTTACATTCGGAAGCAGGGCGGAACCAGATCCCCTGCCCTATCCAAGGAAGCCCAGGATCTGTGGCATTGGGCCGTCGCCCAAGGGATGTTTCTGGTACCCTTTCATCTGGCAGGGATAAAAAACACCATCGCCGACTCACTCAGCAGAGAGCTGCGCTAGTGCCACAAGTGGGAACTGCGCCAGGATCAAGTGGACCAACTCTTCCGACGATGTGGCGAACCCCAGATCGATCTCATCGCGACGGCGGCGAACTCCAAGTGCCGGAGGTTCGCCAGCAGGTTTCCCCAACCGAGGAGCATGGGCGATGCTTTCTCGTTCCCCTGGGACGGCCTGTTCCTTTTTGCGTTCTCGCCATTGCCGTTGCTACTCCGGCTCGTCAACCAGCTCAAGAGGTCCTGGTGCAGGATGATCCTCGTCGCACCGGCGTGGCCGAGGCAGATCTGGTTCCCGGACCTTCTGGACTTGTCAGTGTCCACATCAGTCAAGCTGCCGACGGATGCGGATCTTCTCTCTAGAGAAGGAGGCGCCATTCTTCATCACGAACCAGAGTCAATGAACTTGCAGGCCTGGCTCCTGCAGCACTAGTTTGGATGATACGACACCCCGGACGACTGCAGAGAGGTTCTTGCGAAGGCCAGGGCATCGTCAACTCTCAAGTGCTATGGACACAAATGGAAGAGGTTCTCTGTCTGGTGCCGTGCACAGGAGATTAACCCTCTGCGGATTACGGCCCTTCAAGTATTGCCATACCTATTGTCTTTGGCCAAGGCTGGCCTATCTCACGCTTCCATCAAGGTACATCTGGCTGCCGTCTCACGTTACACCAGAACTACAGGACGGGCGTCCTTGTGGTCTCATCGACTGGTGAAGGAATTTATGAAAGGACTGTTCCGATCATTCCCGCCGGGGAAGGCCCCTGCCCCGGCGTGGGAGCTCAACGTGGTGCTGACTAGCCTCATGGGGGCCCCATTTGAGCCTATGCATTCAGTGCCGTTGAAGTTTGTCGTGGAAGACAGCATTCCTCGTGGCCATCACTTCTGCACGACGAGTGGGAGAGATGCAGGCCCTGTCTTGCAAGCCTCCATACTTGACTTTTCACGACACGAGGGTGGTGCTGAGGACGCACCCCTCCTTCTTGCACAAGGTGCCATCGGACTTTCACCTCAACAAGCCCTTGGTGTTGCCAGTTTTCTTCCCATCACCTTCGTCGCCGGCTGAGAGGACTCTGCACTCGCTGGATGTAGCTAGAGCGCTGAAGTTCTACGTGGACCGCACGAAGAGTTTTCGGAAGACATCACAGCTGTTTGTGAACTTTGGACCTGTGAATCAAGGGAAGGCTCTCTCGAAGACTTCCATTTCCAGATGGCTCTCCGGCTGCATCATGCACTGTCACCGGTTGGCTAACCGACCGTTGCAAGGCCGTCCGAGGGCCCATTCGACCAGAGCGATCGCTGCTACTACGGCGTTACTGTCTGGTGTGCCCCTGCTCGACATCTGCAGGGCTGCTACGTGGAGGTCGACGCACACCTTCACGAGATTCTACTGGGTCGACCGGGATTCCAGGGAGGAGTCCGGAGTCGGCCAGGCAGTGCTGCGCAACCTGTTCGCCTAAGGTGAGCCTGGTGAGGAGGTAAGAGTTGCTTAATGTTGAGTTGTTGTATTGCTTGATATTGAGCCTTTTGCCACCTCCCGTGGTTGTGCATGTGTGTACTGCTATGTATTCTTTTATTCATGAGCATGTGAATCCATGCCAGACCCCATGCTGGAGAAGGAACAAGTTACTTACCTGTAACTATTGTTCTCCAGCATGGGTCTGGCATGGATTCACATGCGAACCCTCCCGCCTACCCCTTTGCGGCTCTTCACTTGGTCATACTGCCACTTCACGTGCTACCAAATCTGAGGATGGCTGCCAGAGGCGGGGCTTAGGGAGAGGGCAGTCATTAGCTGGGGGCAGTATGACCCAGAGACCAGTGATTGGTTACTGCTGAGAAAGACAGATCAGAAACGAAACTGATACTGATTTTTTTTCTATACCGAGGATTCCCGGCCTGACGGGGAATATTCATGAGCATGTGAATCCGTGCCAGACCCATGCTGGAGAACAGTTACAGGTAAGTAACTTTTTCCTTCATGCTCTCCTTTCTCGTGCATCTACTGGTGTCAGAACAAGTCCCCGACTGAGCCAGCCTCTGACTCTTTCTTCATTCTTGTGTTCTCTCAGTTGTGTAAATTTTAAACCTCCTGGCACAGTGGTACGCTGAAGATTAGAAATTGACATTAGTTTACTGCTTCTGGTAATCTTCATTACTCCAGTCCTCGTCTTAGTACTGAAAAGGGGGGTAAAGGGGCACATAAGTTGCTTGACTCCCATAAGGTGGGATTTCTTCTATACCACAATAAGCCATGTATGCATGTTGCAGAGGTATATCAGTGTCATTGGGAGTTGTGACAACAAAACTATTTTGATTTAGTATTCTTCTGTCCCTCTGGAGTTGGTCCTCCTGCAGACAGCCACCCCCAGGGTCAGAGTCGGGTAGCTTCTGCCTTTCTCTGGCCACTTAAGGGAAGCTTCCCTCCAGAGACTCGGTCACAATATGTCAAGATACACAACCAAAAAGGGAGGAGCGGTCGACACTCTTCCCCCGAACCACAGAAGCTGAATGAAGTCGACCCTCCCACCGTGGTTGGCACAGGTGCCTGCTATAGTAAACAGGACACCACATGGCAGCCAGTTGGGGGAAGAGGGTTAGGAAGAGGTTGTGGACAGGGTGTGGAATTATAGGAAAACCAGGAAGAGGTTGAAGGGAACCTTAGGATGGATAGGTCGAGGGAAGCAACAGGAAAAAACCCTACACTCCTAAACCTGCCTAGTACCTGAACATGACATACTTTTAAGTCACTTGAGAACACCTCAGCACATCTTAATACATGTACCACAGTGCACATTGACATAAAACACTACATAAAGCAAGCAGTATGGCACATACAATGGAGAAACTCACTCTCACTTATGAATGACATAACACATGGCCCATTTGGGCTAGCAGAGTGCAATATTGATCACAATAACATGAAAAGCATATACACATGGGAACTGGCTTCTGGTACTCATTCCCCTATACCAAACAAAACCCTGTAGTGCAGTAATTCCTCTTATCAGAGTAACCCTATATGCCTGTTGAGGGAGGACTTGTGTCTGAATGTGCTCGAGAAAGCCTTGCATACCAGGGCGTAGTCCCTAATATTGTTCGTGTACAATGCAGCCGTAATTCATACTTAGTACCGGACCTGTACATTGCCGCCCCTCCGCACCCCAGGCCTTTAAGAACCAACTGTTCGTGTTGCACAAACACAGAAAAAGCATTCAAGCATGGAAAAATACTCATTAGACACTTATCTGAAGTCCGGGAGGCTCGGAAGCCGTCCCGTACGCTGGATGAGACAGCACTTCAAAGCGGCAGTCTTGCTGTGATTCAAACCGCCTGGTCACCGCCCGCCGCTGTCTCTGTTGAAATTCACTCCGACATGGAGCTCCGCACACGCCCACAATAAGCCACACCTGCCATGCGCTGTGTGGCCTTAAATAACCGTTTGTAATCCAACTCAGCTGGCCACACGCGCGCACGACGGAGAACTACCAGTCTCCCCAAGTGTTCATGGGAATTGTAGTCTTTGACCTATTTGTTCAGTTTCTGGCGTCTCTTCCGTCCCTGACAGCCCCTAAGCCTGACATTACCTCCTCTCTCAGGGCCTTTCCCAGGACTTGGTTTACCTGGATAACGCCGATGAAATTGTTGAATTAACCTTGGGGCATGTATCGCCTCCACTGGTTCCCAAGAACAATCCTCCGGCCCATAGCCCTTCCACTGAATCAGGTACCACAGTCGTTTACTTCTTCTCTTGACATCCAAAATCTTGTTCACTTCATACTCCGTCTGCCCATCCTTTATGATCGCTGGAGGTCTTTTAGTGGTCATTCCCGGAGCTGCGGGTTTAAGTAAAGACGCATGGAACACCGGGTGGATGGGTAATGATTCAGGCAAACTCAATTTCATAGCAGTGGTAGATACTCATTTAATAATTTCGTATGGCCCAATGAAATGAGGTAAAAACTTCCTTGATCCAATCAAAGCTAAATTTCGTGTTGATAACCACACTCTATCCCCCCACTTCAAATTTGGGACCTTCTTGTCTGTTTGTCTGCCTGAAATTTGTATTGTTTTTTTGCTCGTTCCACATTTTCCCGTGCCTTCTGTCTGACCTTCAGAAGCAACTGTTTACGCTCCTGTAATACTGGCATATGAATAACTTCAGGCAAATGTTATGGTAACATATTTTGTACTTGATCATATAAGCATTCATTGGGTGCCATTCCCAAAGATGTATGATACGTATTATTATAAGTGAACTCGGCCAACCATAAGGCCTGTACCCAGGATTCTCTGCCATCTCCGAAGTACCCTCTTAGATATTGCTCCAATGTCTGGTTCGCTCGTTCTGTCTGACCATCTGTTTGGGGGTGATAGCTCGTGGAAAGCGCACACTTGATTCCCAGCATCTGACGAAAGGCACGCCAAAATTTGGAGGTAAATTGCGAGCCTCTATCTGAAACCATGCTCTTTGGTAACCCATGCAATCGTACCACATGCTGCAGAAATAATTCTGCCAACCTTCCCGCTCCTGATATACCCATACAGGGAACAAAATGAGCGTGTTTGGAAAAGAAGTCTACCACTACCCAAATGGTGTCAAATTCATTATCAGTGGGTAAGTCTGTAATGAAATCCATAGAAATGTCAGTCTATGGTTGTGCAGGCATTGGTAACGGTTGTAACAACCCCCTTTTCTTCACATGTTCCGCTTTGTTACGTGCACATTTCTCTCACAACCCCAAATACATTTCCATGTCTTGTCTTAAGGTCGGCCACCAGAAGTATTTTTCTAACATGGCTTTCATTTTTCTCAACCTAGCGTGTCCGGCTAATGGAGACTTGTGACACCAATATAATGCTTTATTCTGTAAGTCCTTAGTAGGTAAATACAACCTACCCTTATGATAGGGTAACCCATCACGAACTGTTCGTGCCACATGACTCTCTTTCCACTCTTGCATCTTCCTGAGAGGTAACGCCTTCTTGACTTCCTCAATGACCTGCTTTGTGATAGCACCAATAATTCTTTCCGGCGAAATTATGGTCTTCGTTTCACCTACTATATTGTCCAAATGCTGCTGTCTAGATAAAGCATCTGCCTTCCCATTCTTACTGCCTGGTCTGAAGGTAACTACAAAATCAAACTCATTGAAGTACTGAGACCATCGTAACTATCTCGGACTAAGTGAATGGGCTGTTTTGAAATACTGTAGATTCTTGTGATCTGTAACCACCACCACCTGATGCTTGGCCCCCAGTAAATAATGTCTCCACTCCAAAAATGCTAACCGGATAGCTAACAACTCTATCAGCGGTGGAGTAATTTTGTTCACATTCTGACAACTTCTGAGAAAAAAATGCCACAGGGTGCAATATACCCTTCTCATCCTTCTGAGATAGAATCGCTCCTACAGCCACATTACTAGCATCCGTTTCCACCTGAAACGCTCTATCTGTATTGGGATGTCTCAACACGGGAGCCATGGTAAAAGCTGTTTTTAAGTGCTGAAAAGCTTTCTCTGCCTCCTCATTCCATTTAAACTGCACCGCTTTTTTCAATAGTTGTGTAATAGGAGTGACAATATTAGAGAAGTTGCTAATAAAGCGCTGATAAAAATTGTCAAACCCTCAAAAGGATTGTATGTCTTTTATGCACTGTGGAAAAGGCCAGTCTGCAACCGCCTGAACTTTTTTAGGATCCATTACTATTCCGGTGTTAATCAGTATAAACCCCAAAAACTCCACTTGTCCCACATGAAAAGCACATTTCTCAATTTTCACACACAATTGATATTCCTGTAACCTCTTCAACACTGCCCTTACATGATTTACATGTTGCTCTGGAGATTCTGAATAAATCAAGATGTCATCAATGTACACAATGATGAAAATATCAATAAACTCATGCAATACCTCTTGCATGAAAAACTGAAAATCTGCAGGAGCATTACATAATCCAAACGGCATCACAAGATACTCAAATAATCCAAAC
Organism: Ambystoma mexicanum; assembly: GCF_040938575.1. NCBI lineage: Eukaryota > Metazoa > Chordata > Amphibia > Caudata > Ambystomatidae > Ambystoma > Ambystoma mexicanum. The sequence continues at coordinate 303,015,906 of NC_090921.1, forward strand.
TTAGTTCTGAATGGCGTCTTCCATTCATCATCCTCTTTTACTCGTATTAGGTGGTAAACTCCCCGTAAATCCAATTTGGTATAGATTTTTGCGTTCTTTACCTGATCTAACAAAACAGAAATTGGAGGCAAAGGAAATCTGTTCTTGATGGTCACCTTGTTTAACGCCCTATAATCAATGCAAGTGCTTAAAGTACCTTCCTTTTTTTTGGAACAAAAAATGACAGTGAAGACACAGGAGAAGTAGAGTGTCTAATGAATCCCTTAGCCAACATTTCGTCTATCTACTCTCGTAGATGCTCATTTTCCTTTTCTGTGAGGGCATAAATTCTACTGCAGGGTAACTGCTCCTTCCTCCATATCGATAACAGTCATATGTCCTATGAGGGGGTAACTGTTCCGCTATTCTTTTATCGAACACCTTCTCAAACTCCCGGTATGGTGAAGGAACCCCTCCCCCACAGCTCCCTCTACCTGAGTTCCTATGTCCTTCTCAATTAACAATGCTGCGGGGCCCGCTTCCGATAGTATGTGTTCCTGACATCTTAATCCATCAAACGCCACTGTCTGTTGTTCCCAATCAATTCGGGGATTGTGTAATCTCAACCAGGGTATTCCCAGAATCAATCCGAACTGGGGTTCAGCTATTAAGTCAAAAGTAATTTCCTCCTGATGACCTCCCACACAGATCATTTCCAATCTCTCCGTCTGCTTCCGTATGGGCCCCGATATTAACAGAGAGCCATCTACTGACTGGACTCCTTCAGCTTGTTTCTTGTCCACCATTGGTAAACCTAACTGCTTGGCCAATGAAATGTCTACAAAATTACCTGTAGCCCCCGAATCCACCATAGCCATGACTTCCTGTTTAGTTAGGGCAAAACAGAGTGTCACTACAATATATAAGTGGGAAGTGATACCCCCCACCGTATTTGCAATCCATTTGGGGAATCTCGCATCAAAAGGGCCTGACACCTGTGTTCCCCCTTCGGCCGGCCCACCTCCTTTGAATTCTTCTCACCACTCTTCTGAGGAGTATTGGGGCATGTATGTATAAAATGCCCGGCCTGGCCACAATACAAACATAACTTGTTGGCCTTATGCAATTCTCTCTTTGCCACTGACAAAGGGCCTCTTACACTCCCAATTTGCATTGGTTCCACCTCACTTGTCCTTCCTCCTCTACTCCTGTCCAATCGCACAAAAGGTGCTGCTCTGGTCTTTTTTTTTATCACCTTTTCGCTCATTCATACGATGATCTGACCGTAATGCTAAATCTATCATGGCCGTACATGTTCTGGGTTGAGGTTCCACTTGAGCAATTGCATCTTCAAGTTCCTCCCGCAGTCCCTGGTAGAATAACACTGTCTGTTTAGCCACCGGCCATTCAGTATCTATTATTAGTCTGTTAAATTGGGTTACATATGTTACCAAATCCCGCGTTCCTTGTTTCAGACCCAGCAATTCCTTATCCTGTGCTAAAGACACTTCTCGCTGATCAAATAGCCTCCCAAACTCTGCTAAGAACCCATCCCAGTTATACAACAGAGGATCATCTTTCTGCACCAATGGCATCGCCCATGCCGCTGCGTCTCCTGTCAAGTATGAAATTACAAATGCTGTCCTAGCTTGGATTGTCTCAAACGCAGCAGGTTTGCACAAGAAACGTAACCTGCATTGGGTAATGAACATCATGTATTTTTGAAGATCCCCCGAAAACCTTTCTGGCTCAGCCAATGGTACATTGCTAGGGGGTTGAACTATGACTGTAGGGTTCTAACAAGAAGAGGCTCCCATAGTGCTAGTGTTAAGCCCTTCTAACGGCGTCCTCTGAGCTACCAAACTTTGTACTTGTTGTTTTAGATTATCAGATTCTTGTCTAGCCTGAGCTAATTCCATCTGAATATCCTGCAATGCCTTTAGCACATCGGCCAAAGGTGGAGGAGTCGCTTCCATTTGGCTTGGGTGGTTGTAAGTATCCCAATTTGGGGGTGGCTTATTATGTCAAGATACACAACCAAAAACGGAGGAGTGGTTGACTCTCTCCTGAACCACAAAAGCCGCATGAAGTCGACCCTCCCACCGTGGTTGGCACAGGTGCCTGGTATAGTAAACAGGACACCACATGGCAGCCAGTGGAGGGAAGAGGGTTATGAAGAGGTTGTGGACAGGGTGGGGAATTATAGGAAAACTGGGAAGTGGTTGAAGGGAACCTTAGGATGGATAGGTCGAGGGAAGCGACAGGAAAAAACCCTACACTCCTAAACCTGCCTAGTACCTGAACATGACCTACTTTTAAGTCACTTGAGAACACCTCCGCCCATCTTAATACATGTACCCAGTGCACATTGACATAAAACACTACATAAAGCAAGCAGTATGGCACATACAATGGAGAAACTCACTCTCCCTTATGAATGACATAACACATGGCCCATTTGGGCTAGCAGTTTGCAACATTGATCTCAATAACATGAAAAACATATACACATGGGAACTGGCTTCTAGTACTCATTCCCCTATACCAAACAAAACCCTGTAGTGCAGTAATTCATCTTATCAGAGTAACCCTATATGCCTGTTGAGGGAGGACTTGTGTCTGTCCTCGAGAAAGCCTTGCATACCAGGGTGCAGTCCCTAATATTGTTTGTGTACAATGCAGCCGTAATTCATACTTAGTACCGGACCTGCGGAGTACATTGCCGCCCGTCCGCACCCCAGCCCTTCAAGAACCAACTGTTCGTGGTGCAGAAACAGGGAAAACTCATTCAAGCGTGGAAAAAAACTCATCAGATACTTATCTGAAGTCCGGAAGGCTCGGAAGCCGTGCCGGATGCTGGATGAGACAGCACTTCAAAGCGGCAGTCTTGCTGTGATTCAAACCGCCTGGTCACCGCCCGCCGCCGTCTGTTGAAATTCACTCCGACATGGAGCTCCGCACACACCCACAATAAGTCACACCTGCCGTGCGCTGTGTGGCCTTAAATAACCGTTTCTAATCCAACTCAGCTGGCCACACCCGTACACGACAGAGAACTACCAGTCTCCCCAAGTGTTCATGGGAATTGTAGTCTTTGACCTATTTGTTCAGTTTCTGGCGTCTCTTCCGTCCCTGCCAGCCCCTAATCCTGACACAATATTACAAATGTGTCCCAATAAAAAAATATATATACAATGGCGCCAGGCTTTTGAACACTAATAAGATGTTACCATAATCCTGCAATGCCAAGAAAATTACCTGTGCACACGTGGGGCGTGATTACAAAAGGGCACAGCCAATGCAGTCAATTTATTACATTCACAATAAAAGAAGACCAAACATAAGCTTCATAGGTCAGTGATTTAAAATCATGGTAGAATATATGATAATACCAGCATGTATCCAAAAGATCACCACAGATTTTGCCCCTGGCTTGGGCTTCTTCAGACAAATAAACACTAAATTTGCTTTTCTTAATAAAGTTGTGATGAACTTGACTTCCTGTTCACATTACTGTCATGTGATCCTTCACAAGTTTTGAGATCTTCCTGGTCGTCTAGACAGCCATCTTAGACTAGTATCTACTCGTAACTCTATTGAATTATGAAAATGCCATATGTATATGCAAGTCTACTCAAAGAGCTGTCTTAAATCGCCAATGATATTCTGGATAATAGAAATATGAGTGGCTCGAATTGTGGCATTATATAATGTATGCATGGGGAATAAAGAGCTAGCACCGTGATTAACTAGGAGGATGGGAGAGGAAAACCTAAGAAAAGAGGAGACCATGAGGAGAAAATGGGCATCTTATACACCTAAATGTCCTCAACCATTCTATCATAAATATTAAAGCAAGTGCAAAATAATGCTAGTACAAAACATGCTAATAGTGCAAACAATGCAAAACCAAAGTGTTCCATCACGCACACATTTGGGCACAGTTAACTATTGGCATCTAGTGCAAAAATGAAAGTGCAAATTTGCACAAATGTAAACCATGACCTTTGTGCAAAGTAAACAATACAGTACCACATATCAAATGTAAACACACCTAGATGATGTAAAGAATATATTCTTGTGCAAGTATGGTATATGTATATATGTATGTATTACACGACCCGCGGCATCGGCGTGTAGTTCTGGTTAAGTTGCTAAACTCATAGGAAGAGCACTTTTTCAGCAGCATTTAACTTCGTTCCCCCCTGGACCAAACTTTGCAAAAAAAGTATATGGACGGCTCTGAATTTGTTCGCCAAGTTGGGTGAGGCTTCGTTTGAGTTATAAGGGGGGGGTTGCACATTTTTATTTTTTCCCATAGACTTGCTGGGGAAAACTTTGCGCACGGCTACAGGTCGAACGGATGGATGGATTTTCACCAAATTTGTGCCAGGAGCGGGGGCTTGGGCCATAAAGCATGCTTTTGTGTGTTTGGTGGAAATCTGGCCGGTAAATATTTTGCAAAACACTGAAATGTACATCCCAAAAAATGTGTGCTATCTGGGTGCGCTTTGCGGACCCATTTCCATGTTTGCTCCGTGGACAGAAGTGTCATTGGATCGCGGTACAGCGTGGTGTCGGAGAAGTTTGGATGCGGCCGGTGGTTGGGAGGGAAGTGTGCTGTGCGTCAACATTCTTTGGGAAAGCTGCCATGGTGTATCGGAAGACAGTGCAGTGGCGGAAGGGTCTGGATAATGTGCCGTACGAATTGTGTTGGCGGCAGTAAGGGAGGGAATGGCTGGGGGAGTGAAGTGCTTTATATGTGACATATGTAGGCTAGTATTTTCTGTGATGATCGGAGGCAGCTGTCGTAACGGTCCCTTAGCTTCTGCCGCAACATGTTTGCGGCAAACTCTTTTTGTGGTGAGTGGTGGCAGGTCATTTGCAGATGGGGAGTGAATTGCACATGACACGTTGGGTGGGAGCGCGGGTAGCGGTATGGAATACAGTAGTTGGCAAATTGAGGCATGCATGGGTGAATGAAGGTGCAGTGGGTCTGTGGAAATATTACAATATTGGGTACATGGCTGTAGCTGTAGGCTGTAGGGCATGCACTGAGGAGCATAGGGCTGCAACATACACACCGCAGGAAGGCATGTTTGTATCTGCATCCGGAACAGGGTGGTGCTTGCATAGTGCAGTGTGTGCAGATTGGTTGCAGTAGCGTTATTGCTGCAAACTGAATGAGGGTATGTTGGCAGTGACACAGTACTTTGTGAATGGGAGTGGGTACGCCTATAGTATGTGAATGAAAGTGTATAGGGGTGCAGGAGGGAGTGTTTTTTTTCCAAATTGTGTTAACTGTTGAAATGTGTTACTGCATAGCTACATGGTGGTGCGCAGGTTGGGTAGGACTGCGGGTGGCAGTGGTGTGTATGTCGATGGTCGTAGTTGGTGAAATGCATGGTGGCATTACGTTACTGTAGGTGTGTTGAAGGCCTATGCTGTGTGCAGAATTGTTGAAGTAGGCTGAATGTTGTGGTTAGTGACACAATACTTTGTGAATGGATGTGGGTAGAGGTGGTGGAGGATGTGGTATGTTTGTGCATTCTGGTAAGTGCAACCTGCGTTCGTGATTGGGTGTTTCATGGTGTGGGTTAGTTGGGGTGAAGTGCAGCTACCTACGTGTGGCATGTTTGTTCAAAATGGTAGCTGCCCACATGGCCATTATGTTAACTATTGCCATTTGTTGCTGCGTAGCCCCATGGCGGTGTAAAGGTTGGGTAGGAGTGTTGGAGGCAGTGGTGTCTATGTGGATTGTCACAGTTGCTGAAATGGAGACGTGCATGGCGGCATTACGTTGCTGTGAGTGTGTTCAAGAGTCTAGTCCTTGAGGACACGCACAGCAGTAATGCATTTTTCAATGTGCATGAGTTAGAGGGTGGTGACATGTAAGGAATGGGTGTCAAGCACATTTGAGCCATTACAGGCCACTGTTGCAAATAGATTGTGGGTAGATTGGCAGTGGCACAATACTTTGTGAATGGTAGTGGGTACGCCCATAGTATGGATGTAATGTGCACAGGGATGCAAGAGAGAGTGTCTTGTTTGTACATTATGGGAACTGTTGCAATTTGTTACTGCATAGCTCCATGGCGATGCCCTGTGGTTGGAGATGCTGCAGTGAAAGGTCCTGCTGTGTGGGCACTGGATGCAATGCTTGTATACTTTCAGTATGTTACAGGGTATGGTTGAAGGGCAGCTTATATGTGCTTGGATAGTGTGCTGTGTGCACAATGCTTGCAGTATGGGCAATGTTGTAAACATGTTGTGTTTACGTTGCCAGTTACATTGCCAGTTACGTTGCCAGTGAAACAATGCTTTCTGAGTGGAAGTGGGCAGGACTATAGTATGTGAATTAAAGGGCATAGGGGTGCCAGCGACAGTGTAATGTTTATACATTATGGTAACAGTTGTATGTAATGATGTGCATGTCCATTGTGGTGGCGAGGATGGTTTTGGAGTGCTGGTGCCAGTGGTGCATATGTAGATAGTGGTGGTTGGTGATATGCTGACATTTATTGTTGAATTACGGTGTGGGGAAGGTGGGGAAGGTGTGCAAGGAGCAGACTCACTGGAGCAATGCAGGTTTGGCAATGAATGAGGCACAGGGTGGTGATCCTTGGAGAATGTGTGTGGAGCACATTGTCGACGTGCTACAGCAGCACAAGTGAGTTGCAAAGCGTGTATTGTGCATTCGATGGTTTTGGTGATAGTTGGAACATGCTACAGTATTTGGTGTGCAGCAGGAGATGGTGCAGTGAGAAGTTGGGTAGTGTGGCCACAGGGTGCAGTGCGTACGTAATGTGAGAATGGAAGTGGGTATGGTTGAAGGGCAGCTTGTATATGGTTGGTTAGTCTGCTGTATGCATATTTATTGAAGTAGGACCAATGTTGTGAAGGTGGTGTGCATAGGTTGGCAGTGAAACAATAGCGTGTGAATGGTAGTGCGTAGGGGTGGTACAGGTTGCCCTATGATTGTGGCTTCTGGTAAGTGTGACACATTTTCGTGAATGGGTGTTTTATGGTTTGGGGAAGATGGGTAGAACTGCCGCTACGTATGTAACGTTTGTGCGTAATGTTAGGTGCCCACATGGTCGCTTACTTGGATGTGTAGTGTTGTGGTGGGTGTGGAAAGGGTTGCAATGTTGTGTGCATAGCTAAAGGTGTGCTGGGGGTGTGTTAGGATGTTTGTGGATGCTGCAATAGTGCCTTGATCAGACAATTCTGGTGGAGGGGTTTTGCAATTAAATGGAATGTCTAATGAGCGTGTTTAACGGTAAATAAGGAGTGGTGTATAAAAATGACAGTGTGCAATGCAGAGGTTTTGTATGTGATTGGTGCATGCGTGTATTCAAATGTGAGCAACCAATTTGGGGAGTGCTGCAAAATGTGACCGTGCAAAGGGAAGTATTGTCAGAGCTTTACTGGGCTGTGGCCCTCACTGTAGATGGGGAAAGTGCACTTGCACATCCTCCCATTATGAACAGGGCGGAAATTGAAATGGAATTGTGAGAAACAGGCCATTAGGAGTTTAGGGCGTGGTTCATGGGAAGGGGCGCTACCATTTCGTCACAATACTGTTGTGAGGTTGATCGACATGGAGAGACAGTGCTCATCGTCAGTGATGTCTTTGTGCGCCATCTGCACAGGTGTTGCGTGTAAAGTGGCGTTGCTTTTAATTTCGGGTTAGAAGGAGTGGATGCTTTCTGGGCTTGTTGAGGGTGACTGCAGTTTCGGCTGGATGGTTCAGCTTTGCAGATATGTGGCGTGTGTCACAAATGTGAACTGTGTCGTGGTGCACTATGGAAGTGCACATTTGGGTTACATGTCGTGTGGACGATTAATCTGTCTACTGAAGAGGTTGCTGACGCAGTGATGCGTATTTTTCCTACTGCCAAGGTGGTTTTCTCATGCCTAACACCAAGAGCAGTGTGGGTGCATGACAGTGTAATTTGTCCCCAGCCAGCAGTCGGAATGTGTGTTATAAACAGTTATGCGTCAGTTTATGCAGACTGCTGGCATGTTCTCCACCCACTATGAGATCGCAAAATATGCAGTGGTTCAGTAGAAATGGCATTTATTTGAGCGCCATTGGCAATGCCGTTTTCTTTCACACTGTGCAAGTTGCATATACCAGAATGTTGTAAAAATGTGAGGACAGGCAAACAAACGTATATAAAGAGAAAATAAAAGAAAATTGCTTGCACGCACATAAAAAAAAGAAACTTTATACATATACGCTGGAAGACTGAATCCCCTGCCCAGTTTCATATTGTTTACAACTCGCCCCCACCTTCACTATCATGAAAAGGTAGTGGATTACGCGGTACTTTCAGGATGGCATGTGCCACATCCTGGGTGGCTATGTGGATGTATGCGGATGGAGAAATTGTGCATACTTTCGTTGAACTTTGTAGTGGACGTGCTTTGGAATGACACATTTGTACTGTAAATGTGTAACAGTACATATCAAGAGTTGAACATCCGTGACAGTGTTCAATGATGGTGGCTTCAATGCGGTTGGTGGATGCATGTGTGCCTCTTTACCAGTAACCTAATGAAGTAGAGCTGCAGAGAAGATGGTGCAAAGGGAAGGAGGACTGTTGCAGTTTTACAGGGGTGCGGCCCACGTGCTACTGTTAGGGAGAATTCTCATAAATGTGCTAATTACCTTCACCTTAAAGACCCCCAGCAACTTTGCTGGATTTTGAGGACTTGATCTTTTTACCTGGAAAGAGTGTGAGCCTTTTTCCCACTCTTTCGTGTATTTTGATGTGTGTTTTACTCTTGTGTTCTTTGATTATGGAGTTTTAGATAACTCCATAGGCATCATCTTTACATGTGTGTTATACGTGTGTTATACAGCACCTTCAGTGCAGTGACACAGGGATGTCTTTTAGACTTCCCAAAGTTTAAATACCTTCTCTGGGATAAACTACTGTTTCCCAGAGAATTTAAGGTTAAATTGACTTTAAAAGTCTTTTTAAATTCCTAGACCCAGCACACCCTATCTTCCCATAGAGACCTGGAGGGGTTACCTAGTATCCCCTGTGTCTAGAAACTCATGTAGCAGGCAAATGCTACCCTTTTCTATCAAAATGGCTGGTGGCAGTGGTTTTACAACAAACTATCATTATTTTTCCTGACTGCAAACACCGGTAGCCAATAATCGCAGGAGCCATGTTTTTCAAGATGGCACCTTAAGCTCCTTTGTTTAAACGGGTCCCGGTCGTCTTTTTTTTTGCCATTTCTCAATGCGCGCCAAACCAGGTCTGGTCCCTTTGTTCGTATGCCTTTGGTGGGCTTCAGGACTGAAGACCGCCTCTGGCGCCCGAGTGTCTGGGGTGGGCTGGAAGTGAGGGAGGTGCCCAAAACTCCCTGTGCTTATTCTCCTAGGAGACACAAATGCACTCTGGCGTGATTGGCTGGCTGACTGTCCGGCAATGACAGCCACCCTGCTGGGTGAGTGGCAGCTAGGCTGTATTGAAAGGGAGAAAACTGTTTAAAGGGTGAGTCTCGTGGACTGGAAAGCAGAGTCGACCACTGGAACGAAAGAACCGAAGACGAGCTTGAAGAGGACGGCTGCTGCAACCACTGGACCGTTAGTTTGCCCGGTGAAGCCCTGCTGCAGGTCCGAATTGCCAAGTTCATCTCGACAGTGAAGACCCTTCAAGGACGACTTCTTCCTTTGAGTTGGTGGGACCAATCAACTCGTTAGTCACCTGGATACCATTCTCAAGGCTGGTTAGGATTAACCAGGGATAGGGACACCAGCTTGTGTGCTTGAATTACAGCTACTGGAACTGAAGTGACTCCGTTTTGTCCGTGTTTTCGGACGATCCCGTGCAGGAGTCCCCCGACGTCCTCCCTCTTGTCCCCACGACTGAGGCTTAAGACCAGTGAGATCTGCAGGAACTGCCAGTAACCAATGTCTTAGCTGCATCTTGTTCTTCGTTTTAAGGTACTGTGCCAACCCGATTGAGAGAACTTGCTTCTCCTGGTGAAAATTTGTGGGACTTTCCCAACTCGCAGGCCTAATCAGATTGTGACCCCACAAATTATTCATTTTCGTACAAACTACTTCTGAGAACTTTGGCAAAGACTTTACAGTTTACTACAAGAACTGCTCTTTCTTATCCAAGACACTCGCCTATTGACTTTGGCCTATGCCTATTGAACTGAATTGAGTCCACTAGTGAACTGAAACTATTTGCACTGCCTAAGAAAGTATTTGTGATCTATTCTATTAACTTGTGCCTTTGCATTCTCATTTAAAGTGACTGAAATGCCCTTTGGCTCCTATATCAGGGGAGCTTACATTGCTCAAACTTATTGGTTTTCTGTTGAAGTATATTGGTATATAATATTAAGTTGCCTACCTCTAGTGAATGTTTTCTAAATGATTGTGTAATAAGTGTAACCTTGAGTAAAAGTGTCTAATTGAACAACTGTGATTGTAACACCTCTATGTAACTTGATTTACTGCGCACATTCCCTCTTGAGATAAGCCTGGCTGCTCAGCTCGCTACCACAAACTGCGTAGTACATACTTATACCAAAGGTTGGTTTTACTTACACCTGTACTCCTAATTGTATGTGGTGGTCCCAGAGGGTACTGCATGCAATTCTGCCTAACAGCTACTTTTGGAGGCGCATGTGCCAAAATGTGCCCTTTCCACCACCTTGCCCAATTGCCATGGCAGTGTGGGGATTAGCCAATCAGGTAGTGTGGGTGTGGTTAACAGAAGGGGAGGTGAAACGGTTGCACATTATACTCTGCGTACTGAGGGTGGCTGACATGGCGAAACGTATTGTGTTGACTGTAGGTGATCCCTTTGTAATAGATCTGCACAAATATGCCCTGCAAAGGCATTTTGACAGCAATTTTGGTTTGGAAGGAGTGGACGCATTGTGGGACGCTGTGTATGAGTGCCATTTCATCGATATGCATGCACTTTGCAAAGACCTTGCCACGTTTCCAGTAGTAGATGTTATCGTACTTCATTACAGCGGCATGCTTATGGGTTACCTGCCTTGCTTACATTTGTTCCGTAGACTGAGGAGGTTGCAGGATATCGTGAGGACGCTTTTTACCACTGCCAAGGTGGTGTTCTCATCTATAATACAGCGAAGAGTATGGCCTACTGCTCATGGATGATGTTCCGAGCCAGACGAAGGAAAGTGTCTCATCAACAGAAGCCTGTACAATTTTTTTTTTGTCAGTTCCTGGAATGTTCTTCTGCAACAATGACCTTATTACTTGCGTAAATGCAGAGTTTTTCCAAGAAAATGTCATTTTGTTGTCATCCATTAGCAATGCAGTTTTTTGCTCATCTACTGAATGCGGTGAACAGTTTACTGAACTAATGTGCGTAGAAGAAAACACAAAAGCTACTAAAAACAGACAAAAAATGTTTTTGTAGAAGGATCTACACACAAAAAAAAACACTGAGTCGCCCCTTACAATGAACTACCCCTGCTCTGGTTGCTGGTTATTCCCCCACGACCGCACGCAGCATGAAAGTCACATTCAGGGATTTTGCAGGTGGTGGCCACGAAAATGGAACTGTGGGGATTGTCCCATGAGTTAATTAGGATGTGCGGCAATAGGAAGAGGGAATCCTGCTGCACTGGGGACCGGCCCTCGACATACTTGGGGACCTGCACATGCCACATTCGACGCTCCTCACCTTGCTGGCCTGTGGAAATGGGACTGTAGCGATTGTCCTATCATTTTCTGCTCAAGGTGTGCGTCGGAGGAAAGCGCGCCAATAAGGACTCCTATGGCTTTACTGGGGCGTGGCCGTTTGGCGGTACTTGGAGAAAGGCACGTGCCACATTCTGCGTTTGTGAGCATGCTGGCCAATAGACATGGGACTATGCCCTTTGGTCAATGAGGTGGTCAGGGTGTATGTTACAGAAAAGAGCACCAATAGGAAAGAGTCCTGCTTCACTGGGGCGCCTCCCTCAGCGGTGTTTGAGGAAAGGTACGTTCCACATTTTGCCCATCTCCCCATGTTGGCCAATGGAAATGGGACTATGGCCTTTGGCCAATCAGGGGCTCTGGGTGTGCGTCACAGGAAAGGGAGGCATTCACTTTTCCATAACTTTGTGTGCTGCGGGAGGCAAACATGGCAAGACTCAGTTTTCGTCGTGGGTTACTTTGTGGAACATCTGTGCGTGTATGCCCTCCAAAAAGACTTGTCTAGCAATTTAGGTTTGGAGGGAGTGGACGTTTTGTGGAGTGGTATGGAATAGTGCTGTTTTGGAGAACTGCTTCTATAATGCCGACGCGTGGCCTCTTCGGCAACTGTACATGTTGTGATCGTGCACTTTGGAGGCTTCTTTTTGGGTTGCATGCCTTGTTCCCGTGTGTTCAGACAACTGAAGATTTTGATGAAAGCAGTGCAGTGCATTTTTCCTACTGGCAAGGTGCTATTCTCATGTATACTCCTGAGAATCAAGTGGCATTATTCCAATGCTTCCTGTCGCCAGTCAGAGGTCGGAAGGGGTCTCATCAACAGAAGAATGTGTGACTTCCTGAGTGCTGCTGGGATGTTCTCCTGTGAGAATGAGAACATTGGTTCCCGATACAGACACCTTTTCAAGGCAAATGGCATGTCTTTGTCGGCCAGTGGCAATGAAATGTTTGTTCACAATCTACAGACTGCACTGAAGACCCTACTGTAAGAATGTGAGCTGAAGTTGAAAACGCACATTCACGCATGAAAACACCAAAAAAAGTGTTTATAGGGAAGCACCTTTAAAAAAAAAAAAAAAAAGTTTCTTTTAAGAGCCACCACAACCAATGATGGGCACTCCCCTGGTAGAAAGTTATTCCCTCACTCCTGTGCGCAGGCATCGCGAAAAGGCCACGAATATCTCGATAGTTGCAGGGCGGCACGTGGTACATACGCCCCTTTTGCAGATGACGGCCATAGAAATCGGTCTGCAGAGGCTATGGGATTGGGCAATAAAGTTTGAGGGTGTGGTGTGTACAGACCGATGGTGCTTCATTGTGTATTTGTTCACAGAAATGCAAAGGGTGCCTTTATGTATGTGTGTTTTACGAGGCACAGCATGTGGACTTTTAGGGTATGCCGACATACATTCAGTGAAAGTGAATGCAAAACACTGCACTTGTTTCTCATTTACTAATCTATGTTGTGCATGTGTAGAGCTGTGGACTAGGTGCAATGAAGTGCCTGACTTTGGTTTGTGTGTGTGATACGCAATCATAACGATATTATTGTTGTTCATTGTGCAGGGAACATTGCACAGCATGTTACACGAGTTTCAGTGCCATTTCTGATGAAGGAGGCACTTGCCCAGTTCATGCGTTTCTATCCGATCTCTTGCATAACTTTCTATCGCAGTATGCAGCTACCGATATGGCAGCGTAATTTTCTATTTGGTCCGCCAATGGAGACAGCACGGTACATTGCAAAGAAATGTATTTGTGCATTTCTTTGTCATGTGCCAATGGCATACTTCGCCCATGGCATTATGACGTTTCACAGCACAAATACTTTTCCCTAGCTACAAAGGCTGGGAATGAAAAAACCATGGTAAGGTAACATGGGATATGGTTGGCTTTTGGGTGTTGGCTGGAACTAGACTCGACAGTGCCACCCTGGTTACTTGTGAGCGTTGATCTTTCCCAGGCTGTGCATTTTTGGCTTGTTTGTACAGTCACGAACGAAATGCCCTGCCTTTTCACAGTAACAACATAACTTGTTGCACCTTCTTTTGTCTTTTTCTTCTTTTGAAAGCGGAACACAGATTGTTCCAATCTGCATGGGTTCTTCATGGGCCTTGTCCATTCCTTGCGATAGTCTTTGCTGGTCTAACCGGACTATTTGTTTCTTATCCCGCTTCCTCCTGTCCTACTTCTGCTTATTCCACCGTTGGTCCAAACACAGCGCTATATTGATCATGGCTGAATAATCTGTGGGTCTACTTGGACAATTACGTTTTTTAGTTCTTCACTTAAGCCTTGCTAGAATAAGGCCAATCAGGTTCTACAGCCAAACGATTAAAGGTTGTCACATAGGACACTAGATCTTTACCCCCTTGGCATAATATGAGTTCACGATCTTTCAGCAGTGACGCTGCTTGACGGTTAAAGATCTTTCCAAATACCTTTTTAAGAAGGAATACCAGCCTGTACAAAATAACTAACGACGTGGCCCAGGCAGTGTCATCACCACCTAAATACGAAATTATGAACACCGTCCGTGCTTGGGTGGTGCATAAAGCTACGGGTTTTGTTAAGAAATGGAGCTGGCCTTGCATGATGAACGTATTGTATTTTTGCAGTTTGCCATATGACTCTGGGCGTGCTAGTGTGATTGATGGATTTGTAGTGACTTGTAGCTGCACTGGTGTGGGAGAGGGCCTTTGGGGCAAGGGTGCTACCCAGGTGCTCGACAATATGTGGGTTTGCGCTTATGTTACGGCTCCTTTGGTTCTTGCGTATAGGTAGCACAAACGCCTGCCTCCCCATAAGGTATTGGCATCTGCCCTCCAAAAGTACACGGACTACTGCAAACCATCCGGGAAAGAGGTTTAGGATCCACTGGATTGGATGGATATGGTGGAATTGGGGTAACCAGAAAGAGGGGGTAGGGAGGGGTTATGGATGGGGATGGGGGAATTAGGGTAAATGCTCCTCGACTCCTCCTTTGCCTCTATGCTGTGGAATACGAATTTGAAGAATTTATATAGCACACACAACAAACTTAATCGAGTCATGGCGCAGATGGTGCCATATGATAAAAAAAGAAGAATCGGACTAGTGAATAATACCACTGAAATTCAACAAGGAGCCATAAGCAGCCATATCTATTTGAACAAGTAGGTCTTAAAACTCGCTCTAAAGCTCATTAGTACCTGGCGAGAGCCAAGCAGAATGCAATACGCATTCTGCTTGGCTCTCGCCTGGTCCTTACCTGACCAGGAATCCCTCCGTCGAGATTCCATGGCCATTTTCCCCGGCGGGGGACGTGGCATCACCTCAGCCAATGAGGAGGCTCAAAGCGGGGCCATCCCCGCTCCGAGTCTCCCCGCGGCTGAGAGGCTCCCTTCGCCCCCCCCCCCCGCCGGGGACTCGGGTAAGTCTTTATTTTTTTTTATTCCCTTCCCTCCCCTCCCTCCGTCGCCCCCTCCCAACTTACCTTCTTGTTCCTGCGTCCGCTTCGCTCTGGGCCTTACCTATGGGCCCCGGGGCATTACCTGGGTCGGTAATGCCCCCGACGCTCGGGTTATATTGCATAAATAGAGAGTTTGCCTTTCTTAAATTCAGTGGGAGGCTGTTCCACAGTCTTGGTCCAGCAACTGAAAAGCTGCGATCTCCTCTTGAGACACAGTTGGACCTAGGGATATTGAAAAGGAGTTGATCATCAGACCTAAGGGCCCAGGTTGGTTGGTAACGCTTCAATTTATTTATCAAATAAATTGGTGCCAACCCATTCATACATTTGTAGACAAAACCCCCTATTTTAAATTGTATACGGTCTTCCACCGTTAACCAATGTAGCGATGGACGCAGACCAGAAATAGGGGTGTTCTTGGCTACATCAAAGACCAGCCTTACTCCTGCGTTTTGGGCTTTTTGAAGGCGATAAATCTGTTTGCCTGGGGCACTAGCCAAAGGTCCATTACAGTAGTCTAAATTGGAATTGACTAGAGCCTCAACAGCACGGTCAGTAACATGGACATAAGGTAGTGCTTGGCCTAAAAGGTGAATATTTTAAAAGACAGATTGTACTTTGGCCGAGATCTGACTATTACAGTCCAGATCACTCTGCCAAATACAACCAAGATTCTTTACGTTTGTGGTATATGTAAGACTTTTCCCTAAATACTTGGGAGGTGGGGGGCAACTTCTTCCTTCCAACAGATGTTTTGGGCCAAATAGTATCACCTAGGTTTTATTTGGATTAAGTTGTAGCCAATTTTTTTCTATCCAAGTCCCTATTTCTTCCAGACAGCTGCCAACCAAAGCAATAGCATCCTCCATATCGTGAAGCCTAATATATAGCTGATTATCGTCGGCATAAGAATGGATTCTGAGATGGTATTTCTCCAAGATATCCATAAGAGCACAAAGATAAATATTAAAGAGAAGTGGTGACTGCTGATCCCTGCGGCACACCACAACACTGAAGTGAACCACTCAAGAGCATAGGAGTCTACATTCACAAGATTTTCCATACGGTCCAGCAAAATACTGTGGTCCACCATATGAAAAGCAGTGGATTGGTAGAGCATCACAAGCAGGGAGAGTTTACCTGCATCCCCAGCTAGTAACATCTCATCCCATGCCACCAACAGTGCTGTCTCCATCCCATGCGTGGGTCGGAAACCGGACTGCAAAGGATGAAGGAGACCACGATCCTCGACGTAGTTCTGGAATTGTCTAGTTACCAACGTTACCCGGCCAGGGGAGACAAGCAATTGGACGATAATTATTGTAGTCCTCAGGCTCCAGATTAGCCTTTTTCAGTAATGGGGAGACAACTGATAATTTCAAAGAGTCAGGAACTACACCCCGAATAAGTGAAAGATTAACAAACTTAGTGATAAACTGAGGTAATTCAGACGAAAGTCGTTTGGCAACTAAGGCAGGGATTGGAAAGAAAGAGTCATTTGTAGGTTTCAATTGTGACAAAAGAGCACCAATATCGTCCTCTGAAACTTCTTTAAAGCTAAACTGAGCTGTCCCAGTCATTACCATCGCCGGTACACCAGCATTTTCTTTATTTAGGTTGGCCACCTCTGATTGAGAAATATTGTCTGGTTTTCTATGAAGCCTGATGTTTTGAATATTTTAAATGTTATCGCTCATTGGCACGAGTTACAGATGAGGTCTTCACTGAGGAGTTTATATTAGGACTAATAAAGTCTGGAATTGTTTTAAATAGTTCTTGCGGATTATTTACTGGTGTCGTGATTTTATTTTTTTGACAAAAAGTTGGATTTAGCTCTGAATGGAGGATGCTGACCATCTTTGCCTCTGCGCCTTTGAGGTTGCAAACATTCACACTTGCTTCACTGTATTGCACCAATGTACCCACACATGCGTTACCCGTACAACTTGCGGGAAAATAAACTTTGCATTGGCTCATGCAAGATACATTGGCGTACTAATTCTGGCTTTGCATGATCTCATTCTGATTATATTGGTGTGCTGAGAAACCTTGTGCCGTGTACCATGAGCTTTGCATTATCTCATACAATGTACATTGGTGTGGTGAGGTACAGATCCTTACATTACCTCATGCAAGGTAGTACATTGGTGTGCTGAGGTATCAACTGATCACTGTGAACAGTAAGACACAAAGGCTACTTAGCTCTGGCTTGTGAGAGACCTGTTCTATGTTGCTGCTGATTCAGGGGCACTCCTGCGAGTGAACTATGAAAATAAAAACTATGATCAGAAATATGCGCTCCGAAATGTGATCAAAGTTGGTGGTTTATACAGCAGTTGTTGCCGTAGATGTACAAGCACTTCTGCAAGTGTCAGGGAGCTGTGCCAGAATCTGCACAGCCGGCAGAAAACTTTGTTCGCCGCGTTCAGAAGCTGGTATGCACACGTGGCATCAGGGCTGCGTTACTTATATTTGCATGGTGTGGGGCGTGGTCCCATGGAGATATGGCCTGCTGGCGCTGCAGGAAAACGCGTCCAATCCGTTTGGTTGCAAGTAGAACAGGCAGAGCTTTGTTACCAATGCGCCCGCATGCGATTGGGAATTGCCTGGAATGCAGCAGGAGCTTGTGCCAAAAGTCCCATTGCATGCTGGGTAGGGTAGTTCTGTTTGGAGGCACACACTGCTGCCAGCCCCCTTCTGCATCTGCAATGAAAGCAGACATGGCATCTGCCAGAACATGCCTTTAGCTCAGTGGTCTTCAAAGTCTTTGGCCTGGGTACCCCCCAAAGCAAAATTTGGGCAGGCCGGGCTCCCCCAAAATGCCAAATGGACAGTATGTACAAATGGCTATGAACTATCGCGCACCGTCACCGCACCCTGCTCCTGGTGTAGTCCCTGGGCTCCCCCACCTGCTCCCATCACAGTCGCTGGGCTTCCTCATCCCACTCCTACACAGTCCCTGGGCTCTCCGCACCTCATCACAGACCCTGGGCTCTCCCCACCCTGCTTCCACCACTATCCCAGTGCTCCTGCCCATCCTTCTCCCACCACAGTCCCTGGGCTCCCCACCTCGTTCCCAACAGTCCGAGGGCCAGAGGGAACTGGTGAATTTTGTAAGTGGCGGGGCATAATTATTTCCCACAAATGCCATAGCAACCGAGCGAAATCAAGGGGGTCATCCTGGGGGGGAGGGAGGAGAGTTAAAAAAAAATGGATAAAAAGCCAAACAGTTTGCAATTGGTGCTGGGGAGCCAAGGGGGAAAGCATGGTATTTATGACTGGACATGTATGATAGCTATCCAGTAAAAGAAATACCATCCCTGTCCCCTTCCCCTGGGCTCCACAGCGCCACAGAAGGAGAGCTGATTTTGGCAGGTGGGTAGGGGGATTGTGCAACAAAGGCATTTTTTAAATGCCTTTGTTGTACAACCCTCCTTCACCTTCTCCCCCCCACTTGCCAAAATCAGCTCAACGGACCATAAACAAACATACACACAGCAATCACTCTTTCATTCATACGAGCACCCATCACCATATTTACTCATAACACAAGCATACACGCATCCATACGCATATTTCAATAAAAAATAAATGAACATAAACGTACCTTCTGCAGGGGCCTGCTGGGTGCTGAAATGCTCCGCTCCAGGTTGCTCTCTCCGTATGTGTGCGGAGGCACAGGAGCTCCCTCTCACACACACACACATACAGACATGCAGTGCCCCGGCCAGCATTTCCAATGAGCTATGCAAGGCTGGCGTAGCAAAATTCCCCCAGCCTTGCATGGCTCATTGAGCATGTGCGGTTTGGGAACTGAACTGTCAAATGGAAACAGTGTTTCCCTTTGACAGGAACACTCCCTCAGATGGAAAAGCGGCTCAGTGTTTCATTGGGCTGGCTCCTCCATAATGGGTGAAGGGGCCATTGGGTGGACACCCCCTCACCCATCATGGATGAGCTGCCAGGCTCGGACTGGCCTACAGGGCAATGCCTGTACCAACAATGCAAAACGCTTGTGTAGGCCAGTCAAAATGGGCTACTTTTTTGGCCAATGTAGGCAAGTTTTATGAGTTTATTCACTATGCAGCAAGTAGTTCTGACCATTGTTGCTGAATAAATAGTCTTTAAATATCACAATTTCTCCAGCATTGGATCTTTCATGGATTCACATGCTGTGAATATCTTCCCGTCGTCAGGCTGGGAAACCTCTGTAACTTTAATTTAGCGTTTTCCTATGGAAACATCGACACTTTAGTGTCCTATCGACATTCTTTTTGGGTGCTTTAGGCCCCACAAATAGGACGTCTGTTATAAATAGCCTCGCTCTCGCGGCTTCCCTTCAGATTTTAACTGTCTCCAAACTGTTGGGATCACCTCGTGTTTTTGCACGAGGGCTAGGATGTCATCGGTAGCCCAGAAGAAGTCTCTCTTTCGGCCTTTTGCTACCTGCGGCATGAAGGTGTACGAAGGGGATGGTCATATGGACTGTCTTAACTGTCTCTACCCCCATCATTTGGCGGATGCCTGCGAGATATGCCAGGGTTTTTTTGCAGAAGACCGAAATCGACGGCTCATATGCTGGCTTAACGAGGGCACATACCTTCTGAGGTGGGTTCGGCCCGGGGGAGCCAGTCTTCAGGGAGAGCGGAGACGTCCACGGAGCATCGGCGAGCGGCGTCAGCGGAACTCCCTGCTAAAAAGCATTGGGCAACATTGCCTGTGTTGGAGGTGGGGAAAGGCAGCAAGTTTTTGTCTAGGCCGCATCATTCGAAGGGGCAAGTGGCTCTTCGTTGTCCAAGCATGGTCGGCCTAACAAGTCCAAGGGGTCTGGTGGTAGGCCCGAGAAGTGTACGGAGTCGGAGAAAGAACTGACGAAGCCAAAGGAGTCTTCTTCAAAGCACTCGCCGTCCAGGGACCATCGCAAGTCTTCGCCCAGCTGGGAGTCTTTGAAGCACCGTGCCGGTGGTTCTTCCAAAAAAATCTGGGTCTCCGGTGAAATCGAAGCCAGGGGGCGTGGTTCTGACAACGAGTTTGTCAATAGTTATTCCGTCGTCAACGGTGGTGTCTACGCCATCTACGAATCTGACAGACCGCGGTCCACTGCTGTTGTCGTCGCAGATTGTCGGAAGGTTTGTTGACGACGGGTGGGGCGTGGCAGTCCACTGCCTTTGGGTCCATACTTCCTGAGAACATTTTGCAGCAGGATCCAGCTAGGTTTTCTGTTTCTTCAGCGATGGAGGAGGATCAGGAGCCTGTGTTTGACCCGTCGGCTCTGGGTCTGCAGAGTATAAGGCCGTTGACTTCGAGTGGGGTGGGGCCTGGGCCGCCCCTTTACCCGTTGGTTAATCAGCAATCTCTGATGTCGTTGCAGTTGCTATTTACGCTTCAGTCTTTTTGGGGCTACTGCATGTAAGGTTGCCATCTCCTCTGAGCCTGGCAGTGCCGGTGGGCGACGGGTTGCCTGATGAGGCGCTTAGGAAGTCTCATCCAGCACTGTTGACATTGCCGGTGGGGTTGGGCTGTCCATGGTCTCATCCTGAAGAGGGTGAGTTGCCTGAATTGGACCCTGAGAGTGCTCCACGGGACATCCTATCAACAGTGTCTTCGTCGCTGGCGAGGGTTGACGCATGGGACATGGACCCTGAGATGGAGCAGCCACGTAGTACGGCACAACCATTGCCTCTGGATGATATTGGGGCTTTCCACGCCATGATGTCGAAAGCGTGTCTGGAGTTTCGGCTGGCGCCTGAAGAGGAACGTAAGGACTGCTTTTTCTTCGACCATATGAGCAAGCGAAGGAAGGCAGTCTTCTTGTGCCGATTCTCAACCACGTGTGGCAGGAGGGCCTGCACACGATGCGCCACCCGTTTTCAGAACTGGCGGTGACGGGTCGCCTTGCAGTTGGTTCGAGAGGGGTAGGAGGCCTCCAACCAGAGCATCAATATTGCTGTGGACCTGGCGGAGTCAGGTTTTAACCAATTTAATAATGGGGTGGTGCTCTGACAGCAGGCCTGGATGAAGTGCACAGACTTTCGCCCTGAGGTCCAATATAAGGTCATCGATATGCCCTGTGAGGGTGAACACTTGTTCGGCGATAAAATTGATGAGGCCCTGAAAGGGATGAAAGAGGATACAGAGACAGCTAAATCCTTGGGGTCCTTGCAAAGTGGTTGCTCCCTTCGCTCCTTTCGAGCTTTTCGTGGAGCATCTGGGATCGAGGTTACAGGTGCTCCAGCTACTCGTCTCAAGGTTATCGGTGATTAGTCCAGTCGGCTCAGAAGGGCAGGGACTTTCAAGCTCAACGAAAGAAAGGTTTGCAGTCCTCGGCGGCTAAGGGAAGGCAATCAAAAGCTCAACAATGACTGCCATATGGACAATCTGCTGAGGGGCAGGGTCGCAATGCATGTTGACGAATGGCAAAAGATAACATCAGATCTCTGGGTGCTAGACACGGTGCGTCTCGGCCACTCGGAGTTACGCCATCCTCCGGTCCTTATTCCGCCAGTGCATGTGGTGCAGCTGCATCTTCCAATCCTGCGGCAGGAGGTGGTTCTCATGCTAGAAAAAGGGGTGATAGAACCAGTTCCGGTTGCGGAGCGGGGCCAGGGGGGTTCTACTCCCGGTACTTCGTCGTGAAAAAACCCAACTGCAAGTGGCAGCCTATTCTAGATCTTCGGGCGTTGAACAACAATCTGCAATGCCTAAAGTTCAAGATGCTTACCCTTCAAGTGTCCTCTGTTCAGTGCAACCGGGCGAGTTCCTGGCGTCATTAGATCTGCAGGTTGCCCATTTTCATATCCCTATGAGGCTGAAACACTGCAAGTTCCTGCGATTTGTGGTTGGAGAGGATCACTATCCGTTTCGTTTCCTTCCATTTGGCCTGAAGTCTTCCACCAGGACGTTCACAAAGTGACTGGCCCCGTGGCAGCCTTCCTCTGGAGCGAGGGTAATCATGTGTACCCCTACCTGGATGATTGGTTGGTGAGGGGTTTGTCGTAGGAAAGGTCACAAGAGTCTCTCATGGCAACCATGCAGCTTTTGCAATGGCTGGGATTCCCCGTCAACTTCTACAAATCATATTTGACGCCGTCCAGAGAGTTGGTGTTTCTCAGGGCACAGTTTCTTACCCGGGACAATATGGTAAAGCCTTCCAGCAAGCAAGTGGGTACGTTGCGGTCCAAGGCAGCGAGTGGAGCGGGGGCGCAGTGGTCTCGGTCCGAGGTTACATTTCACTGTTGGGGGCCATGGCGTTGTGCATCCCTCTTCTTCCCAATTGTTGCCTGTTCATGAGGCTGGTACAGGAGTTCCTCGCAGACAGGTGGTTACAAAGTCGAGGATTATGGTCGGACAAGCTGGTGGTCGCCGAGAGCTTGATGGAAGCCCTACAATGGTGGACATGCACAACCAATCTTGTGAAGGGCATACCCTTGCTGGAGCCAGAGTTTCAATTCAAGATCGTAGCAGACGCTTCCCAGATAGGGTGGGGGGTGCACGTCGACGGTTCCCTGGTTCGGAGCCTATGGTCTCGGTTGGAGAATGCGTTGCATTTCAATATGCTTGAGTTGAGGGTGGTGCACTGGGCCCTGAAGTCGTTTCTGCCGCTCATCTGCGGATCAGTGGTGAGGGTGTTAACAGAAAATACTACCACAATGTTCTATTTAAGGAAGCAGGGAGGCACGCATTCCAGAGTCCTCTCGAATGAGGCGCAGGACGTTTGGCATTGGTCTCTAGCTCAGGGGATCAACATTGTCGTTTTCCATTTGCTCGGGGTTCTGAATGTTCAAGTGGACGCGCTCAGCAGGGACGCCAGTCAGCTGCACGAGTGACGGCTGAAGGCGCAGCAGGTGGCAATCTTCCGGCGATGGGGACATCCTCCGTTAAATCTGTTTGCTACGAGGGAAAACAAGCAATGTCTGTTTTCGTTTGTATTTCCCCTGGTTCCACTGATTTTTGAGGACCATCCAGTGGATTCGGAAGTATCCGTGCAGGGTGATTCTGGTTGCCCCGTTCTGGCCCAGGCAGACGTGGTTTTCATATCTCCTTCATCTGGCAGTGGAAGAGCCGGTTCGGTTGGGAGCAGATCCTCCCCTTGTCCTGAGACAGGCGATCCGGGTGTGGCATCACGATCCAGCGTGTCTCAGCCTAGCGGCGTGGCTCCTGACCACTCCGAGTTCATCATCTAGATATATCCAGAGAGTGGCGACGGATCTTGGAGGCAGCAGGAGCACCTTCCACAAATGTCTCATATGCTCTTAAATGGGTGAGATTCTGTAACTGGTGTAAGGGTCAACCTGAGATTGAGCCTTTTGGACGTTTCTCCGGCTCAGGTTCTCCAGTACTTGTTACACCTGGCAGAAGGGGGCCTGGCGTTGTCTTCCATTAAGGTGCATTTGGCAGCGATTTCTAGGTTCAAGAGAAAACGCCATACTGCTCCACCGTTTAGTGATTGCTTGGTGAAACATTTTTGAAAGGATTGTTTCGACATTTCCTCCGGTGAAGAGGTTTGCACCGGTGTGGAGCCTCAATGTAGTCTTTTCGGCTGTGATGAAACCTCCTTTTAAACCCATGTCGACGGCTTCCTTGAAGTTCCTCTCGTGGAAGGTGGCTTTTCTAG
Source organism: Ambystoma mexicanum (assembly GCF_040938575.1). NCBI lineage: Eukaryota > Metazoa > Chordata > Amphibia > Caudata > Ambystomatidae > Ambystoma > Ambystoma mexicanum. The sequence continues at coordinate 303,039,654 of NC_090921.1, forward strand.
CAGCGATTACCTCGGCCAGACGGGTGTCAGAATTGCAAGCACTGGTCATTGACTTGCCTTATCTAAGGTTTATGAAGGACAAGGTTTTCCTGGCTATTAACTTGCACTTTATCCCAAAAGTGCTGTCAGCGTTTCACAAACTTGCCTCTATTGCATTACCCTTGTTCTTTGCTAATTCATCCACACCAGCGGAAAAGGCCCTGCATTCTCTGGACGTTAAGAGGGCTCTAAAGTTTTATCTATATCACACACAGGACTTCAGGAAGTTAAAGCAGCTGTTTGTGGCGTTTGGGCCATCCAACAAGGGGTATTCCATCTCCAAGCAAGGACTTTCCCACTGGGTTTCCTCTACAATTTTGTTTTGTCACACAAAAGCTGGCAAGCCTTTGAGGGGTGCTCCAAAGGCTCATTCTAAGCGGTCCATGGCATGGTCGCCGGTGCTGTGGTCGGGGATACCGCTGGTGGACATTTGCCAGTGAGCCTCCTGGGCGGTGCCACATACCTTCACCAGGCATTACTGTTTGGGGCAGCAACATGTGGACGATGTGCAGGTGGGGCGTGCGATCCACCATCGCTTGTTTCAGTAAGGTAGGCTCTGAAGCTTCGGGGTTTTTTTCCATTTGGCTATATCACTTGCTGAGTTTGTTGTCTCATGTATGTGATAAAATGGTATTGGTTGGTTTGCCTGTGACACACCGCCACACATTGGTTGTACTGCTATGTGATCTATTCACAGAATGTGAATCCATGAAAGATCCAGTGCTGGAGAAGGGAGTAGTTTCTTACCTGTAACTCAATTCCTCCAGCGTTGGTATCTTTTATGGATTCACATGTGCCCACCGGCCCCCTTGCAGGCAAACCTGGGTTCGGGTTCCCTTTACTATGGAGGTTAAAATCTGAAGGGAAGCTGTGGGGGCAGGGCTATTTTTAGCAGACATCCTATTGATGGGGCCTAAAGCACCGTAAAAGAATGTCGATAGGACACTAAAGTGTCGCAGTTTTCCAAAGGAAAACGCTAAGTTACAGAGGTTTCCCAGCCTGACGACGGGGAAATATTCACAGCATGTGAATCCATGATAGATACCAAACCTGGAGAAATGGAATTACAGGTAAGAAACTACTTTGCTAACATTTTAACAGACCCACACCCCATTGGGTACTATTAAAACAGTCTGTGACTAAAGGAATCAATATCTATTTGCAACTGCGTGCCACTTTTTCATTGGGCCTAGGACAGTTTTATGGTCCAGTCTGACCATGTGAGCCGCCCCTGCCCATTTCATCTAATCTAAAATACATATATATATATATATATATATATATATATATATATATATGTTTTTTTACATTTCATGTTGGCCTCTCGTGCCCAACATGGGGGCGCGCCACACAGTTTGAAGGTCTCTGCTTTAGCTTCAATTTAATTTCAGTTCCCGGTTTGTTCTTTAGTATGGTGGCCGACATGATGCTAGTTACCCGTTTCCTGACTCCAGGGATCAATGCTAATGTTTTCCATGGGGAGTGCAGTTTTGGAATGTGACATTTCGCCTTCCGTTGTTTATTTTCCACCAGGTGTACTGCCCGACCTATGAACTCGGTGACCGCGGTTAGAAAACCCAGGTCGCCTTAAAATTGTAATTACGCATAACCAGCCGAAGTGTGTCGCTTTTCAAATTGCCTCTAAAGTGCTCTGGGGACAGCGTACCCTCGACCTAAGCCCTGCTATACAAGGTATCAACATTGTAAGGCTGTGTTAATGCGTCGGCCCTACGAATTGAAAGTTAGTACATGCAGCAGGAAGAACTCCTGAAACTGTATAAAAAGAGGGTAATTTTAAGCACACAAAAATGTCAAACTTACGACATAAAAAGTGACACTTCAGCACAGATAAAACACGCACAAAACAATTCTTCAGATGCCATTGTGGAAACTGTTCAGTTTCTTTGTGCCAAGGTGTGCCTCGTAAGCCTGCAGCAATCTCCTGTGCCGCTAGCTACCACTGAACACGCGGTTATCGATGAATGCGATTACGCACACTGTCAAAACCAAAGTTTTTGTTTCAGGCAAATCGTGCTTTCTCCCTGAATAATCACTTTGTAGGCCTCGAAGAATTAAGGGCAAGAAGCCGGAGGCTGCAAGTGCAGTGCCCAGGGTTGGGGTTTAGGAGAATGCTGGGGATATCGGCTGAAATCTCTGGTTACCCCCAAATAATGTCAATGAAGAGACTGCAAGACGATGTGCATGGCCCGTTAAGGACTCTTAAGGCGGAGCACACACAATCAGAGCCACGCTGTCAAGCTTTTGATTAAGCCTGGTTGTGGGACAACAAATAGTCCCCAACCCAGAAATCTAGCAAAACGTACCTCCTCTGGTAGAAACATGGGATTTCTTCCAAACAATGATCAGCTGTTGAAAGCCACTGATGGCTCTAGTATAATCTGGGTCCTAGCACGGGCCCCACGATCTATTCAAAGTCGATAATTCTGCACACCTACCACCACGGATGACTCCCCATCCCAGGATGAAGGCTTCTTGAAAACTGAGACTATTTTTCTTTTCAGAACATTAAAGTTAATCTGGTACTGATCAGTGTTTCCTCAGATAGGGCAGCTGCGAATTAGAGCTGAAGTTCGCGTTAATGGTGGGACCAACTGAAGCCCGGTCATTGCGGTTTAAAAAGCACATGTACTTGGTCACCCTGTTTACACAAGATTCCTCTCCCCATTCCACCAGGGCTTGCCCAGAGAGCTACTTCAGTTTGCTGCAGGTCATTCCTCTGCACCCAGAATTCTGGTATTTCGATGGCACCCATATCTTGGTCCATACATCCCATCCTCCGTTGCACACAGGCATGCCCAGCCAGAGTCCTTTGAACACCAGACTGCAGCTCATGTAAGCAGATACCATATATTGTCACTGCATGCACACATACAACAAAAAGGTTATCAGTTACTGGATTTAATACACCGTTTTAGGATGCTCCCTGTGGTCAGAATGACACACATACACAGGCACAGACTTAAGTTTAAACTGCCAACAAGCAGAAACTGGAACAGTGTTAGGTCAAAATGACTGCAACCCCCCCCCCCGATCCCCCGAATGCGATTAGGGGGAGGACCTTTTGTGTTAGACCTACCCTGGGAGCCCGAAGGGCTAAAAACAGATTTGGGTCCCCTTCGAAACCTGGATGCAACTTATTGTAGATTGGTCGTTAGGTTGGAGCATCACAAAAAATACCCAGACGTTTTGTGGGCTCAACGTGGCAAAACCGAGCAGTCTTCTTAATTGCAGATTCTGGAACCCACTGTATCCATTATCACAATTTCCATTTTACTGCACAACCCTAAGCCGGCAGAGGATATGCAGCTTTTTAAATGTGGAAGAAAACCAAGATCACTTCTATTTCCTTGATTCGAAAGCTTTTTTACCTGCCGCCTTGCTTTGTTTATGGCCAACAGTGGTGTCTCCGTCAATAAACTGTGCTGGCCTTTGTCCCATCATCTTTGCAGGTTGGCCATGCAACTGGAATGTGAGCCTTTTGCAGAACATAATCCTGCAGGATTATCCCATGGGGTTTGCTGACTGAGGGCAGAGTCCCTGAGCAGACTTGCACAAGGCACTCAAAGTTGGGCATTATAGCAGTTCTATTTTGCAAAGGTAGCGGGCGCCCCTCTCTCGACAGAACAAGGCCTGATAACCTGTTCAGTGGTTATTAACCACTTGAGAGTTCGCAGCCACTGCTTTTACTCACTGTGCCTTTCACAGATGGGAAATATCCATTTGCATATCAGTCTTTGTCCTGCCCAGGGGCAGTCCAGCACCGAAATGCAATGGCAAGTCCAACCTGAACGAGAGTACCACCAGCAACCCCATACACGTGTTTCACCCTTGTTGGGGATCATCAGTGAGGTGAAGCTGATGCCTCTCTAAGCACAGTGAGATGGAGACCACGTCTGGTTGCCCCCAGGAGACCTACGGTTACCAATCCCAGGTTCCTTGAAATTTAATTTGCAAAGGTAGCCGGCGCCCCTCTCTCGACAGAACAAGGCCTGATAACCTGTTCAGTGGTTATTAACCACTTGAGAGTTCGCAGCCACTGCTTTTACTCACTGTGCCCGCTACCTTTGTAAAATTATAGCAGTTCTCTGTGTAAGTGTCTGGACATTGTAGTGAGCCCCTGGTTCCCCGTGTGCATCTCTGGCATCCAAGAGGTGTGTGCTGTGCCCCTTGGTTGCGAAAGGACACCACTCTTTGCCATGGCCGCATACTCTGTGCCCAAGCTTTCCCCTTCAGGTTTTATTACAAATACAAAATAAGCTAAAATTGCTTTCTATTTTTGATAGTTCCTTACAGGCGTCTCTCGTTTTTGTTTTTGTCCGTTATCCCAAGAAGTTTCAAGTTCCTGATTTACGCCTACTGATGGGATAGGACCTGTTGAGTGAGGAGTGAGTCTGGTTTTACATCTGACCCCTCTGTCCATGAACTTAAAGACAGTTTCTTGAGCATTTGATATTTGGGCCTCTCAGAATAACATTGATCTCAAGGCAGCCAGAAAACGTTGCACGTCTACATTAAATGACTTGAATTCTGTCACTTATTGTTTGTGTGCCTCATTAACGCTTGCCTTGTTCCCTGTAAACAGTGGGGGACATTACAAGTTGGGCGGTAAGGGATACCGGGCACCGGCGGTAAGGAGACCGGTGCCGGTAATCCCTTACCGCCCAATTCCAGGGTCCCTTAGCGGGAGCCTCAAAGAACGTGTGGTCTGACCACACGTCCTTTACGGGTCCCGCTAAGGTACCAGGGCGCTAATAACGGTACCGCAAATTGCAGTACCGTTGTTAGCTTCTTCCCCATTCCCATTGAGCCCTATGGGGGCTCAAATGGGAATGGGGAATGGCATTTGGAATGGGGACTTACCGGGTCCGCGTAGGCTGGAATGTCCCGGTAAATTCCCACTCCACCAGACCGGGCCCGGACACGATTTTGGAGGCTGCCATCGCGCTAATAGGCCCATGGCTGCCTGAATGTGTTCTATTCATGTTCAAGTTTAGTAATGTTCTGGCTGCCTGTCGCATAAGTTTTACCCTCTTACTGAGACAAATTACTTTGACTCTTAACATTTAATTTACAGTCTAATTATTAAAACTGTGTGTAAAATAGTCCTACCTCAAAACTATATCTAGGCCACGGATGAATATGGAATGTCTGCTTTAAACATCCATTAAACCTTCCTTCCCCCTCCCCCTGCACCTTGAGCAGGATCTTCTTAAATTCCAGAAGCTCCTTAAGACTCTCATCTTTACCTCTTCCTTCCCTTCTTCTCTCCTCTGCTATTACCACAGTTGCTGTGATTGGTGTCCTGGGCCCTTATGCATCCTTGGGGCCCTGAACTCCCGCACCCGATTGGCCCAACACCTGTCTATCTGCACTTGCACTTACATCCTGCACCAGGGTGGCGTGCACTTACACCCCTCGCGGCTCCTGGCCGCGTAGCACTCAACATTCTTAGCATTTCATCTGTGGCTCACACGTGAGCTCAAACTCCACAGCACTGACCCCTGCCTTCTTCCTTGTTGTACTCTCACATTCTGAATACTAACAAGGCATAGTAGGTTTGTCCTGTTTTCCTCTCACCTCCACCCCCCCCATGCTCTTATATATTGTGTTTTTAATGCATTTCCCACTCCCTCCCTGCCCTGTGGGCGATTTGAAACAGTATTTCTTATTGTATAAGTGTCTAACATGCAAACGATGAACTAAATAAATAAAATTAACCTTTGTGTCAATGTGGTAAGTGGTGTTCTACATGATCAGTGGTAGCAGGGCCTTTGCTCAAAGGTGCACGATTGTCATTACACCAATCAATCATTCAAATGTTCAAGACTAAACTTAAAACATACAAAACCTGACTCTCCAGCCTGTGCAAGCGCTGTCAAAGAACAACAATCAAATGGCTGCATTGGCCAATGAAATAAAAACTCAGCAAAACATGTCCCATTAGTGACAATTCAGATAAGTATTTAATATGTTTATTTAGCATTTCATGCATGATTCGTTCAACTTCCAAACACTAATTATTATTAGCTCAGTAGATGTGTGAGGCTAACTCGGGCTAGCCAACATTTGACCATGAGATTAGATACAGATTGTAGCATTGAGCATTTTCCTCTGTGATCTTATCACAACACCTGCATACCATTAAGCAGTATTAGTTCCAGTAAATGACAACTTTCATTAATCATCAACAAACGATGATTCTATCAAACCTCAAAACACATAAAAAAAAGTCATGTGTGTTTTACTGTGTTATTGGCCAGGTGTGTTTTTGTCTTAAAAAATAAAATATGTATAGAATAAATCAAATGTGTAGACCGTTGTAGAGGAAAAATGAAAAGCGTATGAATGGTTTATCCCCCTGTGATATTAACATCCTCTTCTGCAGCATGCTTAAGGACGTGAACAGCTGTAGAGTGAGTAGGAAATGCTACACCAATCACTTGTTGTTCTAAGGTTGAATTCCTTCCAATTACTGTTTGCCAAATGCCTACTATTTCTGATTCCCGAAGTAGTTCGCCTTTGTATTTGAATAGTCTCTATCAATGCTATATTGGTTCTAGCTGTGGGAAGCTTGCACTGCAAAAGCAATTTAACTCTTTATGTTCTATGTGGGTGGTGTGCCCACTGTGTTAGGCTATCCCTATTCTTTTATAGGAGCTTGGATCACTTAGCCCATACGGGGTGCTTTTTTTGTGATGGGACTTTGGACTGCTGAGGCCTCTGCTATTCCTGTTCTATGCGAGTGTAGCTTGCACTCTTCATTTACCTGTTCATTGTGGGGGTACTTGTACTGCTCCATCCCACGCAGTTCCTTCTATATGAGAGTGGAACTTATGCTGCTGTGACAAACGACTTATCTGTGGTATTATTGTACTGTTGAGACCCTCAATGTTCCTGTTCCATTTGAGTAAGGAATTATCCACTATGGTCAATGGCAAACCTTTTCTATATTAGTAACCCGGCGAGAGCGAAGCAGAATGCAACAAGCATTCTGATTGGCTCTCGCCAGGTCCCTACCCGGCTGGGAATCCCTCCGTCGGGATTCCACGGCCTTTGTCCCCGGCGGGGGGCGTGGCAGCCCCTCAGCCAATGAGGAGGCTCGAAGCGGGGCCATCCCCGCTCCGAGCCTCCCCGCGGCTGAGAGGCTGCCTTTGCCCCCCGCCGGGGACTCGGGTAAGTCTTTTTTTTTAATTTTTTTAAATCCGTTCCGTCCCTCCCTCCCACCCCTCCACCCACCAACTTACCTTCTTGGTCCTACGTCCCCGGCGGGGGACGAGGGAAGCCTCCAGCCGTGTGGAGACTCGGAGCGGGGCCATCCCTTGGTGGATATTCCCAGACTTTGTTGGGGACAACCTTCCCTTTGAAGTAAGGGTTGGCTTTACTGAACTGGTAAATGATGGCAAGAAGGCCACAAGCAAATTCAGCAGGCAGGTCTAACTACGGTAGACAGTATGGCCCGTTTGATTGGCTCTGTGGCTGTTCTCAGGAGGCACTCACCTGATGTGCAAGCAAAGCTCCTACACCTGCCCTTTGAGGGGGCCAACCTTTTTGAAGTAGGTTTCTCAGCTCCTAGTGAAAGTTGCAATGCATCTTGTGCCCTCTTTAGAAAGGCATTGTATTACCATTTATTTTTTTAATTTTGTAGGACTGTGATATGCGACCCATTCTCTACCTGCGACCACTGAGTTTGTTTCTGCACAAGGTCAGAATGGCCACCAGAGCCCATCCATAAACTTCGGTACCTGGTTTTTCAGGATGCCTATTTTCAGCTGGTGATCGCTCCCAAGCACAAAGTATCTGAGCTTTGTGGTTGGTAACATCCCTACCAGCGTACTGTCTGGCCCTTTGATCTGTCATCAACTCCCAGGGATTTCACCAAGCTTTTGGCTGTGCTGGTAGCCTGCCTAGATTGAACAGATTCGGTTCACTGTAATAGTAGTGAATCAATAAATAACGAAAACCTTTTGAATGAAAATACTGAATTTTGGGGTTCCCCTCCAATACCCCTGTTTCCCTTTGTTTATAACCCCACTTGAACCCCCTCCACCCTTTTTGACCCCTTACCCCACCCTCCTATATATGTTTTGTTTTAAATCGTTATTTTTTGGGTAGACTTTATTAGTTAAAAATGTTGTTCGTTATTTTCTTTTCGTTTATTATCACTGGATACCACAGATTCATGCATTTACCAACCTGGATGACTAAGTCATACGCGCATGCTCTCTGGAGTCTGTTGGTCCACCTGTACCACACTTATCTTCTGCACAGCTTGAACTACACCTCTTGACCCCCACTTCAAAAGTTCCAGGCCATCCCTTCACATGTTGTGGTTCATTGGGGGTGGTACTGGACACACGTTTGGGTATGGAATATTTGACAAAGGACAGTGTCAACAACATTGTTCAGATGGTACAGCTTTCCTGTTCCCGGGAGCAGAGTCCTAGCTTCTACCTTCCTCCAGCTTCATGTTCTCATGGCGTAATGCATCTATTTAGTGTCAGACGCCCACTAGAGCATGTGTTTGCTCTTGTACCTGCTATGCTGTCAGTTGTTGTAACAGGTCAATCATGTTGCCATGAAACACAGATATCGAGCAATGTTATGATATGATTGTTTATTTATATAGCGCCTATACACAATGTGTTTCAAAGCGCTTCAAGGCAAGGGAAGGAACAAGGGAAAATACAACCACATTCTTACAGGCCATGAACAGTAAGGATGTGAAATTAAATATCATACTTGGCCTGACGACATTTCAGATAGTGCAAGAGCTAAGACATAGATAAGGATGGGAGGGGGAGAGTGGGAAGGAAATGGAAACAAACAGGCGACAACTGTACTAGGCCTGACGACATTTCTGGTAGAGCTGGAGAAAAACAAAAGGTGAGGGAGAGGGCTGCAGAAAGGGAGGGGAGGAACAAAACAAGCGACTATCGTACTAGGTCGGACGACGGTTTATAGTAATAATTTCGAAACCAATAATGTCGAAAGTCATTTTTTCGAGAAAAAAAGTCGAAAAAAAAGTCGCATTTTTTTTTCAATGGATTTTTTTTTCGAAATGGGGGTTCCCCCTCAATCCCCTTTTGAAAATTTTTTTTGTTTTACCCATTTTTTTTATCCCGAACCCCAAAATAAATATATATTTTAAAAAACGGAATTCGAAAAAAAAAAATTCGAAATTTTTTTGAAAAATTGACCGACCACCCCTGACGACATTTCAGATAGTGCTGGAGGGGTGGTGGGGAGGAAAAAAACAGTAATGGGAGGGTGGAGGAAACAGACGAGGTTGCTATCATATTAGGTCCAGTGACAATTCTGATAGAGTAAATGCATAGAAGAAAGTAAGGGGAGGAGATAGGAAAAGGGAGAAGGGAAAGGAGGAGAGAAAAGAGAGTAAGCAGTCAAAATGGGTGGAGAAGCAAGAGTGGAGAGCGAATACAATTGCAGAAGTCAGTAGTAACACATAATGTTGCAAGCCATGATACGAGATGAAGATGGGAACAGCATGATTCAGGGCCACGATGAGTACAAGATGCAAAGGAATGTTGCAAGATATTTTGTGGTGGGCCCTTGGAGACAACTTGCTATAGGTGGATCTTTTAGGCAATGGTTAAAAGCCATGGACGGATCTAAGAAAAACTGATTTTAGCAGCCTGTGGTCCCATGTAGAGTTGATTGAGTACATCAAACTCCTGGAGATGTTGGCCCTCAGACTGCCCTGGTTATCACTGACTTTGACTGATAACACAATTGCCATGATTTTCCTCAACAGGTATGGTAGTGTGGGCTCATGGTCTCAGAGCAGGGATGCTGTGGGATTGTGATACTGGAACATGTTTTATTGCCAGCAGCTTGTCTGGCTTGGGCAAAGAACTTAGTAAGTGATGACCTGGGAAGGTATTATTCGGCTTTCAGGAAGTCCTTTACTAGATCATGACCTTTTGGGTGATCCTTCGAGTTGATCTCTTCAGTGCCCATGTCAACCAGTAGTGTGAGGAGTCTGCTCCAGGTACTTTCTCCTGGGAAAGTGGGGAGGAGTCTTTGAGGGAAACTAGAGTGGCAATCTCTTCTCTACATACAGTCAGATTCTTGCCATCCCACTGGTCCTCAGGAAATTGTGGAGGTTAGGCTTGACCCTCATCTATACAACTCCGGACTAGGCCTGGGGGGGGTGGTATCCAGAACTTCTGGCCATGTTGATCTATGCTTACGGTGAGATTGAACCTGGTCTCAGTAGAAAACGTTGGATTCCTCAATCTGAGCCATCCTTGGCCAGTGAAAGGATGAGGTGCAGGTTATTGGACCTGCCTGACGAGGTCCTTACTCCTGGGTGTGCTCCTTTGCCCAGGAGCCAGCAACCACATTGAACTAGGCCAGCACGTGACACAACCTCTCTGGCTGGCACATCAGGAAGAATGACCAGCTTTTTGTTATATTTATCAGTACAGTGTGGTAGGCAGGGCTGTTAGCATTCAGAACACAATCCATCTAGACATGACCTGCTTTATAATCTACCTGACAAGGCTGTGTGTTTGCCTTAAGACTAATTCAACCAGAAACCTGTTGGGTGTCTGCTCTGCAGATTTACCTGGATCTCTTATCGTTTCAGGAAGCCTGCTTTGTTTGTGCGCTAATTTAGAGTTTTCGATTGCAGATGATGTTACCTCACTTTCCTCACTGCTGCAGGTTATGTACTGTTTTGGGAGTATAAGATGAGGATTCTTTAGGAGGAAGGAATCCGTTATAAGCACAAATTACTTGCCTCTGGTAATATTCGTTCTAAGCCCTTCCTCTCACTAATTCCTCATCATCTTCTCAATGTCTCTCTCATTTTTCTTTTTTCATTTAATTTCATTTCCATTTTCTTTTATTTAATATATAGTATAGTTTAGTCAATATGGCTTTTTATACGAAATAAATCAAAATCATTTAAAAAAAACAAGAAAGGGGGAAACATATTTACTATTACAAAAGCTACTTCCTACTAAAAGGTTATATTCAGAGTCTATTTAACAAGACACCACATTTTGTTCATATGGTAAATGAGGGCCAAGGATTTCACAGCAGAATAACCCCCCCCCCTAGCCCCCCAAACAGCCCTCCTCGAAACATTCCTTGACGTCAGGTCACCCACAAGCCAAATACATCATGCCCCGCAGCAATATTTATTAAACTGTCAAATCCACCAAAAGGTGTTTAGCAGTCTCAACCACATTATTGCTGCACAATCTGCATAGCCTCCCTGTGAGGGCTCCCTTTCTCAAGCTTGTAACCAGCAGGGTATTGACCAAGTTACATTTTAAACTAGTGTATTCGTGGAGTATAACATTATGGGGGAAATCCAATCGATGGAGATTTGTTTGTTTTAAATATTGATTAATATACTCATTGCTGTGTGATTTACACAACTCTGTGAGGGTTTACTCCTGATCCACTGTGAGTACTTTTTTATACAAGGTCATAAACCGACGCGGTGGAATACAAGCTGAATCGAGTTCGAGGATGCTGCAACAGTTTCTAACACTACGCATAAGCCTCATTAAACCAACGGCCACGTACCCACTAGGGATATTATGAGTAGCCTCAAAGATATCATGTAGGAGATTATCCCGTGGACTGTTCACCAATTTCCAATTTATGGAGGTCATGCGAAGCTTGAGTTGGCTCATAATGCTTTTAAGTCCAGACTTGCAGTGGCGTGTCCAGGAATCAAATTTAGGGGGCGGGGCACAGAACGGGGCCACAGGCAAAATTAGTGGGACCACCTATAAAAGGCCTATTAGTATACTTTCCCAAACTGACGTGGGCCCCACACATGGCATCCCCTTCCCCCGCCCCCACAGAACCCATGCCCTATACCTGGCCTCCTGCCTCCCCACCACCAGAACCCAAGCACCAAACCTAGCATCCTGCCTCCCTACCACCATAGCCCAGACCCCTTACCTGGCATCCTTCAACCCCCACCATGCAATACCCAGGCCCCTGGCATCCTGCCTCCCCAGAGCCTAGACCCCATACCTGGCATCCTGTCTCCCCCACCACCTATAGTCCAGGCCCCATACCTAACATTCTACTCCCCCACCACCAGAGCCTAGTCTCCATACCTGGTCTATTTGCCCCCCCTCCCATTAGCCAGTGCCCAGACCCCATAACTAACATTGTGCCTCCACACCGCCATAGCCCAGCCCTCATACCTATCATCCTGCCTCCTCAACAGCCAGAGGCCAGAAAACATGCCCTATACCAAGCATCCTACCTCTCCACCACCAGAGCCTATGTCCATTGCCTGCCATCCTTCCTCCCCAAAACCTAGAATCCAAGCATCATACCTGGCATCCTACCTCTCCACTATCAAAGCCCACGCCCTATACCTGACATCCTGCCTCCCCATCACCAGAATTCAAGTACCATTCCTGGGACGCCCTCCCGCCCCCCAACACCTAGAACCCAAGCACCATACCAGGCATCCTTTCTCTCTCCACTACCAGAGCCCATGTCCCATAACTGGCACTTCCCCAACCCCCGAACCCAAACACCATACCAGACATCCTACCTCTCCACCACCAGAGCCCAAGCCCCATACCTGGCATCCTGCCCCTCAACAGCCAGAGGCTGGAATGCAAGCTGCATACCTGGTTTTCTGACTCCCCACCACCATAGTCCAGGTCCATACCTGGCATTCTGCATCCCCACCAGCCTAGCCAAGGCCCCATATCTGCATTCTGCTGCCCCACCACCAGAACCCAAGCCCCCATACCTGGAATACTGCCTCCTCAACAACCAGAGGCCAGAACACAAGCCCCAAACCTGACCTCCTTCCCCCACAGCACCAGAGCTCAAGCCCCATAATAATGTTTTTTATTGATATAGGCAAATACATGACTAACTGTGATTTTTCCAAAGTGAAAAAGGTTTCTACCAGTTCTTATTCGGTGGTTTGTTGAGCAATGTATGGTATTCATTCTACACCCCTTAACAAACAACCCATCTTCACATCTAACTCGTCGCAGAATAACTACAGATTACACAGTAGAATGCATACCACCCAAAGAATTTTCCTAAATAGCATACTAACCTACCACAGATACACCAATACAGCTCCCCGCATTCCTTAAGCACCACAAGGAAAGACACAATAATCATAAACAATTTAAGTTATTTAAGTTCCCAATCTAGAGCGCAGATTAACCGTTGCTCCAGACAACTCACAAAATATATGAAACTTGCACACCACAGAGAAACCCACATTTTCACATCATGCACGTATCAACATTGCAACCTTCCCCTGCTTCCTCAGTAGTCTCCTACCCCACCTCTTGAAGATCCTGAATACCCAAGAAATCGTGAAAATGGTGGACTGTGTACTATACAAAACTCAATAACCTAGCATAACAGTGCGGAGCAACATGTTTCACTCGTACTCCTGTGGGGCCGTACTATGGATTGCCCATGCCATTTTAAGAACATGAACTATTCCAATAAAGCAATCCGATTTTTCTGTGTTAAAGGAGTGGACTTAATTACTAACTATGAAACAGTAAGCTTTTTTTTGTGTAACTTTAACTATCTTGTAAGTGTACACCCACGTACTTTGTAAGCCAGCTGTTAGTCTCTCAGATGGAACCCAGAACCCATCAGATAAGACATAAGACAAATGAAAATTGCCAACCATTAAGGCCTCGATAATGGGCAGGGCTGCGAGCAGGCCAGTCAAGGAGCTCTGCTCAGCTGGAGATGTAATGGGCTTGGCTGCAAAGTCAACAGGCCCCCTTTAAGCAGACTTAGCACCACTCCCAGCATAGGTCTTCACCTGTCCCTGGTGAGGGGGGGGGGGGCACAACATTTTGCAGGGGAGGCCAGTGCTACCCCTGGCCCTACCCTAGTGATCCCACTGCAGACTTGGCATACATAAAGATAATCTAACAGGTGGGGCTAGGGCAATTAAGTATTGTCTTCTGACCCCACCCCTTCCAGTTTCTTAATTTTAACCACATGGTTGTAGCCCCATACTTAAACTCCATACAATATGGTCGAAGGAATCCTAGCTTTGTAGCCTTCCAAAAGAGAGCCAATAGAGTAACCACTATGCTCTGCCAAATCTCTTAATCACCCCCCAATATGCTGATGCAGTTTTAATTTGAAGGTTTTCCCAGCTGGAGCCGCCAGTTTAATTTGTTATCTATAGTTACCCCTAGGGTAGTCCTATCTACAGATAATTTTAAGAGCTTGTGTGCCAATCCTCCAAGAGAACTTATTTGGCTTTTTCTTCCTCCCTACATTAAAGATCATTATTTATGTTTGCTCACATTAATAGTGTAATAATGTTTTTAAGAGTGTAAGCACTAAGTTTACTAGTTGCTGAAGGCCTTTCGTGGTGTAGTCCAATAGTAGAAGGTCATTGGCCAAGCCAATGTATGCGGGTAGGACCTAGTTCAGGTATAACATTTTTCCCAGTGTTCAATTCATGCGATAAATCAGCAAGATAAAGATTGAATAATACAAGAGCCACTATCCAGCCTTGTTTTAGGCACACAGATGCTGATATAGTGGTGGCAGTTTATACCTATAAAACTGTCAATTTAACTGACAGTAGTGTCGGGGATACCCCACAGTTCCAATTTGTGCCAAATAACCTCCCACTGGACGGTGTCGAGAGCTACACTAAAGTCAATGTAGGCAGCGTAAACACTTTGATTTAATATACGCCATGCATGTGTAACAGTGGAGGTTAATGTTAACAGATTGACTTAATATGATAGGTTATTTATAACGTGCTTAATACCCAGAGGTTTCTAAGCGCGGACCTGGGGTTCAAACCTGTGTTGCTCTGTGTCTTCTTGCTTCCAAGGCGAGCCCGTTGCCCTTGAGCGACCCTCCTGAGACTCAAGGTTCCCATGCCCTTACTGAATCCCGTCTGATTAAAGGGCATGATGTTATTGATGGAGATCCAGCAGTTTAATTCCACTAACGGGACTCTTGCAAAAGACTCTTGGTTCACTTCTAGCCTCCTTTGTAAAGACCAGAATAATACCTGTATGCCATGATTCTGGTAGAATGTCTACTTATTTCTACATTACACATATCATCTGAGTCAGGGGCTAGAGAATTATTTACAGGTTATGTTAATAAGCTTTGTAATGGGGCGACAGGCTCAAACCAACATATGGTTGGTGCGGATTGCTGGTGGTCCGTGGATGTCATGCCGTCTGGGCTATGTGGCAGGCTGCTGATGTATGGGCTTGCTTGACCCTAATGATTGTAAGGCCCCAAAATACGGTTGTTCTTGACTGAATGTTTGTGTGAATACTGTGACACTTACCTGGACTTATTACACCGGCATGTTAGCTGCCACAGGCAATGTTGGCCTCCTGATTATGGTTGGTCTGCTGGGCCTGCGCCTCAGATATTTGGTAGTGTTGAGGGCTGATCTCTGCCAGTCCAGAGATCCATCGGAAGGGCAAACCAAACCCAGATGGAGGCCTGCAGCCATAAATATCTGCAGAAATCTGGTTCCCCCTCTGCTCCAGACCCGACGCAGGCAGAGTGGCTTACTGCTGAATTGCAAGGTGAGAGGTTATACTGGAGGCTATAGAATCCCTGAGGTCTTCTATAGAGTATAAGATCGATGCAATAAACATTTGTTAACCTGTTATGGCAAGCTGCGCGATCCTTTGCAGAAAGAATGAGTGTTATGTAGAGCAACTTGTCTTAGAATGCGAATACCACACATCAGGCCCAGGCATTGGTACAAGAGCTAACTCTGAAGTTGTAAGTGCTGAGAGAAGAGTGGAGGACCCTGAGGGGAGGTCTCACAAGAACAACATTAGGATTCTCAGCCTTCTGGAAGGAGAGAAAGGACAAGACGAAACTATGTGGATAACCTGCTACAGGAGATTAGTCCAGGGGCGCTGACACAGGGATTTACAATTGAGAGAGCGTACATATCCCTCACAAAGAAACCATCACCTGGGGCCCCTTTGGAACGCTTATTGTGAGGGTTCTGCATGAGTTTTTTAACACACGTTACCTGGGTAGGTCACCATCGGACCATGCTCTGCTGATTAGAACTTGGCTATGTAGGGGTTTACCCCTCATCCTGACATGGAAACTTAGGGATGAGACACTTTATTTGCTTCATATATTGCACTTTTATCCAAAGTGTCACAATCACAACTTGTAGAAGGGAAGAGAGATCGACACTCTCCCCGAACCACGGAAGCCGAATGAATTCGACCCTCCCATCGTGGTTGGCATAGGCGTCTGGTTGTAGAGAACAGGTCGCCACGTGGCAGCCAGTGGCGGGAAGAGGGGTTAGGGAGAGGTTGTGGACAGGATGGGGGAGGTTAGGAACACCGGATAGAGGGTAAGGAACTCCTACAGTGGATAGGACTGGGGAAGCACCGGGGAAAGAACCCTACCCTGTCTAACATATAATCATACAAATAATGCACTTTCCTGATTACTCATGAAACTCCAAATTCTGTCTGGCATGAAGCAGCACACCTTGATACATGTACTACCCTTGACACTCACAATAGACACATATAGCAAGCAACAGAATGAAACACATAATAGGGATTACTCCCAAGATGATTAGACAATGACACATGGCCCTTTGGGCAGCGTAAGCAACAGAGACAACATAGAATGAACCCCCACTAGTTAGCTTCACTAGATAGACTTCCTAAAGTCCTTTTAGGCATGACACATATGAGGGTTTCCTGTGCCCACAGCCACTATTCCTTTGATCACTGGTTGAGATATAACATATACATATGCCCGTCAGCTTAAACTGCCCATTCCTGTCCTTGTGACTCCCGTACTTGCCTTATGTCTGGGAGCCTCACGGGACTTCCCAGACATAGAATGCATAGCAGTAACCCTGCACGGGTTTCAAGTACTTCACATAACAATCACACTCTCACCGCTGTACTTATCTTATGTCTGGGAGCCCCGGAGGACTACCCAGACGTTGGAATCCGTGTCCTGAATCACCCAAACTCTCAGCGGCCCCTCCTGCTGCTCCTGACACCGCTACGGCGCTGTTTTCGTTCCGAGTCCATTCATGCAGTCCTTGGCGTGCGGCATGTCTGCTTTCCCATCGACCGACGAAACAAAATAAGCCACACCTGTGTTTCGCTGTTGCCTGCTAATAAGGAGTGCTCAATTGCATACAGCTGGTTCCCCGCTCACGTGCCGAACTACCCAGCATGCTGAGGCTGCTGGGAACTGTCGTTTATCCCCAATTCCTTCCATCCTGTAGCTTAATAGGCATTTTTAAGCAGCCTGCGTCTCTGCCAACCCTGAATCCTGACACAAAGCACTTTACATACATAGTAATGATGGTACAAAAAAAGAATAAATGATAAAAACACAGCTAAGGTAAATTAGATGACACCGGAAAAGAAGAATAAAGGAGATGAGATTTTAGGAGTTTCCTAAATTGTGATAGAGAACAAAAATAGCGGAGGTTAAGTGGAAGAGCATTCCAGAGTTTAGTCTCTAGAAGGTAAAATTATCTAAAACGTGAGGAAGCGCACGGTGGACGAGGAACAGTCAAGAAGAAGAGTGTCACAGAACGTAGATTATGAGAAGGTTGATATAAAGATAGTAGGGAACAAAGATAAGGAGGCTCTACAGCAAGTATACATATAAAGACAAGACAAAGAAACTGAAATTCAAAACAATGCTGAATTGTTAACCAACATAAGTGAGCCAGGTAAGAAGTAAGATGACTGGAAAAAGGAACACAAAAAATAATACAAACTGCAGAGTGCAAGATAGAGCGTAAAGGAAAAAGCTAATTTAGTCCAGCATAAAGAGAACAGTAATGCAAACCAGAAAGATCCATTAAATTAATCTGAATTCTTCTGGCAGGAAATGTAAGTAAATGATGGATTTTCTGGACGTTATATAACTGAAACTGGCAGGATTTGATCACCATAGTGATGTGGCTCTGTAAAGAAAAGGAATCAACAATAATACCTAGATTATGAGCCTGGAAAAGTGATATGTAGTGAATCAAAAGATATGAATAGAGAAGGAGAATATTTGAAGAAGCAGGAAAGAAAATAATTTCCGTTTTATTGGAATTTAGGCAAAGAAACTGAGAGAACATGCATAATTTCATGGCACGTAAACAAGCAGACACATTTTGATGAGTAGAGTCAGGAAATGATACTTGGATCTGAGTGTTGGCTGCATACAGCTGGACAAAACCATACCCAGATGTTAAGGAAGATAAAGAAGTGTAGAGTGAACAGAAGGGGCCCAAGAACAGAACCCTGGGGATCACCATGAGGGGAAGGGGAAGAGCAAGAAGAAAGACCTTTCCACGAGACCAAGAACGATGTGAAATA
Source organism: Ambystoma mexicanum (assembly GCF_040938575.1). Classification (NCBI taxonomy): domain Eukaryota; kingdom Metazoa; phylum Chordata; class Amphibia; order Caudata; family Ambystomatidae; genus Ambystoma; species Ambystoma mexicanum. The sequence goes on from NC_090921.1 coordinate 303,058,073, forward strand.
TGGGATTCAAACCAGGAGAGAGGTGACCCTTAAAAGCCCAAAGAAGCGAGCTTAGTGATTAAAGCCACTAACTGATGTGACATTTAGGGATCACCTGAGGGAAAACATTGAGGAATTTCTTTAGTTGAATGGGCAGTGGGGAAAACTATGACACGTTATGGGAGTATGTCAAGAATGCGATTAGAGGGTAGGTGATTGTTAAGGCTTGAGGAGTTCGGAAGACTTTGCTGGGCGACCTGACTAGGATAGAAACTAGAATTGAGAACGCACCTGTCCTAACAGTGCTATGCAACAGGGCTTGATCACTCTTCGGCAACAGTATTTTGGTGCTTGGAAGAGGCTGGGAAAATTTGATATAGAGTCCTAAATCGAGAATCTCCATGAACGAGGGGGTAAAGCGTGCAGACTTCTCGCTTGGTTATGCCGCAAGGAGAATCTACCATTTATGATATGCTTGATGGTGGATGAATGCGGGGAACTCTGGCAATCTCTGACTGAGATTAATACGATTTTCCACAACTATTATGGGACACTGTATGTGGGGTGAAGGAATTGGAATATATACTGTCCCAGATCACATTACCTAAACTGACGCTGGAACAGAGGGCATTTCTGGTTGCTCTCTTGTCAGAATTAGAATTATAGGTGGCGGTTTTCTCCCTGCTGTTCTGAAAAACACTGGGAGGGGATGGCCTCCCAGCTGAATTTTATAAGGTGCACAGTGGGAATGTGATCCCTAAGGCTTTCAGCAGCGCTTTACAGACCACGATAGGTGAGAAGCATACAAGCTATGTCAGTGGCTTCCTGGGCTCGACCACCAAATGCACAAAAGAGGAAAATAACTGCAGACATAAAATAACTTCAAGGGAATAAAAACACTACAACGTGTCAAACCCTGGTTTAACAGTGGGATACTTCTGCTGAGTATGCAAGAATCCGTGATTGTGCCTATTCTTGAACCAGGGAACCTGCAGCATTGGTGCGAATCCTGTAGGCCTCTCTATGCTGAATTAGGTTTTGAAGATCCTTGCCACTATGTTGACCGGCAGATTAGGACAGGGAAGTAGCTTGCTTATTTTTTTTTTTTTGAAATTTTATTTACAATTGATTTAGCAAATTTTACAAAAAAAAAATGATTCTGCTCATCTAAAAAGCGCACATAACAAGGGAATAAATCCTGCGGAAAGAAAGAAAGTCTGGAAGCAAGTAGACATCGGTGGACGAGATGGAATTATCGTTCCCTGGGTCTGCAAGATGGCGTTCTTCTGCGAGACTCTTTTATGGTGAGCCTCTCGCCTCTGGATCTTACTAGGGCAGCTCAGATGGAGAGCGAAGGGTGATCATGTAGAAAGCGGATTCCAAGATTTTTACGGTCGCATTAGTCCACCGGGTTTTTTCCCCTGCATTAGCCTGTTCCACCATATGGCGTCTTCCTCTTCTAGAAGTCCTGAGATGTCTGAACGCAGGTTGCACAAGTATGTGGCTCCTATGTTTCTTAACTCTGGGCAGTAGAAGAGGAGATGTTTTATTGTTTCTGCGTTGTCAGGATTGGTGCAGAGACGACAGCTGGTGATGTTAGATTTCGTCCTGATCGCCATGATTTCTTGCGTCGGAATAAGGTTGAAGCAAGCTCTCATGTATAGTTTTCTTAACTGTTGGTTGGGAAATTTAGTGCAGTATTGGATAGACTCCTTCAATCTGTTAAAGTTAGATGGTAGATCTTTAGTCAGCTTGTTTGATTGTGCCTTGGACAGAGTCTCTATCCAGTCTTGAGCCTGGAGCTTCGTTTTCACTCTTTCTGGGTTAGATTTTAGATCTTCGACTGTGCAGGCAATTTCAGTGAGCTTTTCTTTGAGCCTGTCTGCCATTTGTTGAAGATAGTTAATTGTCGATTTGCAATTTCCTCCGCTACGATTTTGTATACAGATAGACTGTCTGAAATTAATGTGTTTCTGAATAATTGCATTGCATTTTGAACCACAGTCACTTCAAGTGAGAGCAAACCCAGCTCTCTTCTAATAATGTCCATCGAGGTTCCATTCGACACTCCGAGGACAGTCTTCCAAATCAGACTCTCTAATTTCAGCCAGATGTCCTGAGGCATACTCAAAGTTGCCCCCATGCCGTATGTTAAGGTTGGCACCACTTTCCCTTTATAAAAGGAAATCGCTGGGATTAGGAAGAATTTGCCGTATTTTCTATCGATGGTTTTCATTTGGGCGGCAAGGTTTTTCGCTTTCCCCCATAACACAGTTTGCATCGTGGAGTCTTTTTCTGCTTGCTTATACATAAAGACCAGACTGGTTTTGTGCCGGGGAGGAACACCTCACTCCCCCTGAGGAGGTTACATTATGTCAGACAGGAATAGGGCACTGAATGAACAATATGTGGTGACTTTGTTGTATTCTGTCAAGGCATCGACTCAGTACATTAGAAGTGAATGTATGCTGCACTTTGATTTACACTAGGCCTAAAGCTAGAGTAAACACAGGAAACATTATTTCAGACTCATGGGAACTTCTTAAAGGGACAAGGCCGGGCTGCCTGTTGTCCCCCTATGTTGTTTATTCTGTCACTGGAACCACTAGGAGAGATTCTTAGGGCTGAATTTGCCTTGGCGGGTATAATGGTAAACAGCTCCAGAAATCTCATTTCCCATTATGCAGACGATATGCTTCTGTAAATACAGGATCCGGAGCAGAATATGCCATACAGTTTGGAGTTACTGGGCAACTTTGACACACTTTCAGGTATAACTATCAGTCGAAAGAAAACCCTGCTTTTTCCTATTGGTGGGGCTGGCAACCCGTGAGTGTACTCGGCTACCCGACTTTGGGCTGAGATGGGCTACCAGTTCCTTTACATACCTGGAGATTGACATTAACCATGATATACGGGAATCGAATGAACACAATACAATGCATGCACTGGAAGACATATCTAGGTCCATTGAATTCTGGAAGAAGCTACCTTTATCTCTGATGGGTGTTGCAGCGATGGTCAAGATGATCATCCTCCCCTGCGTATTGTATCACTTTTTTTTAATTTACATTTTTGTGTATTTGGCAAATTCCATGCCTATTGCACATATTGAAAATCAAATTAATTGTTACACACATGCAAATACATTTCATAAAAGATTACAATCATTCAATTCATCCTTAAAAACATACTCTAGCCTAAACTCATGCTGTATCTAGAAATTGGTTTGCCTTCGTACATGGGGGCAGTTGTAATTGACCGGATCTTGTTCCGTGCTTACCCTCTGAAGGTCCAGTTTGCCTATTGTATCACTTTACTAATGTCCCATTTGATGTACCTAGATCTTACTTTCAAACCCTGAACGCTAAGGTGGGGGACATTCTCTGGAGGGCTGGTAGACATAAAATCTCGCTGGACAATCTGCTTGAGATATGAAGATGGTATTAAATAAGCTCACTTGGAACTGGACTACCTTGCAGGGCAGGTACAGGTGGTCTCATGGTGGCCATCAGATGACACCCTAGACATGGAATGATTACATTAAAGGACGTATTGTGGATGGCAGCTAAGTGGCTGCTGTACTGGCAATATCGCTTGGGATTAGGGAAGAAACTCTGGCATAGGATATAGAGATTACTGGGGATACGCAAGCCTTACTCCCCTAATATCCCACTGTCGGCAGCTATTTGCCGGGGTAAGGTAGACGTTCAGACTGTGAGGTGCTGGGAGAGCAGGGGTGTGGCCACCTGGGGAGATATGTTTTGCGATCTGGCATTATCTGAATGTTCAGGGGGGGGTTGAGGAATATGGAGTGCCCCAAGGACAATTCCTGATGTACATTAGACTGGTGCAGACGGCAAAGTCCTCCTGGCAGCGTTTACCTGAAGAGGCGGAAGCTGATGGGACGCTTACAGTACTGTACGACTTAGTGGATAGTGGAGGGTGGGCATTGTGTGTCCAGATTGTATGGGACACTGCTGGCTAGAAAGTATAAAGGTGAGCTCAAGGTGAATGCACAATGGGAGAAGTAGTGGGATAATGCATTATTGTATGTGCAAAGGGTGTCCAGGAATGTTCGACATAAGCTTATCCAACTCCATAGAACTTACATGACACTATACAGACTAGCTAGATTTGCTTGATCGGCATGCCCCTGCTCCCATGGTGTTGGTGTGATGGAGCTGACTTGAGGCACATGTTCTGGTTCTTTTTGGTGGTGTATACATGTTGGGGTAACATTCAACTGAAAATGGGAACTGTGGGAATTACCAGGTTTAAATGTCATCTGAAGCATGTCTGCTGGGCATATAGCCCTACCCAAAAACTAACACACATGTAACCACAATGCTTGACTTAGCTTGTATTCTGGCGAAAGGCAAGATTGCTGTGATACATCTGCCCCACAATTCAGGGTTTGGTGGGATGATCTTAAATGATGGTCCACGGTGAAACTAAGATATGTATTTATTTATTTGCATTTTTAAAGCGCTCACACAGCCCGAGGGCATCGAGGCGCTGTTACAGGTATATATGTCTCTTAGTTGCGTATTTATAACACGCTTAATACCTGGAGGTTTCTAAACGCGGACCGGGGATCAAACCTGTGTTGCCTATTGTCAGAGTATGTTGCCGCTGAGCTATCCTCCCGGGACTATGGTATAGGAATGTACATAAGGGTACACAAGATGTAAATGGTAATGTTCTAGCTGGGAACTCACTTATACCATCACTGTTCCTTGTTTCTGATGATCTGCCAGCTTGATAGCTGGATCCACCTGGGTGCTGAAATATTCTGTTACTTAGCTGCTACGACTGGGGTATGCAATTCTTTTTGGATTCTTGAGTACAGGATGGGACTACACGTGCCAATAGTGAACATTCGCATACCCAACATTTAATTTGAAATTCTCATTTCTTATGGATATCATTCACTCTGGGATTAAAGGTATAGGCAGGCTGTGTCTTGTATATGTTTCTTTATGTTTTGTTATTGTTCTGGTAATGTTCTGGTTATGGAATTATTTTAATTCGTGCCATGGTATTTTATTTATTTGGAATGTCAATAAAAAGCATTTAAAAAGTCAATCAAATAACTTTGGTAATGTCACCCATGTGAAGCCACTGTACAGACTTTTCCAGGAGCGATTACTTTGTGGTCGCTGGTGGTCAAATGGTTTCCCCTATCTATTTCCCCCAAGCTTCTTGGGAGCCACCCCCCATAAGGGATGTTTTCAGCGGATGCTGCCGTGACTAGCCTCTAGGACACCTTTGTGTCTTTGGTTCTGGAGAGCATGATCAAGGCCCGCCATTGACTGGGTATTTTTCCTTCTGGCAGGAGCTTAACCATTTAGCATGGAAGGCCTTCCTGCTCTTTAATCATTGCTAAGAATTACTGCAATTTGTGTTAGTAGCCCCAAATTGCTTCTTAAGGGTGTTTTAGCATTACGTACAGCCCCATCATAGGCATGCCTGTAATTTAAATTCCCCCTATGATGAGGAGCAGCGTTTTTAGGGCGTTTTCTACCGTTTTCTTTAAAAGAATCAAAGTTATAGCATAGCATTTTCGTAACAAACAGTGGTAGAATTAGCATGAAGGCTACTTGTCAGTTGTTCCAGGCCCTCCATTGTTACCGGATCCCAAGAACTAGTGGCACCCATACTGTCAGATCTGCTGCTGGCTAATGCATTGCTTACTGATCTAGTCCAGTGTGGACATCGTAAAAGATGTAAACCAATGATAGATATAAGTTGGCCCTACTCGGGTTCCCATCTGTCCAACCAATACTATTCTGTCCACAATGATGTGTTGCCTGCCCAATGTTGCCTGCTTCTGATGGCCCTAAGCATACCATCAACTGAAAATGATCATTCTCCTCTCTAGGTGTAGCATACCTAGAAATATCACCACGGTGATTGAGGCGTTGTTTCCAGACACCCTCGTAAAACACCAAGGATGATCCACCTGGCAACAACCATTTACCATAATCAGGCCAAACAGTCCCAGGCGAGCTCACGTAGCTAGTGTAAGAATTGATATTTGGATACCCTCATGTATAGGCGAGTCTGCTGGGATTCTAGAGTTGAAATCCCCCAAGATGATCATTTGATGGGTTGTATAATGTCTCCCTAGAAGATCCTCTACCAAATGAATACCAGAATTTGTTTTTGCGACTAGGAGTGTGTATGCATTAATTATCAAGGTGGTATAGACCTAGTCATCAGGTGAGGTCCAGCTCACAGTGGCCACTACTATCAACTCACATGGTATATCGCTCTAAACAAGGTTGAACAATGGTTTAACACTAATAAGTAGGGTGGCCTAAAGACCCTTACTAGCCAGTATCTGTATCGTACGTATACCTCTAGTTCATCAGTAAGACACGTTTGTCGCAGAGACAAGATACCATATTCGCTACATTCAGTGAGCAGACTGCCTTGGCTAACTAGGTGTGTAGAGCCCAGAGAGTTTTCAGAGACTATGATAATCGGATTGGCTACGGGTTGATGGGCAAGCAACACCAGCTACTCTTCTCAGCGTCCCCAGAAGCATTAGTTCATGTGTTGTTCTTGCCCCCTTTCTATTAGCTGTAAAATAAATGGGGTCTTCTAGTAACTGGGACCCCCCTTTAAGTAGTCATGTGTCTTACAAGGTCGCCATCGCCCTTATTATACATGTTACCAGTGTCAGTGTTGGAACATTTGCCACATCTGTCTTGATTCTTTTTCTAGAGAGCAGTCATAACCTAACTGTGCAAGTGTATAAGAGAGGTGGCGCGTTCATTTTCTTTGAGGAGTTCAACTATCTCAATGTCCTCTGTATTATTGATACGCAGTGATCGTATACTATGCAGCAATCTAATGCACAATGAGCAATTTATTATGCATAACCTATCTGCGATTCCCAAGTCTGAGGAGTAAAAATGGGTTGAACGTAGGTCATGGGGTGCAGCTGTCTCCATATATACTGTGCAGGACATTGAATCCCTGAGTCCTGGGCACCAGCGATGCAGAGGCATAGTGGATCTTCTGGTGGCTGAAAGGTTTCAGAAGCCAGAATTGTGCCAGGAGGATGTTTTGGGGAGGAGCGATCTGTGGAAGGAAAGACTAATTCTTCAGAATTAATTTTACCAGACATAAATAATGTTCCTTTTTTAGCCTGTGGCATTTTCAGACATTTGCCTGGCAACTTAGATGCACACCTTTCTTGTGATTATTAGTTCTGCAAGTCACATTTATAAGCATGGTGTTTGAACCATGCATTGTTTTTCATAGGATTATAGTGGTGCTGGATACTGTAAGGCTCGGCCACAAAGGTGAGAGAGTTTTGGTTATAAACCTGCTAGAGAACCGCTATAGACCTTAGTTAATTGACCCTCACATGTCAGGTGGCTGGCCTTCCCATTGCCCCCCAAACGCTCTATTAAATTGTTGGAGGGTCGCAGGATTACCATTGGCACTTGCCCTCTGCCATCCACACCTGGGTTTCCGTCCCCTGATTGGCTGGAACTGGTCCCCTCAGGCCTGGGACCCAGCTCTGTTCTCTGTTCTGTGCACCATCTCAAGGTGATGAGAATGACTGTAGGCCTCATGAGTATGCTGGTCTGGTAACAATGGTGCCGGTAAACTACTCCGAGGTCTGACCTGGCGGGCGGAAGGGCACCCGCTCGCAGATTTTGACGGAAGCATCGGCACCGAAATCAACTGTGCCAGTGCTTCCGTCCTCCCCATTCCCATTGAGTCCTATGGGACTCGAATGGGAATAGGGAGTACATTTTACCCGTGCCTGGCTTTGAGGAATTACCGGTACTGCTGGGGCTGTAATTCCCCGGTTATTCCCCAAAGCCAGGTGCTGGTAAAAACACGACTCCGGCAGCAGCCATGCCGTTTTTACCGGCACGGCTACTGGCGGGTTGTAATGAGGCCCTTTGTGTACCCAATGTATTTGTTGATGTCCCCATTTTTCCTGTGAGAGTGCCCTCAGCATTGAAACTTTGTCTCTGACTTCATGTTTTACTTCATGTCTGTGTCGCTGAGAACTGTTTGTCTTCCCACCATGGGTGAATAACCATGTCTAGCTCGGCTGCATCACGTGGTTGAGGACCACAAAATCAAGCTCTTCTGGTGTGCAATTTATGAGGATTTATTCTGTTGTTCTGCAGATGGCCCCTTGTCATCTTAGGTTTGGAATGTGTTGCTTGTCTTTGACCTTGGCTGCAAGCCTTGGCCTGCTGTTCTGTGCAGCCTGGTTCTGCTTTCCCTCGTCTCTCGTCCTGCAGATTGTGGCGTCATGTAATCTCCACTATAGTTATACTATGATTTCTACACATCTATACCGTGCAATGTTTCCCATAGGTTAGTCATCTTTGGTCCTTCCAGGTACCTTACATGACACTGTAGTTCCATGGGGTTAGTTGTCAGATGTTTCTGCAAGCTGGCTCTGCATCTCTTGGTTGCCTTTCTTTCCACGTTTCTGCATTTGGCTAATGAGAAAAATAATAAAAGCTTCTGACAGTATGTATATATATCTGTCCTCTATCTACAGAACTGTTTAAGTATGTTCTTTGTGTATGCACGGGTATGTTTGTGTAGCTCCATGCATGGTTGCGAGTGTACTTCATAACTAACGTGGCTATGTCGTGGTTCCACTAACGATGTCAGTACATTGTTTTCTCAGCATTACTCAACATCGTCCATCGAGGCATTTGGTCCATAACTAATGCTGAAGCACCTGGATCCATAAAGACATTCGCTGGATAGGGTTTGAATAGCTGTCTAAGGGAGTACTTTTCCGCATACGTGTATGTTATTGCCCCTCCTAGGGGCTGTCCCTATAGTGAGTGGCTTCATGTGTTTTTGACTCTTCGGGCTGTCTTCTTCATGGGGGTGAGGAGGGGCATTCCAGGTACCCCCTCTACAGTCCCCCTTTGGTTGACTTGTCGACCAAGCCACCGTACTTCATCACTCTTGCTAGCCATATCTTTGTTACTCCTCCAAGATGCCATAGTAATTTGGATGGTCATCCAAACTCCAGGTCATGTAACTGCAGTGCCCTTTCGGGTTGCACCATATCCATTTCCCACAGTATCTGTTGTCAAAAGGATTGTTGAACTTTATCATCTCAGTCGGGAATAGTGGACATTCCTTTATCGTTGCCCTCAGGTTATTTCTTTCTTCTACTATCTTGCCCTTTTTCTTGTTGATGTTTGTATCCACTAACACTTTCATCCCTATTGTTTTCTCAGTAGTTTTGTGACATTGTGTAATGCAGATCTTGACCACACACAGTCCCCCCAGTACTATATTAGTGCTTCTATTAGTACCTTCAGTCTGTCTGCTATCCAGGCTGGCATCCATGACCATATGTATGACAACCAGCTCTGGTGTGTTCCTGTTCCTTTGGCTTCCTTCTGCATTTCCAACAAACTTGCCACTGCTTCTGTCAGCGTGCCATTCTTCATCATTTTGAGGCACAAACATACAACAGGAACTCCCGATCTTGGCACAAACCCCTCCTTCCATTGCTGTGAGAAGGTCTACAACATATCTGTTTTGGAGTGCCATCAATCTTACTGCTTGGAGCTCTTCTTTTATGGCGTTGAAGCCATTTACTGTAGAGTTTGTCTGCATCACCTCCCATCTTGTTATCTGCAACCATTTTGCATGTGTATATCTCTGTACAGCTGGAACTACTGATGCGAAAAACATTTCTGTCCTACTGAACAACCTCAGGTGGTACATCATCTAGTGATGCTTCTGATTCTGGTGAGAAATATTTGTCCCTCTTCACTCTACTCACTTCCACTGACTGTTTGTTTCTTCCTTTTTTCCTCCATTTTTACCAATGTCTTCTTTCTTTTGTTAGTCTCCATCTAAGGGAAGTTGTCTGTCTTGATGTCCTTCTCTGGCACCACCAGTAATGGCATATTGATGTGGACCAACAAGCAAACTCCTCACCAGTTGGGTGGCAGCTTCTCGTATGCATTGGATCTGCATGCCCAATAGTGATCCATCAAGACTGCTGTGCCAACCTTCATTGTTGGATGCTTTTCTGTGTACCTGCACTCTGTGTTTTCTCCAACCTTTACTGCACCGTTATTCTGGTGACATAATGCTGGGATATTCAGTGGTATTATGGGCAATGGTCCAGTTTAATAGTCTGCCCAGGTCAGTAGTTTAGTGCTTGCATCCCATTCTCTCAGGCACTTGTCATTTTCTCCTTGCACTGTGTTTACTGGTGCTTGTCTGTGCCTTTCTACCTACTACTCCATCCTTCTGCTGTGTATACATGGCCATACACAAGCATTTGTGGTCTTTCCCAACATATTGGTTCTCCTAATTCATTGCCCCCCCCAGGGCAATTTGTTCAGTGTTATTGGTTTTGTCTCTCCTTTCTGTGGGCCATCAGTTAGGTTACGTATTGTGTATGGTCTGATCTAATTGCCAGTAATTGTTCATCATGTCAAGAGTCTTTATGTTACTGTCTTCATAGGGAAATGGAGCCTTGGACATCCATCTCAATGTTGCTGTCTTCCCTTAGAATCTTCCTCAGGTTGTGACCACGGAGAGGTACATGAGGCATTGTGCTCTTGCTACTGGTATTGCAGTTGCTATAAATGTTCTGGAGGCACTCATGTCATAGGGGATTAGTGAGCAGACATAGCAACTCTTCCCAGTGGCTTCTTTGCCTACTTACCACATGTTGTTTGACACTCAAGCAGTACCAGTGAGATATAGGTCCATCCCCCTCATGTCTGAATCAGCACTGCACTTACCTCTCCTTACTGTGCTTACAATGCTCCCCGGTCCACCTGACATGGTTGTTCCACCTACTGGAGTTGGGCTAATGTTAATAGAGGATACAGCGGTATCACTAGTGATGAGAGATTTGCCAAAAAATAAAAGCAAAATCACCACTTGGAAATAAGAGACAAAACAAGATGAGCATTTTCTCAATAACCTATCCATTATCTGTGCTGGTTGGATCCAGGTGCAACTTGTGCTTGAAGATATCAGCTGCCCGCCTGAAATTTGCAGAATGAGTGTTAATGGATTAGTATTGTATTAGTTCAAGCCCTGTAGACCATGTAGACTGTCATGACAAAAATTAATACTTTCTCTCCCCCAGCTTTATTTCTAGGGTATCTGAGGACTGCAACGATGGATGAGTTACCTCTTTCTAGTGTGTTGTGCCAGGTAGTCTATGAAGACATGGAAATACACACTAGGATGACGTCCCTGATGCCTGTTGGATCTTCTAACAAATTGGACAAATTGACCTTGGAATGTGGCAGGATGGGGATCAGTGGGCAGCATGGAAAAAATGCAATAAAAACTATCTTAATTTCACAATTAATGTGTGCGGAAAGAAAAATAACAGACAGTGTACCCACACTCTGAATGTGTAGGAAGTCCTTTCTCTAACTCTGCAGCCTGTGAGCGAGTAACCATTGGGTGTCCTCCATTTGGCTGTGCTGATTCCAGGTTATTGTTCTGCTCTTCGGGTTGTGGATCATTGGTCCTTTCGATGTCAATGCTAGGAGAGGCCACTGCTTTGTAGGGCTTGATGTCGCTGATGTGATTCCAAGTGGTCTTTCCAACTAACTTAACTGCTCTCTCAGTCACAAGTTCTACTATGTGGTGGCCCGTAAATCGTGGGGCATCCCACTTGCACGCAAAAGAACACAATCACCTGATACAAGGTGGCTGCTTAAGTAAGTCCTTGTGGTTCTCGGCGCTGGTGTTCTCTTCTCCGTCTTCAGGCCTCTCCTTTTGTCTTTGAAGCGGTTCATAAATAAAAGAGGCACTAGCAATCAAGGAAGTTATATAGTCGTACATTTCCTGACCCAATACATCAGACAGATTGTTAGCATCCTTTATTGCCCTAGTGGGAGGAGCCAAGGAAAGTTGCATGCACCGTCCTGTCACCACCTCATGTGGGGTTAAATGATGGTCGGACCCGGGCTAAGGGAAGGCAATGAAGCCAGTTATTACTCAGGGTCTTCTTAATTTTGGCAATAGCCTCCTTGAGAAAGCCTTTGAGGCATTCACCTATCCCGTTTGCTTGCAATGTGCCGGAACGTCTCATTGGCGAAGTGAGTGGCGTTGTCAGACCACAGGACCTCACACACGACCCATCATGGGCATATCTCATGTACCACGAATTTCGCCGCTCTAATGGCGTCAGGATGAGAACAAGGACCAGCCTCGATCCAACACGAAAATGGACACACAACCACTATCATGTAGTAATACACTTGACAAACTTGGATTATGTCGACATAGTAGACATGCAGGTGTTAGAATGGACACACTGGGCGAGGTATCGCTCCTCTCACTACCCTCAATGTATGACCTGCAGTATATTGTTTACACATTAGACAATTAGTCATGAACTTGGCCACGTGTACCGCCAAGTTAGGATAGAACCATGTTTCTCTAATATGAGCAGCAAGCACCTCCTTCCCTGTATGGGTTGGATAGTCTAATTGTGTCAGAGCTGTGTGCAATAATGCATGCGACATTGCCACCTTCCCTGTGTTGTTTTGCTGCCATAGGGCGTCTGTCGGAGACACTGTACATCCCCTACTTAGCCACAGCTCTTGTTCTTCCCTGGGTGCAACTCCATAATCTGTGTTACTGGTAATGTGTTGTACCCTTCTTTTAATATCATAGTACTTGCATAAGCGCACGTGGTTCAAGTCCTCCATTTCTATAATGACCCCAAAGTAGGCAGCACGATTTGCTTCCGTGCCTGCTTCTTCGCTACCCCTGGAGATGGGATCCTTACCTTTTGTGTGTGCTTGGCACTTCACTATTGCTGTTCGTTCTGGAAAATCTATGACCTCTATCAGTCTGACCAATAGCATTGTGTGCTGTACTGGTGACCCATCAGCTTGCCTGAAGCCTCGCCTCATCCAACATGCACTGTGGATGTCATGTAGGCCGAGTCAGAGTAAATCATCACTTCCAACTCCCTGCTGTGCTCTAAAGCCAATATTAAGGCCACCAATTCAGCTGCTAGTGCTGAGTAATATGACAACAGTCCTGCACTTGTATCTACCTTGCTTGTCCCATCCTCTCTGTCTCATGACTGTTGTCCCTGCATGCCTTTCCCCAGTCGTTTGGTCAATTGTTGTAGACCCATCAATGTAAAGGACATCTCCCCCCTCAAATGCGTCCTCCTGCACCTTGCTAGTGTCACTGAATTCCTCTGTTTGCTGTGCAGTCGTGTGCATAGTCGCCGTCGAGAAAGGTAGCTGGGTTAATTAGTCTGCATCTCAATATCTTGAGAGCTGGGTTAGATAGCAACACCTCAGACCCCAAATCCCTCTGTCTTGTCAGTGTGCTCTTTGGTCTTTCCAGTATTGAAAAAGAGAGCATGCTCCACGTAAAGAGTGGTGTTGCATCTGTAGGGAACTCATGGTGGAAAAAGTAGAAACCGACACAAGTGATCACAGTTGAAGGTTGTTTATTAAACTGTATAATTGATGTGAAAAATGCCTATTCTAAACCTAAATCTAAGATGGGAGCAAGCTACGACCATCAAATAATACTCAGTCCAAGTGGCGTCCTGTGAAATAAAAAGGGCCTATACTAAAAAAAAAAACTATTGCCAATCCTTACCGCCAAGTTACAAAATAGTGTGGGATAATGTTCACCAGAAAAGAAAGAAGTGTTCACAGAATGATAAGTCAGGATGGTATGGCTGGGTCTCCCTTCCCCATGTTTTAAGCACGGGACAAAGCGGTACTGCTGAGCACAGCACAGTCCTGGGCCTCTCCAGCACGAGGTTCACAATTCCATTCAAAAATACCAGAACCTTCAAGGACCAAGTCTCTTTTCTACAAGGTATCTTGCCTTAGAAGGCCTGCTGGATCAAAAAAACAACAAACAGTTCCTTCAGTGATCTTGCACATTGGGCAATTGCTCTTCACCCCTTGGATCTCCCTCCGCTGGGCTTGGATCCTTCTTGCAACATGGGCCTCCCTTTGTCGGGTTCACTATGGCCTTTCAATCCGAATATCAATACTATAACAATGCAGGATTTAGTTCTCTTAGCTTTCCCTTGGCACCCCTCCGTCGGGTTCACATAGCTATCCTTAACACAGTTCATGTTTTACTTCATCTCATCTGAAAGCATGGTTTCCTTTCTTATAGCTTTCTCTTGACCATGGGTCAGAGACTTTCGATTGTACAAGGGATTTGACGTGACCCTTGTAGGACCACTCTGACACCTCACAACGCCCTTTTAGGGCCTTATGGTATTGGCAGTTTCAATACAAAAAAAAGGGGCCAGCGAGAGTCCTTCGAATGAGCACTCCTTCGACGCCAGATCACTCTGCAGCTGGCCCTTCTCTGGGCTTTCCCCAAAGTTCAAACACACTAAAGTTCTTTGTTCACAAGTTCCTTGCATTCACATAATGTTGCTGATTGCAACCTTGGGCTCAACACAGTTTGGTTTGCTATCGGGTCTCTCTGACTCACCGGCTTTTCTGAACCTGTTGGCTTGCCTTGCTTCAGGAGTCAAGGACGGTACCATGGTGGCCAGCATGCCTCCCCGCATGTGCTATCAATGTGGGAGGCCCCCATGCACCATTGACATCTGTTACTCCACACGTCAGCTGTAAATCCTGTTCTTATATTTCCTTTTTTGGATGCTTCATGGGTCTGGTTTGAAAAGGGCAAAGGCACTTCCCTCCTTGTTGTTGTTTCAGCTTTCGCTGCCTTTCTTCTCCATTTGAACTGCTTTCCTGGAATAGCTGCTTCCTTTTGCGGTTGGCCTTGCTTGCAGTGTGCTTTTGTGCTCTGCCTTTTATTCCTGTGGGGGAAGGCAAAGGGCCGTCAGGTGTGTGTAGTTATTGTGAATTGCCTGACTCTGCCTGACCCTTGTATTGGGACATGTCAGGTAAATGGCTCTGTTGTTAGTCTGTTGTCTGTAACAGTGTAAGAAGGTGTTTGTGTTGGAAAAGGGGGTTAGAGCTTCTAAATATCCTGCAGGGTAGGATGGGGAAAAGGTGCTGCAAGGAAGGGGGTACCGCATCTAAACCTTGGGTGTCACACTTCCACTCCCCGAAGACCCCTCATCCAGGTGATCCCCAGGTGATCCTCCCCCATTGGACCAACCCCAGGAACTGGATCCAATAGCGATGGCCGTGTCCTGGCCACCCGGATGACAGATATCCGAGGACTAGCGGGTTTAAATTCCTTCAGATTTCTCACACATCCTATGGCAATACTTGTGGACTTGTCTACTGTGAATGCGGCAGCAGCCAATGCCGGTTCACATGGATAGTGTCCTCTCATGACTGGAACTAATTTCCCACTGCAATATGCTAGAGGCTTGTGCCCCAGGCTTGTCTTTTGTATCAGTACTGTGATCATAACCACTCCATCAAAGTGTGAGGAATATGAAGAATTCCTTTTGATAATCTGGGATCCCTAACATAGGAGCTGTGCATATTGCTTCCTTTAGCTCATTGAATGCCTAAGTAATTTCTGTTGCCCATTGTAATGTCTTCTCCCCTCTCTGTGCTGCTTTCAGTGCGTTCAATAGGGGCCTACTGTAAGTGCTGTAATCGAATACCCATGCCCTGCAGTAATTGCATAATCCTAGGAACTGCTGCATTTGTTTTATTCATGGGTTTTGCTGTCCTGTGTATTGCATCTGCCCTTCTGGTGTCACTCTTCTGCCATTTTGAGATATCATCTGTCCAATGTTCCACACTTCTGTCCGACAATATTGTGGCTTGGCTTTGTCTACCTTGTACCTCTTTTCTGCTGGTACTATCAACATGTGTACTGAGTAATTTCTACACTGTTCCCCTGTCTTGCTGCAAATTAATATGCCATCTATGTACTGTATGACCATGCTCTCTATCTGTACATTAACTAGGCCCATTTGCTGTGCCCTATTGAATATGGAAGGTGATTCACAGTACACTTGAGGAAGTCTCGTATGTTTCCACTTTTAATTTCTATATAGAAATGAAGCTACGTCCTGTGAGTCAGGGTGTAATGGTATGGAGGAGAATGCATTCTTGAAATCCATGACCGTGAAGTAGGCAGCTTCTGTGGGGATGCTGTACAAAATTGTTGCTGGGTTCAGAACTAAAGGATATTCTGCTTCTACAATATGGTTAAGAGGGCGCAAATCCTGTATAAAACGCCATGACCACCCTCCTGCTTTTTCACAGGGTACACATCCGTGTTCCATGGTGATTCTGATGGCACTTGGATATCTTGCTTCACTAGTGCTGCAATGGACTCATAGATACCTTTGTCTGCCTCTCTTGAAAGTGGGTACTGCTTAACTAGTGGTAAAATTGCTCCTGGTGTCAGCTTTATTTTCACTGCTCCTATCCCCTGCAGAAGCCCTACACCATAGGGATGTGTGGTCCATTGGATGCTGGCGACCTTTGGAAAATCCTCCTTGAGAAAGGTTGGTGGTGCTTTGAGCGCCATCGCCATTCTCTGTGGTACCTCTCTGTAATGTATCCTCACCCAATATGTGATGTTCATTTCACACACTATCTCATGATCTGATCTGTTGTCTTTGAATAGTTCTTCATTTGTAACTGTGGTCAATCTGTACCCCTCTGTCACGGCGATCACTGCTCGCCATGGTCGGCCTGCGTCATCTGTGCCATGCACTGCTATGCAGTTGTCCCCCACTATTACTGCCTCTACTTCTAGTGGCACTATTTCCCCTTCTTCCATGTCTAATGGTATCTCTGGCCTGAATAAGTACTCATTTGGAAGGGCCACATTTTCCCCTGGATCCCTGCTATTATTATCTCAGTCCCATTCTGGAACAGCTCCTCATCTACTGGTAGCCCCCTCTGTACCCTTTGTCCACAATAGGCATGAATTATTTCCCTCAGGTTTAGAAAGTGTATCCCTGGTGCGGAACACACTATCCGCTTGTCAGTGAATGAAATGGTCATGTTAAGTCCGCTTATGATGCCTCTCCCCAGTATGTTTACAGGTGACTGTCGAGAATATATTAGGGGCAAAGATAGATTGTGCTTACCTACAGAAAGTGCAATATCTTCTGTAAAAGGAACCACTTCCGTCGCCCCAGGGAATCCTTGAGCATTCATGGCATCGCCTGACGTACTATATTTCCCTTCCTGGATGCAGGATTTAGTCGCCCCTGTGTCTATAAGAAAGGAAAAAGTATTGTCACCGCAATACATTGTACTCCTACGTCGCGTCCCCTTTCTTCCATACTGTATGGGGCATCCCTTTCTAGGGACGGGAGATGGAACCTTTTTCAGCAGAAATAAATCTTTTTCCACTTTAAATTTAGAGGCGCGCAGGGGTGCATTCTTGGGAGCATGCGTTCCCCTGACTCTGCCCACCCGCGCCACTCCCTAGGCCTCTTTTCGGCATCAACAAGAGTGTACCGCTTTCACCAGCAGCCTTGGCTTTGGCTTCTGCCTTGTAATTCCATGCGTTCTTCCCTGGATGCTGTCTTTTGTCTTTTTCCTTTTAATATGATACTCGGTCCTCTGGCACCACGCTCCTCCCTGGCGCATGTCGTCGTCAGCGGGCTATAGCAGGTGTGAAGCCTGCGAGGGGCTCTTCCCTACATCTGACTCCCATGCTCTTTGCTTCCGCTGCCTTGGCCCTAATCATGGCTGGGAGGGTTGTACCGCGTGTGACGCGCGTACATTGCTTGCTCTGAAGAACAGGTTAGCTCGGTGGAGAGAGATCTTCAAATGATCGCCCCCATAGGACTTGAAGAACTTCGTCAAGTACAAGTCAAGGCCCAAGGTAGGGCCACTTTTTTTTCATCCACACCACGCAAGGGAGACTCCTTCCCCAGGAAACATCTGAGCGGGAGGGACCGTCCAGGTTCTAACACCAGCACAGGTACAGAGGCTTCTTCAGCTACAGGCTGCCAGGCCGCGGGATTGCTAAATCCTTCCGGTGACATTGCTGAGGGACCGCAAGGTTCTTTTATCAACTGTCCACCCGAGGGGCTTCACCCTACTACCAGACAAATGTCTGAGGGGGCGCCTGTATGCAGCACTACCGGCGACACAGCCGATAGCACAACGCCTACCAGGCCCTGTCCTGAGGTGGAGGGTAGGCCTCAAGTTCCACCGCCAAGAGTTCAGGAGGAGGCCGGGCCCAGCGCGGCAAGCAACACGACATAAGCACATGGCATCCACCCCGACAAAATGGCCACTGTGCCAGACAAAATGGCTGCTTGACCGATGCCACCCCCCCTTTTGGGGAGCAGGTGGGAAAATGATTTTCCAGGTGGGACTGGTCTTCGTCAGGTACGTGGCCTACAGCATATCCTTCAGTGTCACAGGGCAGATACACCCTGCATGCAGCAGGGCAGAGTACGCCCAAGCCTCAACAACCTAAAGGCCCTGCTCCTACTCCCGCGCCACCTAGTGCCCCACCGGCCTGTTAGGACATTTTTTTTTTAAATGTTCCTCACTTTTATGACGTCCCCTCACATGGGACCCATCCTTTGGGATGTGATCAGGAACATGCTGTCTCCAGTCCCGCCGCTAGCGTCCAGTTATTCCTCCTATGGGGCTCCAGTGCCTAAGACAACTGCACAGCCACAGCTGCCCACGCCGGGCCCCACGATTCTGGCACCCCTGCCTCCTGCAGCCCAGGCGGTTCCCCACCAGACTCCACAGCAGCCTCCGGCACGGGTCAGCACACTGCAGCCTTCGGTGCCCAGTACTCCTCCACCTTTTCCAGACCAGCAGGACACCCTGGTGGACAGTGCGGAGAAGAAGAACCCTGACACGCCATATTCGGCCAAGGCATTCCATGAACGGGCTCGTAGGTCTGTCAGAATACTTGGGGTTTCCACAAACTGAGGTTGAACAACCAGAGGTGGGGGTTCTGGCGGAGGTCCTCACTCTATGCCCCTTGGCTACAACAGGGATTCTGATGCAGAAGGCCGTTGTCACCTTAGCCAAAAAGGGATGCTTAAACCCCATTCGGCGCAGCCTACCAATCCGCGCCTCAACGCCAAGTACAGGCAATTGGAAGGGGCTCCACTTTTGCTGTTGGCACAACCCTCAACCATACTCCTTGGTGATTGCTGAGGCCTCACACTACTCTATGCCGCAGTCTTCCTTGGCAACTTCATCCTATGCGCGCCTTGATAAGGAGGAGAAGGTCTTGGAGGCATATGGTAAGAAGGTCTTGATGCACATTCGTCAGTTTAACACGGATGCTATGCTCGCAGCAGGAATCAAAGGCATCAGCAGGAAATAGCTGACTTCCTGCTTCAAGGTGTGGCTGGCAGAAGCAAAGATGGTGGCTTAAGACATCATGTAGTCCACAGTGGCGCATATAGACATCTAAGGCTGTGCCATCTGCATCACTACGGACATGAGGAGAACGGCCTGGCTACGGGCTCTTAAATTCAACCCGGATGTCCAGGAGCTCATATTGGACCTTCCATTCGAGGGTGGCAACCTTTTTCATTCCACATCCGATGAGGAACTGGTCAAGAAGAAAAACAGTTCCCAGACTGCAAAATCCTTATCTATCCTCACAAAGTCCATGCCCAAGACGTACAGCCAGACGCACCAGCGTTCCAACAAGGGGCAGGTCTTTGGCGGGTTTCGGGGCTTCCAAGAGC
Source organism: Ambystoma mexicanum (assembly GCF_040938575.1). NCBI lineage: Eukaryota > Metazoa > Chordata > Amphibia > Caudata > Ambystomatidae > Ambystoma > Ambystoma mexicanum. The sequence goes on from NC_090921.1 coordinate 303,077,676, forward strand.
AAAGGTCAAGACTGCTGGACCTATCTCCAAGTCAGCACTACCGTAAACGGCCCAAAGCGGGGAATATGGGCTTCTTTCAGTCCCTGTCCTCGGCTCCAGTCTCAGAGGGAAAGAAGGCATGACACTCCCCTCTGGGTCCACCTGTCTCCGGTGGGGGGCAGGCTTGCACTTGTCGGGGCAATTTCCCAGGGGCCGGCAGGGCCGTCCGCGGACCTCTGGGGTTGGGGAAGCCCCAACTCCTCCCGCGTCCCAAAGGAGTATGAGGCACACACAAGAGCAAAGAGTTACTGCTGTTTATTGCACAAAACAGACGGGGACAAGCTCTCAGGTCATAGGCATCCGGGAGACAACTCGTTCATGGTGGGCTCGCAGGCCCTTTTTCTAGCTGTATCACGCGACTATGTGCGTCACCTGGGAAAACTAGCCCCAAAACCTAACGCCATCTCGGGTTGGTTCCCCGAGTGGTGGGGTCAGTATAGACACATATAGTGAAAACTGTTAGTGGTGGAGGAAGGGTCAGGTGGTACGCTTGGGCCGTCCCTAATAATTGCTACAAGAGAATCGTTACAAGGGGACAATTAGTGATTGGCTAAACTATAGTGGCATCAATGGTGAGACCCTCATATTCTGATTGGCCCACCCGCGAGCCCCCAAGCCTGGGACCATCACTGGTCCCAGCTCACGGTGTACCTGGTGCTGGCAGGAAAGTATGACTATGTGACAGTGACAGACAATGGACAGGTCTGACTATTAGCTGGTGTGCATGTCTTTCCCATCGCTGTCGGTGTCCAAATTGTCACTTCATTGTTGCAGTCTGTGTCCCAGTCGTGAGACCCCAGCTCTTCTCTGGTCCTTGGCGTTTGGCATCGTATCAGGTCAGTATGGTCACATATTGTGTGACCGTGGCTGAAGGAGAATTATGAGCATTTGATTTGTATTTCGGCTCTGAGGAGCGTTTAGCAGTGACAGGTGTAACCATGGCACGGGGAGCGTGGCATGTAGATTGCAACATTGCAGCCTTAGCTGTGGGCTCTCGTCGGGGCTCGTTCTGCATGATCAGCACCTTGAAGCTTTGTCTGAGCTGCTCCAGGCTGGGGACTCTGGTCTTGTGGCCTACCTTGGCCTGGTTTATGGGTGGCAGTACATAGTCCTTAATATGGAAGTCGCGAGGGGCGACAGAGATCCATATGCATTAGTCCATATACAGGGTTACATCTTCATGGTTTTAGTGGCGAGTAAGCGCCTGCAAGTATGTACATGAGCTCTTCTGGCGTCTTGCGTTTCTGCGGTGCTGTAGTTGGCCTACGTGAAAAATAACAATGATGCGTGTGTGAGTGTAAGTGGTCCTCTACATCATAGCACTGAGTATGTTCTTCGTGTGAATTGGTGTGTGTATGACCAATGTGCTTGGTGGCACGTGTGTTTTTGACCGCTGGCTATGTCGTCCTAGCATCTCCAGCGATGGTGGTACTTGTGGTTGCAGTCGAATTGAGTTGATCCATTTGGTCGATGTCAGCTCCACCTGATGTTCCAGCACGTGGTTTGAGTAACGGTCAGCTTCCCTGGGTGTGGGGCGTGGCTACCCTGGATCTTGACATCTGGGGCGGCAGTGAGCGAGTCGAATTCTCTCGCTGTGGGTTCTTGGGTCGTGACATCCTAGGCCATGGTCTGGATGAGAATCGGGGGAAGTGATCGTCCCATTTTCCCTCTTCAGTCCCCCCTCTGGTCGACTTGTCGACCACAAAATTATCCACTCTCTTGTCTCCTCGTACTCGCCATACCCTCGTTATTCCGGCCAAGTGTCCGTACCGGTCCACATGATCTTTAATGACCAGTACATATAAACACATCCGCCACCGGGTTTGCAATAAACCCATTTTCCAACGTAGCTTTTCGAGTTCCTTGGGTTCTCAACTTTTATGGATGGTGGATACACGTCTGTTTCTACTATCTGCTCGCGCAGCCGTTCACGTTCCTTAATGAGGATGTCTGTGTGTTGGTCGTCTTCAGCTGGCAATAGGACGTGCATGCTGATCATTTCTTCAGCAGTACGCTTTGATCTTTCCTTCCATACCTTTATCCCCATCAGAATAGCCATTCATAAAATTACGCATCCTGCCACAACCTTAAGACCATCTGAGAGCTATGATGGCATCCAAGACCAGATGTAAGAGCACCAGCTACCGTCCTTCTTCACTCCCTTTGCTTCTTCTTCCATCTTGGCGTGCATCTTGGCCAGCTGTGATGCTGCCTCAGATAACGTACCATTGTCCTCATCGTTGGCAGGGTTAAACGTGCAACACGAACTTCCAATTTTTCCATTGCTGTCAGGAGGTCCAGCACATATCTGTTCTGTAGGGCCACCATCCTGATCGCTCTTAGTTCTTCCTTAATCACGTTGAATCCGTTAACTGTGGAGTTTGTCATCATTAGCTCCCATCTTGTTATCTGGAGCCACTTCGCATTTGCATATGCCTGCATCCCTGGATGTACGATAGAGGAAAAGAACATTGCTGCTTTGCTAAAAAGCCTGTGTGCTGTGGAATGTCACTCACAGCTATATCTGACTTTCCCCACAGGTAGTTTCCTGTCAGCGGTTCTCCTTGTCTTTTTACTCTGGATAAGTGTGTAGTGTCATTTCTTTGCTTGCTTCCTACCATCTTCAGTGATCTCTTCTTCCTTTTATTCCCTTTGTCCATTTTAGGGAAGTCCTCCAGGTTGACGTGTTTTTGCGGTACTACCAGTGATGGTACGTTAATGTGTACCATAGTGCACACTCCATTCCACAACGGTGGCAAGCTGTTGTATGCCTTCGCTATGCAGGCCCAATAGTGGTCCATCAGAACTGCTGTTCCTGCACCCCCCTTTGGAATCTTTATTGTTCTCTTGCAACCTTAATTTGCTCCAACATCAACTTCTCCATCATTCTGGTAACACAGTGTTGGTGCTGTGAGTGGAAATATTGTTATGGGTTCCTCCTCTTTATCCACCCATGTTTCCAGTGCTGCACTCTTTGTACATGCCTTGTAGCATTTGTCGTTTTCTTGCACTGTCATCACCGGTGACTTTGCCAAAGTCAACATTTTACTTCCTACAACTCCATCCACCCATCCGCCTTTAGTGTATACCTTGCCATATATTAATATTAGTGGCCTTTCCCAGCATCCTGGTTCACCAGCAACTTATTTTACGTACCACTCGCATGGTAGGTAATTCAGTGTAACTGCTTCTGTCTCTCCTTTGTCGGGTCCATCTGTTATGTACTTGAGCCCTTTGGTCTGCTGCCACGATTCGTCATACATTGGTAGTGTTTTGATGAAGTTATCCTCATAGGGCTAAATTGACCTTGATTTCCATCTTAGTGTTGCCCTTTTCCCTTGAAATCGTCCACGTGTTTGGAACAATGCTAGATATAACAAGCATTCAGCAGTTGTTGCAGGTACTTCAGTTGCCATGAACGTTCTTGAGGCGCTCATGGCGTATGGGATCAACGAGCACACATAGCAGTTGTCCTTTGTCGTGTCCTTACCAATTTTGGACATGTGCTTGTACCACATATTGTTGGAAACATGTGCGGATTCTGTAAACAATGTGTCCACCCCATGTACATCAATAGAAACACTATGTTTATCCTTCTTTATGTTGGGCTCCGTACTACTTGTACCACCTGACACCATGCACCTTGCAGCCATTGTAGGGGAGACGTTAGTAGAGGAAGATGCCATCACATAGAAAGCATAGTAGGCCTGCCAGACAGTGGCAGTGGCAGTAATCAGACCAGTGGTGAAGAATATCCCTAACATTTTTATTACAGTTGCTATTACCACTGGGATGTCTCTCTTACCTTTGCTGCTGTCCTGCAGCTACTTTACTTTAGATGATATAGGTGCCTGCCTGAAAGTCTCTCAAAATATGCATTATCAAGCCCTGCGTATCAAGTAATCGTTCAATGCCCAGGTGAAAAGCTGTTCTCACGCTTTCCTTACCGTCCTATCTCTTAGGGCGGGTAATGCTGCGTGGAGATGTGGAAATGATTGTGTTATTATCATAAGGAATGTGTTATAATATACACGTATTCTCCTTCGTCTTAAGTATTGTGGCCTTTTTATAATGTATACAAACCGGTGCGACAGTGCTTCTGGGGTGTTATCATCTGCGGGCAGCATTTACCCCTGGGCAGTGACGTATGCTTCAGTTACGTATGTTCCTTTACACAGTGTGGTGTATATTGCAGATTGTTTTGACAATGTTCTTCATTAATTGGTGGCTGGTGGGGGTACACTTTAGCTAACTTATTTACTTTGTCTGGGATCTCGTGATCATAGGGTGAGCTATGGGTGGTTGGTCGTTTGTCCTTTGGGGTATCCGGTGTCTGTACTATGTTGTTGTTGTCAGTTGTCGTTGCTGAAGCGTTGGCCCCTTCGCTGAGGTGAGGGGGGGTCTGTGCTTTGTAGGGCTTGATGTTGTGGATGTGCATCCACACGTCCTTACCCTTAAATTTTACTTACCTAAGGGCTATTTTTTCCACCAGGTGTGGACCTGTGAATCGGGGATTGTTCCAAGTTCTGCGGTAATTTTCTAGGAGAACCTGGTCTCCCTCTTTCACTGTCCACTGTGCAGTCTGCTCCTGTTCCTCGTTGGTTGCTTCTCCTTGTTGGTTATTCTTCGACCCGCACTGTGTCCGTTGGATCTGTTGAGAGATAAAAGCGGCACTAGTAACCAAGGAAGAGACTTTCCTTTCTTCACCAAAAACAGTACTTGTTGTGTGGCAGTCCGTTGTTGCCCTTGATGGTGGTGTGAGCGGAAGGTGCATTTGATGTCCGGTCACCACCTCTTGGGGTGTGAGGTGGTGGTCCGACCCTGGTCTGTTTCTTAACTCAAACAAGGCCAAAGGGAGGCAGTACAGCCAACTCTTTTTGGTTGTTTGTTGGATCTTTGCTATTTCTTCTTTTAGGAGGCCATTGAGGCGTTCGCAGATGCCATTTGCTTGCGGGTGATACGCGCATGCAAACTTATGTTTAATTCCCAAGAGGGCAGTTACCTGCTGGAACAGTTAATTGGCAAAGTGTGGGCCATTGTCTGACCACAGCACTTTGCATACTCTCCACCTCGGGAACACCTCGCTCACCAAGAATTTGGCTGCTCTGAACGAATCTGCATGAGAGCATGGACCAGCCTCGATCCACCTTGAAAATAGGCACACTACTACAATCATGTATCTGTAACCTTGACATACATTGATCATGTCAACGTAGTCAATGTGTAGGTGCAAGAAGGGTCCTTCAGGCCGGGGTATGGTACCTTTGATCACTTGCAGTGTGTGGCTGGCTGTGAATTGCTGACATGTGAGGCAGTTGCTAATGAAATTTGCAACATGTGAGTTTAGCTCGGGGCAGAACCATGACTCTTTTATCCATGCAGCAATTACTTCTTTCCCTGTGTGCGTGGGACAGTGTAATTGGGTCAGAGCTGTTTTCAATAGGGCCAGGGGCATCACAACTTTTCCTGTATTATTCTGTCGCCATATTGCATCTGTGGGGGACATGGTGCATCCTGTTTTGACCCATAGTTCCTTCTCTGCCATTGGTGCTGCTGCCTGCAGTTCCATAATCTGTGTCTCTGGGATGTGTGTGTACCCATCCTTCATCAACATCTGTCTTACCCCCCTTATCTTTTTGTTTTTCTGGAAGGGTCCATGTCTCGCCAAAGTACGCAGCATGTTTTGCATGTGCGTCTGCTGTTTCATTACCTCTTGATATTGGGTCATCCCCATTAGTGTGTGCCTGACATTTTACCAATGCTATCGCTTCTGGGTAATTAATTACTTCAATTAGTTCAGCCAGTAGGAGAGCATGTTGTACCGGAGTACCGGCTGTTCTTCTGAATCCTCTTCTTTGCCATTTTATTAATCCTGAGTGTACTGTTGATGTAACATATGCACTGTCAGAGTATATAGTTACTCTTTTCTCACTGATTTTTTCTAAGGCTAAAATGTGTGCTACTAGCTCTGCTGCTTGTGCTGAATAGTGTTGTGGTAATTGGACGCATTTCACTGGAACGCAAGTCCAGTCTTCCCTCAATCGTACTACTGCTGCTCCTGTCCTTCTAATCCCATCGCTTTGATCAATTGTTGATGACCCATCTATGTACATTATCTCTCCTCCCCCTAGGGCATTTTCTTGCCTTTGTGCAGTCATGTGCGTGCTCTCCATCTTCCACTATAAATCTTGCTGGGTTAACATTACTGCACCTTACTATTTTCAGCTCTGGTCTGGAGAGTATAATCTCGTAACCTGTAGCTCTTTGAGTGGTCAGTGTAGATGTTGGCTTGTTCAATATTCCAAACAGGGCATGATCCACATACAGCGTGGTGGGGCATCCCATGGTGATTGAGGAGGATTTTTCTACCGCAAATGCTGCTGCAGCCATGCTCTATTCGCAAGGGAAGTGACCCATCATTACGGGATCCAAATGGCCACTGTAAAATGCCACCGGTTTGTGTCCCATGCTTGTTTTTTGTGTCAGTACTGCTTTCATTACTGCAGTATCACAATGTGAAAATATGTAGAATTGCTCTTCGTAGTTGGGGGTAGCTAGTACTGGTGCAGTTGAAATGGCGTGTTTTAATTCATTGAATGCCTCTGTCATTTCTCTTGTCCATCCAAACTTCCTTTCCCCACTCTGTGCTTCTCTAAGGGCCTCGAGCAGTGGTCCTATGTATGAGCTGTAGTCAAAGACCCATGCCCTGCAGTAGTTGCATAGACTCAAAAATTGCTGCAATTCTCTCACTGTCTGCGGCTGTGGTGTGTTCGTTATTGCTTGTGCACTTTGTGGTGCAATGTTCCTTCCTTTTTGTGAAATGATCTGCCCGATATAGAGCACTTGTTTTTGACAGTACTGCAGTT